>NW_016808848.1:1346725-1562376 GCF_001698545.2 Rhinopithecus bieti
CTTCCTTTTCTTTTTTTTTTTTTGAGTTGGAGTACTCTATCACCCTGACTGGAGTGCAATGGTGTGATCTCGGCTGACTGCAACACCCCCTTCCCAGGTTCAAGCAATTCTCTTGCCTCAGCAGGAGTAGCTGGGATTACAGGTGCCCACTACCATGCCCAGCTAATTTTTGTATTTTTAATAGAGACAGGGTTTCACCCTGTTGGCCACACTGATCTCTTTGGCCAGGCTGGTCTCAAACCCCTGACCTCATGATCCACCCACCTTCCAAAGTGCTGGGATTACAGGCATGAGCCACTTATATTTGCATTTCTTTTTTTTTTTTTTTTTTTGAGGCGGAGTCTCACTCTGTCACCTGGACTGGAGTGCAGTGGCCAGATCTCAGCTCACTGCAAGCTCCGCCTCCCGGGTTTACGCCATTCTCCTGCCTCAGACTCCCGAGTAGCTGGGACTACAGGCGCCCGCCACCTCGCCCGGCTAGTTTTGTATTTTAGTAGAGATGGGGTTTCAGCGTGTTAGCCAGGATGGTCTCGATCTCCTGACCTCGTGATCCGCCCGTCTCGGCCTCCCAAAGTGCTGGGATTACAGGCTTGAGCCACCGCGCCCGGCCATATTTGCATTTCTAAATGATACGCTCATACTTTTATTTCTCGATTTATCAATTTTAAACACTATCTATTGATTTCCTACTTTTATAGAAGAGGATTTAACCCTTTTACCTAACCTTCTCCAACTTTCCCTCCCTTCATCCTCACACTATACTATCACAATTTTTGTTTTTATCAGTGTTCAATGTTGACACTAACATATCTGTGTAAATATTCTTCAGTGCTAAGCCAAGTAAAATACTATGTGTATTAGTCTGTTCTCACACTACTATGAAGAAATGCCTGAGACTGGGTAATTTTTAAAGAAAAAAAGCTTTAATTGACTCACAGTTCCACATGGCTTGGGAGGCCTCAGAAAACTTACAATCATGGCAGAAGGCACTTCTTCACAGGGCAGCAGGAGAGAAAATGAGTCCCGAGAAAAAGGGGCAAATCCTTTTATAAAACCAACAGATCTTGTGAGAACTCACTCACTATTTTGAGAACAGTGTGGGGGTAACTGCTCCCATGATTCAATTACCTTTCACCTGGTCCCTCCCACAACATGTGGTGATTATGGGAACAACAACTGAAGATGAGATTTGGGTGGGGACACAGCCAAACTATGTCATTCTGCCCCAGTCCTTCCAAAATCTCATGTTCTCACATTTCAAAACACAATCGCACCTTTCCAACAGTTCCCCAAAGTCTTAGCTCGTTCCAGCATTAACCCAAAAGTCCAAGTCCAAATTCTCATCTGAAACAAGGCAAGTGCCTTCCACCTATGACCTGGCAAAATCAAACTCATTGTTAGTTCCTTCCAAAATACAATGGAGGTACAGGTATTGGGTAAATATACCCATTCCAAGTTGGAGAAATTGGCCAAAACAAAGGGGCTACAGGCCCCCATGCAAGTCTGAAATCCAACAAGGCAGTCTTTAAATCTTAAAGCTTCAACATGGTCTCCTTTAACTCCAAATCTCACTTCTAGGTCATGCTGATGCAAGAGGTGGCCTCCCATGGTCTTGGGAAGCTGCACCACTGTGACTTTGCAGGGTACAGCCCCTCTCCAGGCTGTTTTCATGGACTGGTGTTGAACATCTGTGGCTTTTCCAGGTGCACAGTGCAAGCTGTTGGTGGATCTACCATTCTGGGTTCTGGAAGATGGTGGCCCTCTTCTCACAGCTCCACTAGGCAGTGCCCCAGTGGAGACTCTGTGTTGGGGCTCCAACCCCAGATTTCCCTTCTGCACTGCCCTAGCAGAGATTCTCCATGAGGTCTCCACCCCTGCAGCACACCTCTGCCTGGACACCCAGGCTCTTCCATACATCCTCTGAAATCTAGATGGAGGCTTCCAAACCTCAATTCTTGTCTTATGCACACATGGAGGACCAACACCACATGGAAACTGCCAAGGGCTGGGGCTTGCACCCTGTGAAGCAACAGCCTGTGCTGTACCTTGGCCCCTTTTAGCCACTGCTGAAGTGGCTGGGATGCAAGGCACTCTGCACACAGCAGGAGGGCCCTGTGTCTGGCCCAGGGAACCATTTTTCCCTCCTAACCTCTGGGCCTGTAATGGAAGGGACTATCATGAAGATCTCTGACATGCCCTGGAGAAATTTTCCTCATTGTCTTGGTGATTAACATTCAGTTCCTCCTTACTTATGCAAATTTCTGCAATGGGCTTGAATTTCTCCCCAGAAAATGGGTTTTTATTTTCTATTCCATCGTGGGGCTGCAAATTTCCAAACTTTTATACTCTGCTTCCTTCCTTTATTTATTTATTTTTGGGATGTTGTCTCACTCTGTTGCCCAGGCTGGAGTGCAGTGGCACAATCTCAGCTCACTGCAACCTCCGCCTCCCACAGTCAAGCAATTCTCCCTGCCTCAGCCTCCTGAGTAGCTGAGATTACAGGTGTCCAGCACTATATCCAGCTAATTTTTGTGTTTTGAGCAGAGACGGGGTTTTGCCATGTTGGCCAGACTGGTCTCAAACTCCTGACCTCAGATAATCTGCCCATCTCGGCCTCCTAAAGTGCTGGGATTACAGGTATGAGCCACTGCATCCAGCCTCTGCTTCCCTTTTAAACATAAGTTCCAATTTCAAATCATCTCTCTCAAGTTCAAAGTTCCATAGATCTCTAGGGCAGGGGCCAAATGCTGCCAGTCTCTTTGCTAAAGTATAGCAAGAGTGACCTTTGTTCCAGTCCCCAAGAAGTTCCTCATCCTCATCTGAGACCACCTCAGCCTGGACTTCATTGTTCATACCACCATCAGCATTTTGGTCAAAGCCATTCAACAAATCTCTAGGAAGTTCCTAACGTTCCCACATCTTCCTGTCTTCTGAGCCCTCCAAACTGTTCCAACCTCTGTGTGTTAGTCAATTCCGAAGTCGCTTCCACATTTTCAGGTATTTTTACAGAAGCCCCCCACTCCTGGCACCAATTTACTGTATTAATCCATTCTCATGCTGCTATGAAGAAATACCCAAGACTAGGTAATTTGTAAAGAAAAGAAGTTTAATTGACTAACAGTTCCACATGACTGGGGAGGCCTCAGGAAATTTACAATCATGGTGGAAGGCACCTACTCACAGGGTGGCAGGAGAGAGAATGAGTCCTGAGCAAAGGGGGAAAAGCCCCTTATAAAACCATCAGCTCTTGTAAGAACTCACTCACTATTATGAGAACAGCATGGGGTAATGCCCCATGATTCAATTACCTTCCAACAGGTCCCTCCTGTTGGAAGGTAATTATGGAAACTACAATTGAAGATGAGATTTGGGTGGGGACATAACCAAATCATATTACTGCGTCTCTCTTTTTGTACTTCTTTTTGTTTTTCCTGGAGTTAATAATTGCTTGGATGAGTCGTCTATGTACTTTTCTCTAATTCTTCCCAGACATTTCAACTAAACTGAAAACACCTATCAACACATCGTTTTAAAAGTTTTATATTTTCAAAGTTATACATAGCTTAAAGGTCAAATAACTCTACAAGGTTTGACACAAAAAGAGCAGCCCTGTTGGTTTGCCTTCTCCCACATCTCCCACCCAAAAGCAAATTTTTTCCACCTCTTTTGACTAATGTTTTTGATATTTTCCTTCCACATCTCTATATAACTCAATTAACTTGCTATTACTTGATTTTTAACAATTGAGATATAATTGGCAAATAGAAATTGTATATATTTAAGGTGTACAACATGATGTTTTGATGTGTATATACATTGTGAAATGATTACCACAATCAAGCTAATTAATATATTCACCTCACGTAGTTACATTTTGTGTGTGTGTGTGTGTATGTGTGTGTGTGTGTGAGAGAGAGAGAGAGAGAGATGAGAACATTTGAGATCTACCCTCTCAGTAATTTTCAAGCACATAACACAGTATTATTAACTATGGTAACCATGCTGTACATTGGGTCTTCAGAACTTATTCATCTCATAACTGAAAGCTTGCACCCTTTGACAAATACTCCCTTTTTCTGCCACCTCCCAGCCTGTAGTAAGCACCATTCTATTCTCGTTACTAGGAGTCTGGCTTTTTAATAAAAGATTCTACACATAAGTGAAAGCATGCAGCATTTGTCTTTCTGTATCTAGTGTATTTCATGTAGTATAATGTTCTCCAAGTCCATCCAAGTTGTAGCAAAATATCCTTTTTTAAAGGCTGAATAATATTCCATTGTGTGTGTGTGTATTACTTATTTATCCATTAATCTGTTAAGGACACTTAGTTGTTTCCATATCTCAGCTATTGTGAATAATGCGCAGTGAACATGTGAGTACAGATACCTCTTTGACATACTGATTTTGTTTCCTTTGAATATATACCCAGACATGGGATTGCTGGGTCATCTGGTAGTCACATTTTTACTTTTTTGAGGAACCTCCATTCTGTTTTCCATAATGGCTGTACCAATTTACATTCCCACCAACAGTGTACAAGGGTCCCTTTTCTCCACATCTTTGACAACACTTGTTATCTCTTGACTTTTGTGAAATAACCATTCTAACAAGCGTGAGGTAATATCTGATTGTGGTTTTGATTTGTATATCCCTGTCGTTTAGTGATATTGATATTCTTTCCATTTTATTTGTATTTATTTATTTAGATAGAGTCTCACTCTGTTGGCCAGGCTGGAGTGCAGTGGTGCAATCTCGGCTTACTGTAACCTCTGCCTCCCAGGTTCAAGCAATTCTCATGCCTGTGCCTCCTGAGTAGCTGGGATTACCACCATGCCCAGCTAATTTTTTTGTGTTTTTAGTAGAGACAGGGTTTCACCATGTTGGCCAAGCTGGTCTCAAACTCCTGATCTCAGGTGATCCACGCGCCTTGGCCTTCCAAAGTGCTGGGATTACAGGTGTGAGCCACCACACCCAGCTGAGATTATTTTTATATACCTGTTGATCATTTGTATGCTTAGGAAAAATATCTATTCAGGTCTTTTGATCCTTTTTAAATTTGATTATTTGGGGTTTTTTTGCTGGATCGTCTGAGTTTCTTACATGTTTTAAATATTAACTCCTATCAGACATATTAGATTTGGAAATATTTTCTCCTATTCCATAGGTTGGTTGTGTTTTTGTTTTGTTGATGGTTACCTTTGCTGTGAAGAAACTATTTAATTTGACATAGTCCCAGTAGTTTATTTTTGTTTTTGTAGCATGTGCTTTCAATGTCAGCTACTACTTAATATTTCAGATTTTGGGCTTAACACTATGGAAAATAAAGATTTAGCTTTCTTTTACACCTATTTCCACCATGTGTACCCATCCTTCCTATTACCCCATCCTCCTAATACAGTCATATCATAAAGTTAATTAGATCAGTAGTCAGTGTTTATAGTATTATGTAAATGCTTTCCACAGCTGAACTTAGTAGAATACTATTTATTTATTTATTTATTTTCATTTTTTAACTTTTGATTTTGTCTGGAGATAATAATTATCTGTGTTTTCATTTGCTGAAGTAAAAAAAATTATTACTAATTTAATCCTTAGTGCCCTTCCTCTCTGTGTTTTCATATGAACTTACCAGTTTCCGCTTCTTGCCTTCTGTCTTGCTGCAGTCTAGGTCTCTTGGCCTCTCTGATTTGGGCATGGCCATCACCCTAGGATCACCCTTCATCAACATTACAGGAATTCCCCTGATCTTTCTGCTGTGTTTCATGCCTTGCCCTTGTGTCCATGTCTATCTCCTTGATTTTCTCCTTTTTTGAGGGAAGCACATATTTCAGTAACTTCCCAAGAAAGGTCATGGGAATTAAGGATGGGACTAGAGAAAGGCAAGTGAGGCACTTGCTTCAAGTGCAAAATGCAAAGGAGCACCCAAAATCTCAGTAATCACAGTAAATGGTATTTTAAACAGTGTTTTAAAATATAAAAATTGGTGCAAAATAATCACTATGAAAAAAATATCAGAATTTTAGATAATGACAAAGTCAGCATTACTGACTTTTCCTTTTGCTTTGGCCTCCAATGTGGCTCAGCACAGCCCTGATAGAAAATATTTTGAAATTTTGCTTGTATGAAATGTCTCTATTCTATTATTTCATTTAGCTGGAAATTGAATTCTAGGTCAAAAATAATTTTCCTTCAGAATTTTGTAGGCAATGTTCCATCATCTTCTCACTTCCAGTGTTACTTTCTGAGAAGTCTTTAGTCACTATAATTGCTGACCATTTGTGTGTGACTTGGTTTTGCTGTTTGGAACCTCATAGAGTCTTTTCTTTATCATCAGTATTCTTGTACTTTGCAGTAATTGTTTGGTGTGAGCTTTTTGTTTGTTTGTCTGTTTTTAAATCTATGGACCGATTCTCAAGGATTCCTTCATTCTGGAGACTTATGCCCTTGCATTCTTTCTGGAGAAATCAGTCTTTTTTTAAAGAAAATAATTTTTCATCTTCTTTTTTTTCCCACTGTCTGGAAGTACTGTTAGTCAAATTTCCTGAATTCATCCTTATTTTTCTTACACTTTCTCCACTATTTTCATCTCTTTGCCATTTTGTTCTATTTTCTGACAGACTGCCTTGTTGATAAGAGGATTAGTGCAGTCTTTCAGATCCATTTTCTTTTATTGTTTTGGAAATCAAAACATTTAACACTACTTGACTTTTTGCTACTTTTCCTTTTCTCTGTGAGTTGTTCTCAAAGATTACAGGGAGTACTTTCGATATTGCAGTTACAACTTTCACACACCGAGATGGAATTCATTGACTTGGAGACACACTTATTGCTTTACTAAAATGTAAATGCCTTTAATAATAATAGATACTATATTTTGAACACTTGCTATGTGCCAACCCTGTTCTAAGTGTTTCCCATGGCTTGATGTATTTAATCCTCAAAACGATTCAAAGCAATTCTATGAGGTGGGTGCTTTCATTATCCCCAACTTCCAAATAAAGAAGCTAAAGTCCAGAGAGATTAACAGCTAGTAAATTGCAGAAGCAGAATTTGAACACAGATGGCAAGACTCCAGAGTCCATGCTCTTAACCACCATACTGTGTTGTCTCTTGGAACTTTTATATCATCCAAAAGTCCATTTTTAGGAGGTACTTTTTGATTAGGATCTGAGTAGAGGGAGTAACTAGCATCCCATGATTATAGCAGTTCTGGGATGTTACTACTTAACCATTTCATGGCCAATAAAACCAGTTTCATAGGCACAATCTTAGTCTTCTAAGCCAATAGTTCTCAGACTTTTGGATTGACCAATATTTCAAGTAAAAATAGGGAAAATCTGCATGGAATGTCCATTTTTTTTTTTTTCCAAGTCAGGTCAAGCAAAGAAACTTATAAACCATCAAAAGCTAAGATCTGCCACCATTTTCCAAGAGAAGGACATTTTAATAGCCCCAAATAAAATAATTAGGAAAGACACACACTTTAAAACTAAAGGCCAATCAGTTCTTTTCAATAACAGTCATCTGATTACCTTATACTGACTTTTCCACTGTGAACTGATGCTTGGAAGCCGTAACTCTATTATTTTTCAGGAAACAGTAATAAGCCCTTGAATTTGTGCCACAGTATACATATTAGAAAGCATGTTCACCTAGCCATGAAAACCAGACATTGCTGGAAGTTATTATGTTTTGGTAACAGGTTAGGAAATGGAAGCCCAGACAGGGAAAATGACCTGTCTGAAGTCTCCCAGCAAGCACCCAGAGGAATGGAGACTTTTAACACAGACCCAATAGTTTCCCAGCTACACTTGAGTCTGGAAACTTTCCTTTGAGTCCGTATCAGTCAATGGCAGAATGTGCTCTAAAGATAAGGGGCTCCTGGGATGTTAGTTATTTTAAATACACTGCAATCAATCACTTCTGTGCAAAGTAGGGCTCAGCAACTGGCACGACGCACTGAGGTTGGCAGCCATCCCAAGCCTCAGTGTGAAAGGCGAGAATGTCTCCACACCCTATAATCCCAGCAATAGGGTCTCTATCTTTTAAGATTCCTAAACAGTATTACACATAACCCTCCAGGGGCTTAAACTTGACACACAGACAGGTAAGCAGGGCCAGGTAGGTAATATCCTCACACGTCCTGTTGCACCTCCCTAGCTGGTAGAGAGCAGTGTCACCTTAATCCCCACCAGGCAGATCTCTTCTTGCTCCTGTTGGGAACCAGGAGAAAAGAAGTGAAAAATGGCCCCAGGCCTGAAGCCAAATCATTCTCTATTTTTTGAAAGTGAGCTCTGCGATATAGAACAGGAGCTGTGTTCAGAAAACACCAAAACAATCCCTGCATGATTAGGGCTGTGGTGAGGACCACTTTGACACGTGATCCAAGGGGTTGATGGAGACTGACTCCTAAGTCTTCTGGCGGTAGGATGCCTGTGTTTCCACTGTTTGTACCCAAAACAAGGCAGGGGGATTTGTCTCCCTACACGCTTAGGAGCAGCACTGCCAGAGAAGGGAGGACATGAAAATCTCCACGTTCTCCCGGAACAACACTAGGAGTGACTCAACTGAGCAGCTCTGAGAATGGACAGACTGGCTGCTGTGCAGATTCACACCCGAGAACATTCTGCAGCAGGTGTGTGGAGCCTGGGGGAGGGGCAAGGAGCCTGGTTAGAAAGGGAAACAGGGAAGTGTCACAGGTTCCCACCATACTTTCCTGATTCTGGGGTCCATTGTTTCATTTGGGCCAGGTGGTGGAGACTACAGGGCTCTAGAGTTAGAAGAAATCTTGGTGATGTCTCATTCGAGAGAGAAGGCTTAGCAGTTGAGGGCCTTGCCCACCTGGCAGGTAAGTGCTGGAGCTGCTAATAGCAATAGCAATAACAATAGCAATAATCGGGTGCTTACTGTATGCTAAGTATGGAACAAAATGTCTGTGCCCATTAGTTCACTTAGTAACTCCAACAATCTAGTAATTCCAACACTTAATAATTCCAGCTGCAGTAATTTGCTAAAGCCGTGGGGCCAGTAAAAGTCAGGAGTAGGACTTGAACACAGCCCAGTCTGCTGCCAGGGCCTGTGCTTGGGGACTCCAGTGAGATGCTAGATTGGACAACACTGTGGATGGAAATTGGAATATTGCATTTCCCTCTGTTCCAGTGTTCATACTATGTTTTAAAGAAAAACACTCATTAAAAAAACTTGAGTGTCATGGTGGTGTGGAAGTCAGGAGGTCTTGTGCCCAGTCTCCTGCCTAACTTGCTATGTGACTTGGGATAAGCATCTTCCTTCCCCTCTCTGAGCCTCAGTTTTGTCATCTTGGGGCCTTGTGATGAAAGTACATTGTGTGCTACAAAGCAGGGATGGTCACAGAGTGAGGACATGTGTTGTGGACAGGCTTCTGTGCAGCCCTCAGTGGCAAAAGGGAGAAAGGCCACCAGAGGAGATTCCAGGTGATGGCTCAGGGCCTGGCCTCCCAAGAGGCGGGGCCGCTTCTAGCCCACCAGCTGGGCTGACACAAAACCTCTGCTTTTGTTTGACTTGGCTTCTTGTGCCTTGTTTAGTCTACAGAGCAGGGAGCTTATCCTCTGCCTTTGTCACAGGCCATTAGTATGCACACCATCCCTGGGGGCTTACAGCTGGCTGCTTCTCTAGGAATTCAGGGAGGGCCATGGAAGAAGCTCAGCTCTTAGAAGCCATTGCCCCAACCCCCATCGGAGCAGCCTCAGCTGAGAACTGATGGAGCTCTGCACTCCTTGTCTGCAATTTTGGCTGTGTGACCTTGGGCCAGTCTCTCTCCATCTCTGGGCCTAGGTCCACCCATCTGTGCATAGAGAGAGCAGGCCCAGATGCCCTCAGAGGGACCTTAACTTCATGAGGACCAGAAGCACCTTCCTGTGTGGTTCCTCCCCTTTGAGGCCTCCCTTGCTTCTCCGCTGCTCCTCCCCCAATCTTGAAGCAATTTGTAGTGTCTGTTGGGTTTTCACTGATCCCAACTCTGCCTGGAGCCTGGGACCAATCCCTCTCTCAGTTCTTCTCTCCTTCAACCTCCTGCTTGTAAATTGGGGCTAATGATACCTGATAACTCACTTTGCTGTTACAGGGATTAACTAATTAGTGGTTATTAAGGGATGGAGGAATGCAGTACTCTGCTCCCATTAAAATGAATTTCCTTCTCCAACTTCCTGCTACTGTGTGTACCATCTCAGTGTTAGTCAGAAAACCCTGAAAGTCCGGACTTCCAGCACCTACATGATACAGTTAAAGAAACTGAGGCTGAGGAGCAGGAAGGAGTAGCCTGTGACCATGCAGCATCTTGTAGCAGCGAGGGGACCAGAACTCAAGGCGCTGGGCTTCTGTCTAGTGCTCCTCCATCATCCCCAGTGGTAGTGGTCCAGGGTGATCCTTGGGCTAGGAGGGAAGATGTATGGAAAGGCTGCCACACCTGGTGCCTGGCTCACAGGGGATCCACAGTTTGGTTTTCGGGGAACAAAATTTGGCATCAGCCAGACCTAGGTGTCAGTCCTGGCATCTTGGCTTACTGGGTGACTTTATACATGTCACCTGCTTCCTGCTTAACCGTCAGTTTGTTTACTTGTAAGTGAGGATAATGACACCTTCTTCAAAGGTTGCTGTGAGGACTGGCCCCACGCCGTATTTGGAAAACAGTAGGCATCATGTTCTTCTGATTATATTGTTGTTCCTGTGGATTGCCGTGCTGGACAGAGCTCTTCGAGCCCAGAAGCAGAGCTTCCCTGAGGGCTCCTGGGGGCTACACCCTGGCCGGGGGCTTCCAGGTGCAGCACCTCACTTCATCCTCACCCCAGTCAGCATGGGACGAGAGCCCTTTTGACAAGAGTTGCACGTGGAGGCTCAGAAGGGAAAATAACTTGCCTGAAGCCATGCTTTCATTAGCAGTGAGATGGCAGCATTTTCAGTCTTTTTATTTCTATCTCCTCACTCTCTTTCACCCTTTATTTCCTGTCCATTGCCCTTTCTCTTTTCTGTAGAGAAGTTTGAGTGATGCCCAGCTCATTACAGGCCATGTCCCTGCAGGCTTCTCACACCCCTCCTTCATATAGCACATCTGCACCCACCTCAGGTTTCAGGCATTTGCTGGAAGGTGCGTGGGGGTGCAGGAAGCCACTGCGTCTGACCACGCTCAGTGTGTGTGTATGTAGTGGGAACAAGACTATGATGTGCACCAGCCTCAGCCCTGGGTATGATCTCCCTGTAATAATATTGATGACAATGTTGGTGTTAGCTTCCATGGCTGAGCACTGAGCCAGCATTCATTGTCTCCTTACTGCAACATGTGGGCTCCATACTACTAGCTCCCCGCTACTGGCTCCATTTTAAACATGAAGAAGTGGAGGCTGAGAGAGGTGAAGTGACTTGCCCAAAGTCACACAATTGGTAAGTGGCTACAATTTAAACCCAAGTCTTTTGCCCCTGTGGTCTGTGCCCATAACCAGATTCTGTATACCTCTGAACTCCTCCATTTTCCTTGGGGTCTGGAGTTTTGGGACTGACACAGGTTCAAACCTGGGTTGTTCCTGGTCACATCCATCCTTCAGATTCCTGCAGTTGTCCCCTCAATCTAGAGTGACAGCCATGTATACATAGGCAGTCTAATGGGAATAATAATGCAGAGTTATTGAAGATGGAATACAAGCAGAGCACTCATTAAGGTGCCTGGCACATGGTGAACACACAGTGTATGGCAGTAGTTGTTATTATAGACATGACGTTGGCCTCCTGTGGAAATGTGGGGGTTCATATGCTCAGGGGAAAGGGAAGCTAGAGGAAGTCAGTGCTAACAGGACAGAGCATCCTATCCCTGGTGACCTGTTAAGGCTGCAGCCAGAAGAAAAAGAAAACTTAGGGGCATGGTCGTTGTCTCTGAGGGGCTGCCCTGGGGCAGAGGGAACATATGTGGTCTATGGGGGCCCCAGAGGACAAAGCCAGTGGGGAGGAGTTCCGGGAGGGAGGCTGATTTTTAAATACCCAAAGAAGGAAAGTGTTGGCTTAAGTGGTGTTGAATCCTCCAAACTGGAGGTGAGTGAATAGAGACTGGAAGCAGGCCAGCATCGGTGTTGCAGAAGGCATTTGAATGTCTGCATGGCATGATTCCTGAGGTCTCGGATAGGAGTGTTACAAGAAGGCTGATTTTGACCCTGACTGAGCAAGTGTTTTCTGGCAGAGCTGTCTAAAGATGCATCTCACTGCTTCAGGGAATGGTAGTGAGGCTCATGCCTTGGGGAGTGTTTTGGCAGAAGCTGGATAGTCACTGGACAGAGATGTTGTTGAAGGCATTAGTATATCAGATAGCAGGCTGGATTAGATGACCCCTTAGTGAGAGGTGGCATGGCACTGGAGAACAAGAGGGGGCCTGTGTCTGAAGTCTGATCCAGGCTCTGAGATTTGTCAGTTGAGCAATCTTGGGCAAGTGTTTTCACCTCTCTGTATTCTGGTTTCCTCACCTGTAAAATGAACATCATAATTTCTACCCTCCTTGCCGTCTAGGATTGTAGCAAAGGGTCGGAGATACGCAAGCTGTAAAAAGGCTTTGTGAACTCTGAAGCTGCTGTGAGTGACTCGTTTGACTCACCTGACCCTGTTGGGGGACAGGAAGAGTGGGTTTTGGATCATAATCTGTAAAAACACAATCCCAAACACCGTAATCCTGAAAGCTGAATTCTGGAGATGGGATTAGTGGTGGTTTTGGTTGTGCACAGAGTAGTTACATTATGTTAGCTGCATCACGTTAGGTGGAACTATTACCTTGCTGTTGTCTTTATTTGCCTCTGGTGGAAAATTCAGATGAGTGGTTTGGCCAAGCAATATTGCAGTTATGAAAACTTCCGTTTAAGAATGTTTCCTTGGCCTGCATTGACATTCCTTCCAGCTGATGACATTCCAAGAGCTTTTAATGAATTAAAGCCACATTTGCCTGAAGAAGCCAGTGAAGTTATTGACTGGTTTGAAAACAATTATTTGCATGGTAGGATAAGAAGACAGCCAATGGTGTTACTGTTTGATCGCCATTATCGTTTCCACCAAATTTGTGGTCTGTATATGCATGCTTGTGGAATGGATTTTGGAGTACCCAAAACAACATAGAAGCAGGGCTCAAAAGATTGGAAAATTTAATTGGAAATGCTAATGTCAGTGTATATTGCATCATAGAAGGATTTCAAAAAGAGCAGTGCCATATAGAAAATACATGTGAATGTATTTTCCAAGGAGAGCCATGTCCAAAAAAAAAAAAAAATCAGCTGTTTGTCATGATGCAAGACTTTAAAATATAGTTAATGATCATGAAAGTCAGCCAGTCTGTGCAATTGCCCATAATCTATCCCTATAATGCACTTTTCAATATGTCAAATTTTCTTTTTAGTTTTAAATTTTTTTTTCAGTTTTCCACCACTGTTTGAAATTGTCAGCATTATTTTTTACAATTCACTACCCTTCATATCTCATCTTTGCATCATTTCCAATACTGGAAGTATAAATTTTATAGAAACTTTTAGAGTTCTAATTTCTTTTATGTGGTTTTTACAAATTTGACTCCATGAAAGTGCAATATTACAATGTTGGCTTGTGTGTAAGCATTGTGCACCTATGTAAAAACACTGAAACTCCCTCAGTGAAGGAAAATAGGTCCTTTTTGTACATCTGCACTTGTGAAAACAACATTTCTTGATATCTTGGCCCTTTGGGTGACTGCATATTTGGTGGTGACCCCCCATGGTTTTTTTTTATCTCATCAAAAGACTTAGGATGTTCATCATGGTATTTCAGATGACTGCCGTTATAAGTCTGAGTGCCTACAACTACTAACTATACTGGTATGCATTTATACATTTCCATTTGCTTTATGAATATAGTTCATCTGCTCGTAACTGTCATACTTACATAACTGTTATTAGTATACCTGGGTATTTATGCTTGCAAAAATATGTATATTGTTGCCCATTTCATTGTGTAAAGTGGCCTATGTGTTTTTATGTTTCTCAAATAAATCCTCTTTTAAAGATGTAAATAAGTATCTGTTCAAGAATTTTTAAATTATTTTCCCAGAATTATATTTTTGGGATTTTGGTCCTTCAGGATTTCAACATTTGGGATTATTGTGTTCAAGGTTGTCTCTTCCGGGATTATGATCTGCTCCTGAAAAGGGGTATGGAAAAAGATGGGTGGAAAGGAAGCAGAGAGAGGAGGAAGGAGGATGTGTCTGGCCTACTGCTGGGTGCTGGGTTGGAAAAGAAAGGAGTTTATAGCAGATAGTCTTCCCCTCTTAGCTCTGCAGCCATAGTTAGAGTTTCCAGAAGAGAACTTTCTACAACACTGGAAATGTTCTATATTTGTGTTGTCCAATCAGTAGCCAGCAGCTACATGGGGCTATTGAGGCCTTCATGGCTACTGTGACTGGGAACTATATTTTAACTTTTATTTAGTTTTTTTTATTTTAATTTAATTAATTATTTATTTATTTTTTTTGAGATGGAGTCACCCAGGCTGGAGCACAGTGGCATGATCTTGGCTCACTGCAACCTCCACCTCCTGGGTTCAAGCAATTCTGTCTCAGCTTCCCGAGTAGTTGGGACTACAGGTGCATGCCACCATGGTCTCCTAATTTTTATATTTTTAGTAGAGACGGGTTTTCACCATATTGATCAGGCTGGTCTCGAACTTCTGACCTCAGGTGATCCATCCACCTTGGCCTCCCGAAGTGCTGGGATTACAGATGTGAGCCACCATGCCTGGCCCAATTAGTTTAAATTTAAATAGCCACATGTGGCTGGTGGGTACCATATTGGACAACTCAGCTCTAGAGGAGGTGGCAGGAGCCTCCCTTCTTTCCATCTTTCCTATCCGCCTTTCTTAGCAGGAGTTGTTGACTTATGCTGTGCTGGGCACTGTGGAGGCCACCACGATGAACAAAACATGGTTCCAGCTCCTGAGAGACCCCGGCTCATTCTATGAGACAGACAGACCAGCCTGTGGATAGAAACTACAACCCAAGGGAGGCATGCAGCCCTCCAGCTGTGTGGGAGTAGAAGGAGGAAGCTACTCACTCAGTTGGGGCCACAAAGGCTATACTGTGAAGGATGAGTTAGGAGGCCTGGGTGGGAGAAAGTCTTTTTGATAAGGGAACAGCAGAGCCAAAGACTTGAAGGCAAGAAAGAGCATAGAGTGTTTGGAGAATGCAGGTTGAGGTGAGGCTGGGGGAATCAAATCCCACACTCCCATCCCCATCACCAAGGAATGGCTGGCGAGCCGAGGGAGCGAAGAGCTTTAAGGGCAGTCCTAGTGAGGGTCTTGTTCACCCAACCTGCCTCACAACATTCAGGACATCTAAAGGGGATGGTGCTGGGGACCCCCTCCCTCCACACCCAACTCACAGAGTCTTGTCTGCCCGCCTTTCCTGCACAGAAGGGCTCAGGGCCCCGAGATCCTCCTGTGGCAAAATCCCCAAGAATTCTCCCTCTGACAACACACCCTTCTTTTCTTCAGCCTTCTGACCGAAAACTTAGTTCTGACTCATGCCTTGGCGTTCCTGGGCTGGGCTGTCTCCTGGTTTTACCGGTGCTGGGCTGACAGCTGGACTGACGTCCTAGCTGGTGTTCCTGCATTTAGTCCCACCTCACTTTAGTCCACCCCCTGACAGCAGTCCAGAGAATCTTTCTCAAAGTGACTAGAAGTACAAATGTCGACACCTGAAGTTTGGTTCTAGACTTGGTGTGTGGATGTCTTATGATCACCATTCTCTGCCTGAGAATTTGATGTGGCCTAAGTTTAAGGAAAGCTTTGGCCAGGGTAACCATTGGATGTAGTGCAGTGCACATTATGGGCTACCTGCCAGTTCCCTTTTCCTTTTGTTCTCTCCTAACAGAACTCTAGTGTGATTGAGGTAACCCCATCATACACTTCTAGACACAGCCAGCTGCCCCTGGGAGTCTCTGACCCCACCCCCAACTTCAGAGGAGTGCTTGATTTGTCTAAGGAAAATCCCATTTCGCTTGCCAGTGTCTCTGTCTCAACTCACTGATTGAGGAAAGCCATGAGATCCGATTTTGGCCAATGAAACACAGGAAATACCTGCTGAGGACTTTGGGGAAGGTTTCCTTGCCTTACTCTTGAGAGGCAGACATAGTAAGAAATGGTTCCTCTATTTCCTCAGATTGACATCATGTGGAAGATTCCATATGGATGTGATGTTCAAAATTGATGTGTCCTTGTTTCTAGGCAGAGTAAGGAGCTTGGAAGAACCTGAAGACACCACTGAAGCCCTGAATCAACCTACCCTGAAGCCCATCCCAACTCCACACTTTTCTGTTTTGTGACATAATACCTTTCTGTTATTTGAGGCTGAATGTTTCTTAACCAATACAGGGAGATGCGGTGCACTGGTTGGGACTCTTTCCATTTTAATGATAGCAACACAATTCCAACTGGCATGAGCAGAAAGGGGTACATATAAGATGGATATCCATGTGGGCGGGAGAATCTGTGCAGATTATGTGCATTTGTAAAAATGTCTTTCTTCTGGTAGTCTAGAGTCTACACTGGCTTTGAGAATTGTTGTTTAGCTTTGAAAGTGTGTGTGTGTTCCAAATATTACCATTTGGGAGGTGGTGGGAAGAACCAGTGGCATTTTCATTTCATTTTGGTGAAGACACATAGAAGAGGACTGTCTTTTGAGCACCCAAGTTCACCTCATGTTGTTCTGCTGAGGCCCTGCATGACTATTCTAGACTTGGTCTTTGGGAAATTCCTGCTGAGTATATTGTGTGCGATGGATTTCTCTGACTTTGAGTTAGTCTCATTCCTGTGAGGGCTCACCTGGTGAAGGACAGGCAAAGGGATTTTTCTCACAGAGAAGGAAAAGCAAAGTGGTCTTCAAGACAAGAAACATGAGAAAATAACTCATGGAGGGTTTATATTTCTTTGTTTTTGTCCCTTGGAAGAGTTATATTTGGAATCCAGTTTTATGGCTGCAATTTTCTGATGTTCTCTGATCTTCAGTGGAGGCTGGTAGACCTATATGGCCTGGCAGGTGGGTTGTGGGGTGTTGAGTATGGGCCGGGGGCAGGGACTGGGCTTTTCAACAGCTCCTTAATGGTGAGGCCCTGCAGTGCTGACTATATCATACAGTCGATGACCAGAGCAAAGCAAATGGAAGCCCAGTGTGGAGCTGGGAGTGGTGGGGAACTGGGACCGTTGGAAATCCATTCCTCAGCCTTGAATGGGCCTCCAAATATCTCCCGTTTGGGCCTCAATGCCAAGTTAGGGTGGAACTTTATGAGAGTGGCCCAAGATCTAAGAAGATACACTCCCCACTCAGTGACTCCCCTGCCCTCTTGGGTCCTTCCTAAGCCATCCCCTGGAGATGGGGCCCCACTTCCCCTGTGAGGTCTGAGCTGGGGCCCGAGGTGCTTGCAGACTGGGGTGTCTGTCCTCTGCAAGGAGCAGCGAAGCCTATTACCTCCTCCCGTGTGTTGGGAGGCTTAGGGACTTAGTGCAGCTGTTGAGAAATAAAGCTATTTAAGTGGTGAGCTTTATATTTTGATCCACAAGCCTGTCTGTTTCCAAAATTCCCCTGTAGACACCATCAAGCAAAGCCTGGCAGATTTTGTTGTTGCTTTTTTCTTTCCTCCAAAAGCCTGCTAAAATTGCTTGTTTAGCTGTGATAAGAGAAGCCATTTTCTTCTGTGTTGCTGTGTTCTGTTCTCCTCTCTCCACTGAAGCCACCAGCTTGGAAACTTTCTGGGTGCAAGGGGAGGGGACTGCCTCTTAATTTCCCTGCCTTAGCCTGGCATTCAGGGCTCTTTTACAAGAACGGACCCTAATTGGCCTTCGCAGACTTAGCTCCAGCTACTCCTCGGCGTATACTCTTTTTTAAAAAAATGAAACAGTGGCAACTCTACTTTTAAAATCCAGGGACCCATAATTACCTCCTCTTTTCCCTCTCTATTTTATTCCCTCTGCCTAAAATGCCCTTTGTTCCCTTCCCTATCCCAACTTCACCTCTACATGCCCAAAGTCTACCTAGTTTTAAAGTGCAGGGCAAATGCTGCCTATAGCACAAAACCTTGCCACAGCCTTGGTTAGAAGTCACCAGAGAAACCGATGAGAGGAGATCATAATCCCCGCCTCACAGTATTGCTGAGCAGAGTAGACACAGTAGGGAAAGTGCCTGGCACATGGTGGTAGCTTACTAACAGGGAGCTTCCCTTTTTCCCTTCTTTGGAGAGTGGTTTGCCCAATAACATACTTGGCCATAACCCATTGGAGCTCCCTCCACATTCTACCTCTAAGGATCATGGGCCAGTATGCCTCAGGCTAGCCAGGGATGCTTGCCTTTCTCTCCTTCTTGTGTGGTTCAAAGTCTCACACACTGGCCATTCTGCCCCTGAGTGCTCGCCGTTACTTTCCTTTGCCCCTCCCCCTTTCTGGGCTCTTGATAGAAATAAAGTGGCTGGTCTACCAGCTGTTCAAGTTCTGGGTGATCTCATCCAGCTTGGGAAGGGGATGAAAGTCTGAGAAGGCTTCCTGGAGGACCTCGATGGTGAAGCTCTATCAACTGGAGTGAACATTTTTAAGCAAAGACAAGGAAAGCTTGAGGTCTGGGAAGGGGCAGGGCACTGAATGTGGCGGGGGTATTGAGTATGTGATGGAAAATGGAGAGAGATGAGGCTGGGAGGTTAGGGTGGTGCCGGATCATGAGGGAACTGGAGATCTGACTTTGCCCTGAAACAAAGGGATCCCCAAAGGTCTTGGTGCAAGGGAATGACGGTGTCCAAGGTGTGTTTTGGAAGAGCACTCTGAGGTAGCTTGGAGGATGGGCTAGGGGAGGTGAGACTTGATGCAGGAGATCCAGGCAATAGTAAAGAGCCAGGGAAGAAGGGCCTAGAAAATACAGATTTTAGAATGCAGGATGGACAGGGGCCTCCACCCCAAGGGCCTGGACTCCCCTTTGGGCCTCTCAGCTTCCCAGACTCACACAGGTGGGAAACAGGAAGGTGGGCTCTCTCTGTCCTTCTCTATTCTGGTCCCACCTTGGCCCCCGGTTACAGCCTTGGTAGCTCCATTGCTGGTATCTTTAACCTCTTCTGTGCTGAACTGAACTTTCCCACTTCAAACTAATCTCATCTGAATGACTGCAATAGCCTCCTAACTGCTCTCTCTGCCTCCGTTCTTACCCCAACCCTCTCATACCCACCCAGCAGCCAGGCGGGTCCTGTGAAAGAAGAAGTTAAATTACGCCACCTCTTTGATCAAAATTCCCCAGCGTCAATTCATCTTACCCCGAGGAAAAGCCAAGTCCCCACTGTGCCCTGTAGGCTCCACCTACCTGACCTGTGACTTCTCTTTCTTCCCTGCCCACTGCCTCTCTGAGGTCACCCACTCCTGCTCCCTCACCCCAACCCCGCACAGAGCCTCCATCCTCCTGCCTCAGGGCCTTGCGCCTGATGTTCCTTCTGCCTGAAACACTCTTCCCTGTGGGTGCCTTTGGCTCCTTCCTCCCCACCTTCATGTCCTGTGCACCTTCTCCAAGAAGCCCTCTTTGAGTATCCTGTCAGTCATAGCCACCTGGCCCTGCTTGCCCTCGGGAGCCTTCCTTCCTTTATTCTTTCCCTACACCTGTCACCTTCTGATATAATGCGTAATTGTCTCATTTGTTATGTTTGTTTTCTGTCTCTCCACTAGAAAGTAACAGAATTTTTTCTGTTTTCTGAGGTCTACCCCAGTGCCCAGAACATAGTAGGCATTCAGTAAACATCTGTAGAATAAATGAATGAGGAATGAATGAATGATTCCTGACTGCCCTCAAGTCCAAGCACCACTGAGAGCTCTCCCAAGTGCTGCACTGTCCTGGCCCAGTCCCTCCTTGTCCTATCTGCAGCTCTACACTGACCTCAGCTCCTCTGGTCACTGTCAGCTTCCCTGGCCCCTGCCCCTCCTCACTCCTCAGCTGCCGACTGAACAGTCAGAGCGGGGATGAGGAACCCATGAAGATGTAAAAGGAAGGGTATGCAAACCTTATGGGATCTGCTCTCAAGGACCCCCGGGAGAGAGTCTGAACTCCTTGACATGTGTCACAGGGCTCCTGCCTCCGTCTGCTGCCAGTCCGTGTACCACTCCTCCCTGCAGCCTGTGCTCCTGGTGTCTTTCTGTTCCTTAAATGGCGCATCTGTCATGTTGTGTTCCTCGAGCCCTTTGGACTCCAGACTCCATGCTGTTCCCTCCTCCCTGACTTCTTGTCTGGCCAACTCCTAGCCGGCCTTCAGATTTTATCTAAATATCACTGTCTCTGGAAGACTTTCTCAATTCCTAGATAAAGTTCACACTCCCATGGGGCCCTGTCTCTCCCCTTGGGTTAGAGTCATTATGCCTATAATTATTCTTCATTGCTTGTTCTCCCCACTGAGCTGTGAGTCCAGGAGGGAAGCCTTCAAGCCTGCTTACCTCTGTATGCTCAGAGCCTGGTACAATGCTTGTTAGAGAGAAAGGGTTCAAGAAGTCATTGCTGAATGAAAGAGTGAAGAGTATTTACCAGGGGCCATCCAAAAAGAAAGGAGAGGGAGGGGAAGAGAGAGAGAGAGAGAGAGAGAGAGAGAGAGAGAGAGAGAAAGAGAAAGAGAAATAAGGAAGAAAGTCCAGTCCAGAAAGAACATAGGCTCTGGAATCCAAATGTCCTGGTTCCAATCCCAGCTCTGTCAGTTACAAGCTGTGTGACCATGGGTAAGTCACCTTCCCTCTCTGAGCCTCAATTTCTCATCTCTAAAATATAGAAAATAATATAGCTGTACCAGGAGTGTTGGAAGAATGACATGCAACACTGATCAGATGCTTGGTACCTGGGAAGATGCTGAATAAATGGTGTCTGTGTTACTGATGACACTATGAAACTCTAGCAATCATCTCTCCCTATTCAGCTTTGACTCCAAAGTATGTCCAGGCCGATTGTCTTATTTTCTTCTTAGAGCAGCTCTTTGAGAAAGAAGGGTAAGGGTGGAAACGGAGAGTAGAGAGATTAAGCAACTTGACCAAGCTCACCTAGCACTGTTGGGCTAAGCTGATTCTGGACCAGGCAGCAGGAATCTGGAGTTCCTCTTCCAGGGCCCTGGCATGCTCTGTTTTGCATTTTGGCTATGTGAGCCCAAATCTTACTAGATTCTGAAGGGCAAACATAGTGCCTGATTCACTACAGAATCCCCAGTTCCCAGTGCAGTCTGACAGAGGGCAAGTCCATGGGGAATGTTTGTCAAGTTGAGTAAGTAAGTACAAAGGGCAGGGGTTTATTCACAACTCTCAGCTCACGTAACTCCCTCTGGCTGCTCAGATCAGAGTAGAACCCCATGACTATTTCCCAGTGGCCCCTTTTGATAGGGCCAGAGGCAGGCTCCAGAGAGGCAGAGGGTGCCCTATGAGGGAGCAGCCATGGGTGTCACTGGAGCATGTCCCTGGCTCCACTGAGAGACATGTCAAGTGTGCCCTGGAGCCCTGGCCCCTCTTAGCAGCTCCAGCCATCTGGCCCTTCTTAGCAGCCCCAGCCATCTCTGCTTCCCAGCCCCTGCTTGGATGTCCACTCACCTGTGACAGTCGGGTCAGGAGCAGGGCTGGGGAGGGCACTGTGTGAATCCAAGCACCCTGGGGTCCCCATGCTTGGCTCCAGCCAGGGGATCTGGGACTCGAATGCCATCTCTGAGCCTCTCGGGCAGCAGCAGAGCAGCCGGGCCTAGACTCCTGGGAGACATTCCAGCTTTAGCTCCCCCAGGCAGGCAGAGCGCTGGGCTTGGAAACTCTTCTCCTAGTCACTCTCTAGGCGAATTTAATTTACAAGCGCTCTGAGGACTGGAAGTATTTCTTATTTTGTCAGTTCCAAGTACTCCCTGCCTTAGATCCTTTTGAATCTAAGGCACATAGCAGAATGAGAAAAGCTCGATGGAAAGAGTGAGAAAACTCGTATTTTTGCCCCAACTCGGTTCCCATTGTGCTATGCCCCTGGCAAGGTGCTTCTCTTCTTCTGAGGCTGAGAGAAATATTACTCGGAGGCTAGCTCAATGATGCTACCTTTTTTTTTTCCCAGTCAAAGATAAACAGACAGCTCATTAGAATGTAAAGACCATTGGATTCTGAACTGGGAGACTTCTGTGACCCTTGACAGTTGCCTAACCTCACAGACTCAGTTTCCCCATCCATAAAAATGGCGATAACTATTTTCCTAACTACCTCTCAGGCTTTTGGGGGCTTTGGGGATTTTATAAATGTCCAAGTGCCCAGTGAGAGTGCTCACAAGAGTATGAGGAGGTGACAGTGATCCAAACCTCAACTATCTACACTGAAAATCAAGTCACCTGATATTTCTTAAGCACCTGCCATGTTCACAGCACATCACTGAATGCCGAGACATGCAAATATATGTCCAAGAAGTCAGAACTTTAGGTTGCTGCACATTTTGCTTTCTACAAATCTCAACTACAATGATTTTTAGATGTCATTGCTGTAACAACCTAGGAGGCCTCAAACTGGAATACATTTCCAGAGGGCTCAGGTAAGTCAAGGAATGTATCAGGAGACTGAAACAAGGAAGAGGGCAGAGATCAGCCATCCCTGAGGTCCTACTGTGTGCCAGGTGCTGTGTACATGTGATCTCCTTCAACCTCCAAGGCAACTCCCAAATGACAGGCAGTGGCAGCCCATTCCACAAATGAGGAAACTGAGGCTCAGCAAGGTGATACAAGGGAGATGAGTTCAGACCTTGTAGTCTGATCCCCAGGTCTGATGCCTTGGTGGATTCATTTACTCATTCATCCCTCCTTTCCTTTATTGTACACATATTTGTCACACTCACATCTGTGGAGGGATTTGGTTTCTCTGCCTGAGCCTCATTTTTTGCTTCCTCCTCACTGGGATCTTCCAGCTGACTCGGTTTTTCCCCTCTCACAAGGAGATACGTCAAAGGAGATCAAACTGGGCGTAGACTCAGTGAGACTGGCTGACATCAGGAAGTGAGAGTGGATGCTTGTTTGCTGGAGCCTGGCAAGGAAAAGGGGCGGTCAAGGGCGGACTTCCACCCCACCTTCAATAATATCACTTTACACTTCTCAAGATCCTGTCACCTTAATTAGGAAATTTATAAGGCTGAGTGATGTTTCTATTTAGAAGTGGGAAGATTTTTGTGGTGAGGAGAGCTCACAGGTATTGGTGTGGCAGAGTCCTTGCCCATAAAGGGGCAGGGTATATAATGGGAAATGTACCAGACCTGGAGCCAGGAGACCTGGGTTAGTCCTGGGTTAGTCCCAGTTTAAAAACTTACTGACCGTGTGACCTTGGACAAGTCACTTTGTCTCTCTGAACCTCAGTGATTGTATCTGTAGAGGCAGTAATGTGTGGCATTATACAATTTCATACGTACAGACTCAGGTTATTTGGCATAGAGAAAGTGCTCCATAAATGTGACCTGTTATCTGTAACAGGGGATGAAAGTTCCAAATGACTGACATCACATGAAGAAACCGCTCTGTAAAAGGCACAGTCCTCTTGCTTATAAATGGCAAGGTATAATTATAATTTTTATTATCTAAGCCTCAACTCTACCTTGAGATCAAAAGACTAAAATAATATCTGGATTGGCAGCAACTTTTGTGTAGAGAATCACCCATTCATATTCCATCCATTCTGTAAGGACCTATAAAGATCATAAAGCCCCAGGTTATAAATTCTAATGAGAATGATGATGATGGTAATAATAATATCAATGAACATTCATTGAGCACTTACCTATGCCAGGCACTGAACTAGGTATCATATATACATTTTCTCATTTGAGTGCCATATCATCCCTGCGAAGTGGGCATTAATACGATTCTCATTTTCAGATGAGGACACTGAGGCACAGAGAAAATAAGCATTTTGCTTTATCACTCTCAACAAGAAACAGAATGCACCCAGATGGTTCAAATAGAGACTTCAATGAAAGGATCACTTACAGAGGAATAACAAAGTTAAGAGAGGAAACAAGAGATTACCCAGAGGCTAGCTCAGTGGGAAGAAGCAAAGGGAGGCATGGAGTTGCCAGCGCCCAGTGAGGTTGGGGACTGTTAGGGAGGGTTGCCCAGCAGAAGCCATGGTTTTGGGACCTGCAGCTCCTTCCAGAAAGTAGGTACTCAGGTGTGGAGGAGTGCAGTGGGAGTAGAGAGTGGTCCCTTTCTCCTCTCACCCTCTGATCTCTTGCCAATGCCTTCTGCAGCCAAGCCCACCTGGAAGCTAGCCAGCAAGGGAACCTGGGAGGTGCAGTCTACAGGTTCAGTCTCTCAGGACACAGAGCAGGACAGAAAAGGGTGGAGGTGGCTGGGCGTGGTGGCTCAAGCCTGTAATCCCAGCACTTTGGGAGGCCGAGACGGGTGGATCACGAGGTCAGGAGATCGAGACCATCCTGGCCTACACGGTGAAACCCCGTCTCTACTAAAAAATACAAAAAACTAGCCGGGTGAAATGGCGGGCACCTGTAGTCCCAGCTACTCGGGAGGCTGAGGCAGGAGAATGGCATAAACCCGGGAGGCGGAGCTTGCAGTGAGCCGAGATTGCGCCACTGCACTCCCAGCCTGGGTGACAGAGCGAGACTCCGTCTCAAAAAAAAAAAAAAAGGGGAGGGTAAGATTGGGGGCTAGAAGTGGTGCAAATGAAAAACAATCAGCACATTTGCCTGGAGACATTCAGCTAATAAGATGCAAAAGTGGTCTAAGTTCTTACCAGGACTTGGCAGGTCACATAAGAAGGACAGGACGGGATTGTAGTGCATGTGCCTCAATCCCTTGTACCCCATCCAAAGAGAGCTACTGCTATTCAATTCCCACCAATTATTGCCAGCTGGGAAGATAGACCCAACATCACCAAATCTTCGCATTCTTCAAGAGAATCTGAAAATCTGGATTTCAAAGTAATGCCTCTCATTCTTGAATGTTGGCAATAGTTCCAGCCAAAAAATCATACTGGTAAATGGGTAAATAGACTGTGGTACATCCATACAATGGAATATTATTCAGCACCAAAAAGAAGTGAACTATTGAGCCACAAAAACATATGGGGGGAATCTTAAATGAATATTGCTAAGTGAAAGAAGCCAATCTGACAAGGCTACATACTGTATGATTGCATATCATTTTTGACATTCTGGAAATGGCAAAACTATAGAGACAGTAAAAAAAAGATCAGTGGTTACCAGGGGTTTGGGAGGAAGTGAGAGGTATGAATAGGAGAAGCACAGCAGATTTTTAGGGCAGTGAAATTATTCTGCATGCTACTGTAATAGTGAATACATGACCTCATGCATCTATCGTAGCCTGTAGATCTGTGCAGCACAAAGAATGAACCCTAATATGAATCATGGGCTTTAGTTAATAATGTATTGATGTTGGTTCATCAGTTATAACACTTGCACTATATTAATGCAAGATGTTAATAACAAAGGGTTAAACTGTTAAGGTGGGAGTGGGAAGAGTAACATATGGAACCTCTCAATACTTTCTGCCCATTTGTTTTGTAGGCCTAAAGCTGCTCTAAAATAGAAAGTGTTTTAATTTTTTAAAAAACATACTGAAAATGCTCTGTGGGCTGGCTGAATGGAACACATACCTGCTGGATCTGGCTACCACTTTGTGACGTATGATCTAATCCAACTCCCTCGTTTTACAGATAGGGAAGCTGGGAACCAGAAAAGGAATGGACCCTGACAGTCTTCAACACAGAGTGAGAGCAAAGCTTCCCATCCCAGGGTGTGGGGGTCTTCCAAATGAAGGAGAAGGCCCCCAGGAAGGCTACTGCTTGAGGCAGCTGAGGGAAAAAGCCATTTGTGAGCTTTGGCTCTGGACAGGCTGATTGGGCTGAAATGCTCCAATGAGTAGTGAAAACCTCCAAGAGCTCAGATGCTCTTAATGTCTGTGTTTATTTAGTCAGAGACCAGCCTCCCTCCCAGCTTGGATCAGATTCACTGAGTTGGATGCAGAAAGGAGTGGATGTTTGTGTCCCTTGTATGTGCCTTAGAGCAGGACAAGACTCAAAGGGCAGAAACTGCCACGTGCAAGGCCCAAACCTGGAGCTCAGTGACAGTGATGTAATGATATTGGGCATTTGAGGGGTGCTAGGCAAGTCTTCTGAGCCCCTTTATATCTCCTATAATTCATCCCCACCATCAGAGCTATGAATCAGGCAGAGCAGAGTTTATTATTCTCATTTTATAGGTGAGCAAACTGAAATAAAAGAGAAGTTAAGTGTGTGCCTTATATCTACACAGCCAGTGAGTAGCAGAGCTGGGGTATGAATCCAAGCCTTGTTTTAAATATTAAAAATTGTATGTAGTTAAAGACAAAACAAGCCATTTATAAACACTGTGCTGTAGTTGGTAGATGTATATCTCATAGGAGTACAGGTTAGCATTCTGAAGCTACTTTATATGTATGTAAGTGTTCAACAAATAAGTAAATAAATGATAGATAATGGGAGCCAGGTTTCTCATTGTCAAAGAAGAAGTCACAATTGGTAACGGGGAAAGACTAGTATGAACCCTACAGGGCTAGTGTCAGTATGAATTCATGTTTATTTTAATATATATACAAATAGATTCAGAAATAAGTATAGATACATGTATATTCATAGGTTACTATATGTATATATTTATTTATATTTCCTTGCTCTGTCTGCTGAGAAGGCCTAGAAGCAGTGACACTCCAGTAGCAATGGGCACTCTCAACCCACAAGTCTTGGTTCCTAAATACCATTCTCCAATAAAAGGAACAAAGGCCTCTTGGAGAAATGGGTAGTTCTAGAGCTGAGTCAAGGAAAATAAATACAAGATGGTCCTAAATCCTAAAGTGCCAGCAAGAAAGAAAGTATATTTAAAAAATAAAGATAGGGCATGTCAAAAGGACATAAAAGTCAACCTGAAAGAGCTCCCAGTGCCTTAAGTTGAGCAACAAGGTTAATAAATGTGGTACTGCATTATAACCTAAAGAATAAAATAAATATCCATGAGTCCATATTGATATAAATAAAAATGGATTGAATAAATAAATAAACATGGAAGAAGAGACAAATCTTCCTTACAGAAGAATTTCAAATAGTAAACATAGAAGAAACTAAGAAAACAGAAGATCACCATTAGAACACTATAACAGTAATTGCAATATCCACTGACTATGATAAAATTGGTGGACAAAATTTTAAGAAGAAACTGGATATTTATATAGCCTCAGAGGACCTCCTCCTAAATATTTGTTAATCACTGTGAGGTAGGAGGCAGAACTCAACTCGAGGTGGGGCTTGGTTGGACACCGGATCAAATTGGGGACTACTTAAAAAAGGGATAGGGTAGAAGCAGCTTTCCATAACACATGCCCACCAGCATGCCATGTCAGTTTACCATTGCCGTGGCAACACCCAGGAGTTACTGCCCCTTTCCATGGCAATGACCTGATGACCCAAAAGTTAGTGCCCTTTTCCTAGAAATTTCTGCATAAAGTGCTCCTTAATCTATATGTAATTAAAAGTAGGTTATAAATATGACTGCTCTGAGCTGCTACTCTCAGCACACTGCCTATGGGGTAGTCCTGCTCTGCAGGAGCAGTCACGGAGCTGTAACACCACTGGAGCTGTAACACACTGCCGCTTCAAAAAAGCTGTTTTCTTCTACCTATCACTGACTTGCCCTTGAATTCTTTCCTGGGTGAAGCCAAGAACCCTCTTGGGCTAAGCCCCACTTTAGGGCTTACCTATCCTGCATCAACTGTGATAGTTTTAACATATGTCCACAAACCCTGATATTCCTCCCTCCAGGAGGTGGAGCTTAACTCCTTACTTCTTAAACTGTGTGTAGTCTAGGCTGAACTCAGTGATTCTCTTTTCTGAGTAGACTATGGGGAAAGGGAAAAAACAGTACTTTACTGTGGAGATACCTGGAAGACACCACCTTAACCACATGATCAAATTTGACATCACCAGTGATAACAGTATTATTATCATACCACTGCTATGATGCAATAAGAATGGAACTTCATCTCTGTGATATTCTTTCCCAAAATTCACTAGCTCTGTCAAGTCATGAGAAAACATCAGGCAAACCCAGATTGAGGTCATTCTGCAAAATACCTGAGTAGTATTCTTCAAAAATGTCGAGGTCGTGAAAAAAGGGAAGACTGAGAAACAGTCACAGATTGCAGAAGAGTAAAGTGACATGACAGCTAAATGTAATGTGGTACCCTGTGTTGAATTTTGGATTAAAAAAGAACATTAGTGGAAAAATTAGTGAAATCTGAGTAAAGTCTATAGTCTCATTACTAGTATTGTACCAATGTTAATTTCTTAGTTTTGAAAATTGTTCTGTGGTTATATAAGATGTTAACCTCAGGGAAACCTGGGTGAAGAATATATGAGAATTCTCTGTTGTGTCTTTCGCAGCTCTTCTGCAATTTGAAAAGGTTTTTGAAATGAAAACAAAGAAAATAAATTACATTTGCTACACAGACAGTTAGCCACTACCGAAGAAATATAAGAGCCACTGAGAATTTGCCCCTGCTTTGTAGTTCTAATACATCAAACTGTCAAAAGGAGGCCTTCAGTTCTCAGATCTAGTTGACATCCCTCCATGTTGATCTAACAATCAGGAGGGTGGAGTGGGATATTTGTCGCAATGCCCACTGCACAGAGGAGGGAGCTGAGGCACAGATCATAGCACCCCATCATCTCATTGTACAGATGGGGAGACTTAGGGCCAGAGAGAGGGAAGATTTGCCCTTGGTTATGTAGCAGATAAAGGGGCCAATCCAGGGCTAGAACTCCTGCATACCCATCTTTAAAACTATCTTAGCTGCTATTTCAGGGCAGCTGCAGACAAAGCTTAAATTTGAACTATGTAGGAAGGCAAAGTAGAGTAGTTTTCATCTTGCCCCCACCCCCTTCTCACCTTTGAGTTAAGCAATAAAGCTGAAAAGATCCTTCAACAAACAAATCCCTCCTCATTATAGAATCCACAGGCACATCGGCTCTTAGGAAACCTGAAAGGCAAGCTCCTCAGGAGGGAGGGCTGTTCATACACGCCTGTCCAGGTGCCCTCTTCCCTGCTCACTCTCAAGAAGACAGAATGTCTGTTTCAGGAGCAGCAGTGCGGTGGACATTCAGGTTCCCAGACCCCCGTGATGGAATAGGCTAGGGGTTGTGGGAGCAGTGGGATTCCAAGAGCCAGCTTCCAGGAAGGCACACTGGCCAAGGCATAATCTATACTTCCCTATTCCAAAGTTGGATTCCTTCTGGATGTTAGAAAATGCTCCAAAGTACTCCCGTTGATGAGAAAAGGCATTTGTGGAATCAGGCCCATGTGGTGATCAGATAAAGATTGTTCCCAGGCCAATGGATGAATCCAGAAAAAGATGAGCCCTTTTCCCTTCAAAAGAAAAGTGCAGCTCCATTGTCCCTTTTAAACTATGAGAAAACTGGATTAGTAGGATATAGTTTTGCTAATGAAATTGGGGCCAAGAATTCTGGGCAAGGTTTGGCTGTGCCAAGAGGTGGAATTGCCTTAGAGAAGGAAAATGCAGAGAAAAGATCCCACTTAGGCGTCTTATTTGAGGGATATAGAATAGTTTCTCCATTTACATAAATAAAATATTAAAGCTTTTTGTTCAGGAAGCCTATATCTCAGAGGAAAGGAATGCAATCATTCCAGTAATTAACAATTCCCCCAAGAAGTGTGGTTTACATCATACATGATCTTCTCATTTTGATCCTCTTCATTCCCAGAAAATGCAATGTTCTTTCTCCAGGGCCCCATGGAGGAGAGATGGCATTGACAAGAAGACTTTGCATACCTATGATGTCAGAGTCCAAAGTTTCAACTCTTGGCTGATCAGCTTTTAAGATTAGAAAACACAACATGGTGTAGGAAAAGATTCTGGGCATTGCTGTACATCAACCTGGGCTTAAATCCTCATCCTACTTGGTAGCTACATGGCTGAACTTTGAAGAATTGGTTAGCCTCTCTGACCCTTTGGTTTCTCCTCTTTGAGTACGATAATAACTCCTACTTGGTATCATACATGGTATTGTTGGGATAGCTGCCATCAAGTTCCATCATACAGTGGGTGCTCACAAGGTATTCTTGCTGAATATCTGTTGAATATCTTCTCTCTAATTTGCTTGTAAGGAGTCTTGTTTTGCAGGAATATGTGTTGATTAAGAATTTCTTTTCATTTCCCTCAGATAAATAAGAACTTCTTTCTCTCTGCTTTCTTTTTACAACTGCTGTATGGAGCTATGGAAAGGTTTCTTTTAATGACATCTTTTAAGAAGTTCAGCAGATTAGCACTTTCGACTCTGACTAAGCTAATCACAGTGCAGTTCACTCTACCGCTATTTTGTAACCATTACTACCATTTTAATTGGCTAATTGTGAAATAAATTGTTTAATGATTATCTATTTTACCAGAATGTAAGCTTTACGAGGGCATGAACAGTAGGGACAGTATCTGTCTTGTTTACTGCCATATCCCTCACACCAGGCATGTGTATGTGTGTGTACATACACATATATATTAAGCACAATATAAGTGTTGCTGTTACTTTTTGGTAGCAAATATTTATCCTTTGAGGGTGCAGTCATTTTTGGAAGTAGCCAAAAGGTAATCCCAGCCCTGTAAATGATCAAGCTGAGAAATAGGGTTTTTGGTAAAAATCAAATATTTCTTGTATTCATTCCCTTCTTTTTTTTTGAAACAGAATCTTGCTCTGTTTCCCAGGCTGCAATGCAGTGATGTGATTGCTCACTGTAACTTCAAACTCCTGGGCTCAAGCGATCCTCCTGCCTTAGACTCCCAAGTAGCTGGAACTGCAGGCATGCACCACCATGTCCAGTTATTTATTTATTTATTTTTTAGAGATGGGATCACACTATGTTGCTTAGGCTATGTAGAACTCCTGACTTCAAGTGATTCTCCTGCCTCAGCCTCCCAAAGTGCTGGGATTATAAGTCTGAGCCGCCAGGCCCTGCCTTCCTTCACTTACCAATATTTCTTTAGTCCTAAATGCCGGGAGCTGGGAAGTCAGGCATGAACCTTGCTCTCAAAGTGCCTCCGGCCAGGCTGAGGATACAGACACACATATCAACAACTGCAGGAAAGGTGAGACAGAGCCTTGGAGCTGGAGGCAGGGGGCAGGACACTTGGATTCTAGTTCCAGCTGTGCTTTGAACGTGCTTTGTGGCCTTGAACAAGTCCTTCTCCTCTCTGGGTCTGTGTGTTGGGGGAATTAGGCTTGATGTGAAACATCTAGCTTTGTGGTCCTGGGATCTTGAGATTATTTTCAGTAAGACGGTGCTCCTTCCAGCAGTTTCCATCTCTTGAAGCCTGTGCGGCCTCTACAGGAAGGTGTGTGAATTCCATCTACTGAGAGCTTTCCAAAATGCCAGCCCCACCAGCCTGCCTGGAGTGAAAAGGCCATTCTTGGCCATGGTTCCTCCCCTCCTTGGCTGTGCAACCTGAGAACACCTGCTACTCTCTGGGTCTCAGAACTTCATATGTACAACAAAGAGGCTCTGCACAGAGGGCTCCACGCTTTCTTCATGGCCTCCATCCTGTGCTCTCAGGTTGTCAGGACAAGAGCTGATATTTTTCAGGGCAGCACTTCAAAAAACTGTGTTCAGTGAAACGTTTGTATTCTGTGGTACAGGAATAGGATTCAGCAAACAAAAAAGTAGTGGTGGGGAGGGAGTTGTTCTAGCCTCAAATAGGTGTGAAAGATGCTTAAACTTTTTAATTTTTTATTTTTTTTTAACAGAGTCTTGCTCTGTCGTCCAGGCTGAAGTGCGGTGGAGTGATCTCGGCTCACTGCAACCTCCGTCTCCCAGGTTCAAGCGATTCTCCTGCCTCAGCTCCCCAGGCAGCTGGGATTGCAGGTACCCGCCACCACGCCCAGCTATTTTTTGTATTTTTAGTAGAGACGGGGTTTCACCATATTGGCCAGGCTGGTCTCAAACTCCTAACCTCGTGATCCACCTGCCTTGGTCTCCCAAAGTGCTGGGATTATAGGCATGAGCCACCACACCTGGCCAATGCTTAAATTTAAACAAGAATCCTCAGGATGTTCAGCATGCTAATGGCATCTTGAATTTCCTCGAGGGACAGTGCAGTAGACAGAAAGGTAGACTTGCAAAGTGGCAAAATGCATAAGATGAGTTTGGAATCCTGTTGCACTACTGCCTAGCTGTGCAACCATGGGGAAGTTCATTAGCTTCTGTGAGCTGCAGTTTCCTCACAGTTCAGAGAAAAATATGGACCCTGCCTTTTAGGGATATTGTTAGGATGAAAGACAACATTGCATGTAAGATGCTCTGGGCATTGTTATTATGTATTGCTCATGGGTTTTTTTGTGGGAAGAATAGCTATAAGCATCTCTCAGGATTGTAGTATTCCACAAACACAGTTTGGGAAGGGCTGAGCCCTTCTGTGTGTTCCAAACACTTTGCTGTTTCTTCACTCTGACATTGCAAGACTTCGATGAACATCTGTTCTGCCTCTTCATCCAGTTGAATTGATTGTGAAGTCCCAGGATGCAATGGGGACAGAGTTTGGGCACCAAGTACAGGGTTCTTAAAACTCAGGTGAGCCCAGGTCCTTAAAGCTCAGGTGGATAAGCAGGTGTGGCTCAACAGGGGTATCTGAGAAGGAGTTTAAAGGATGAGGCTGGAGAGATGGCCTTGGGGTGGTCGTTATGCCAGAAGGAGGAGTTTGGGCTTTACCCTGGGGCAACAGGGACTGTGCTAGGTGTGCCTGGAAGCCCTGCCTTCTGCTCCACTTTGTCACAGATCCTCTGACCTGGGCATCCAGGGCTGGTCCGAGTGGGTGGCAGCTAGACCAGGAGGCATGAGTGAGAGGCTGGCTTCCCTCTCAGCATGGAGCCTGGGGCATGTCACTCACCCCTCTTTGTCTTAGCCTCCACATCCATAAAATGAGAGGCATCATGACTCCTGGGCAGCCTGACCCACAGGGCTGCAGTGAGGGTTCAGGGAGATAAAGTATTTCAACGAGCACATTAAGTTGAGATCCTACTATGTGCCATGCCTTGTGTTTAGGCCTGGGGGAGGCTGAGATGAACAACACATGATCCCTGCCCTTGAAGGCTCACAAGCTGCTGAGTGTGGTACACTGAAATAAGTGCTAAGATAAAGATAAGCCCGTGAAAGCGCCCTTCACCCAATGTGGGGAGTGGAAAGGCTGATAAGGGGAAGGAGACATTCAGGAATCTTCCCTGGAGGAGGTGATGTCTCTGTTGAGTTCTGAGATACCCTGGCAGTTAGTGGACGAAGAAGGAAGAAATAAATTTCCAGGCAGAGGAAACAGCATGAGCAAAGTCGTAGAAAAATGAAATGTCACAGTACATCTGTGCAAATGAGTAGCAAGCAGTATTATTAGGACATTCAATATGAGGTATGGAAGAAGACGTAATGGACACGGTTGGTGGCGACAATGCTTGTGTTTAGACAGACGACACAGTCAAAAGCTAAGGAAGTGAAGCTCTAACCGGACAACTCCAGGAATTAGCTTGTATAAAGCTTTTTTGTTTTCCCTGAAATTGCACCATGGTCTCTTTGCTATCCATGATAGGTTACCTCGGTGGTGTTGGGCAGACTACAGGCCTTGAGTGCCAGGCTGAAGGGTTTGCTCTCTAGCTTGCAGACTAATGGAAGAATTAGCCATAAAAGCCAGGGGATTTAGAATGGAATCCTTGGCATTCTCTGCATGTGTGGGGCTGGCTAGGCAAGGAGGTTCCCAGAAGAAAAACAGAGCAACCTTTGCCCTCCTTCTGTACTTAGGTGAAAAGCAGAATTAGAATGGGGCTGACTGAGTGATGTGGTTATTGTGCCTTCCTTTTGGGCTTCAGTATCCAATCTGCCCTAGTGCAGGGGGCTTAAGGCATGCCACTCAGGAGGCCAGATAATAAGCCCCAGCCACGGCCTAGGCTTTGGGGAGCTACTGCACACAAACAAGCCTGTGCCAGGGAATTAGTACTGTTGTTATTAAGAGAAAGAGGCTCGGCTATAGCTCTCCAGCTGAGAACATGCACTGTCCAGCCTGCCACCACTGCGGGGAGAGTCTCTCGTCCTGCTCCTCCAGGACACCCCCCATCACTGCCTTGGCCTCTGTGCTTGACGGTTGGAACCTCCCATTGTGAGGTCCCTAAGGTGGAGAGAAGCAAGGGCTGGGAGACAGGAGTTTAGGGACTTGCCCGTAACCTACTGTGTAACCTTGGGTGAGTCCATTCACTTCTCTGAGCCTTTCTAGAAAGACTTTCTCACATTTCCGGAAGGAAGAAAGTCCAACCCTGTGTAGGGCCAAGGGCAGATATGAGCATTAGATGAGATAATGTGTGTGGGAGGGCTTTGCAGTGGAAGAGGTATTATTATTTTTATTAAAAGAGGCAGCCGGGGAGAGTAGAACAGTGATTGGAAATGTGAATTAAATGTGCTACCTTGTTATTTGGTAATCTTAAGAAATTATTGCAAAGTTTTAAGGCATAGCAATGGTATTTTAGTTATGTTTTTAAAATTGGCTTTGTCTTGTAAAGGCACATACTGAAGTATTTATGGACAAAACTATATGATATCTGAGATATGCTTCAAAATAAGGAAAGGGTGAAATGGATGTGGATTAGGATTGGCCAAGAGTTGATCAATGAAGCTTGGTGACAGGTGAGTGAGGATTGGTTACACTATTCTGTCTAGTCTTCTATATGCTTAAATTTTCCCATAATAAAAAGTTAAATTGGCTGGGTGTGGTGGCTCACACCTGTAATCCCAGCACTTTGGGAGGCCGAGGCGGGCGGAACACCTGAGTCAGAAGTTTGAGACCAGCCTGACCAACATGGTGAAACCCTGTCTCTACTAAAAATACAAAAATTAGCCAGGCGTGGTGGTTCACACCTGTAGTCCCAGCTACTCGGGAGGCTGAGACAGGAGAATTGCCTGAACCTGGGAGGCAGAGGCTGCAGTGAGCAGAGATTATGCCGCTGCAGTCCAGCCTGGGGGACAGAGCGAGACAAAAAAAAAAAAAAAAAAGTTAAATCAAAGAGCATGTCATTTAGTCAGACTGACCTGCCTTCACCACCTAAGATTTATGTGACCCAGGGAAGGTCACTCTCTGACTTTCATCTCTCTAAACCTCTTTACTCACCTGTTAAACAGGGTTACTAAAACAGCACCTGCTTCATAGGGCTGTCATAAAGACTATGTATGTAGAATTCTCAGACTATGCCTGGCAACATGGCAGGTGTATGGTAAATCATGATTCCCACTCCCTCTTAGAGATCATCATCCATCATTATATGTCATCTGATAGCCCTGCTGGATGTAGTCTGACATCCTGGGCCATGGTCTGACTCCTCAGGTGGAAGAGGAGGTCCATTGTGACCCTAGGCTTTCTCCACTGGTTGGGGCACATTTGGTATGCTGGAGCTCCGCAGTGGTGAGGAAGGGAGTTAATGTGGTGTCCCTCCCTGTCCTCCTTCCCATCCGGAAGAAATGGCAGTGAGTGAGTAGAACACACTTGGATTGGGCATTTTCTCTATGCTGACTACTAAGCTTTACAACCACCTTGTGAGGTTAGGGCTTTCACTCAGAGAGGTTAAGAAACTTGCAAGTGGTTGCACAGCTAGTGGGTGAAGAGGAAAGAGGGAGGAAAAAATAAAGAGAGGGGATAGGGATGGAGAGAGGTGGAAATGAGTACCTCCAGAGGAATGGAGGGGAGGTTGGAAGGGGATGAAAGAAGAGGAACAGGATGCATTAAGGCGAAGGGCACGAAGGGGCAGGAGTAGGAAGAAAGTGAGGGAAGCAGAAACATTCAGTCCCTCCTTCTCCTTTTCCTCCAGTGCCTCAGCTGAGAAAGTGTCTCCAACCCCTTCAACCACTGATTGGGAAGGGTAGGAGACAGGAAGGACAAATCCACCTCCCTGGAGGTCTCTCTTTTCCCAGCAAGGAGAGACCAGTCAGCACTGTGGGTCGGACAGCACCCTGGCCACACCTTTAGCTGGCGGGGGTGTTGCCCTCTCTCCTTGGATCTTATTGGACAGTGCTGGGTCTGCCCCCTAACTCCCTTCCTCAACTCCTCTCCTTCAGGCCAAGGTTCTCAGATAGCTTGGGACCTGACCTAAAGGACCAGGTGGAGGATGGGGTGTCTCTCCTGGGCAGGGCCTGACACATGGCAGGATATCTTTCACCTACTGGCCCTGGGCAGGTACCCAAGGCTTCCTAAAACATGGAAGAAAAGACCCTGCCTGCAAAGGCTCAGTGTGCTTGGAGAGATAAGACGTATGTGTATGAAATTCCTGCAGAAAAATATGAGGCATTCGGATTTCACTCCCAGGCAGCATGCCTGGGAGATGTGTTCTTGGAGCCTCAGGGAGCCCCAGCCCTGCCACTCACCGGCTGTGTGACCTTGGGACAATCTCCAGAATATGAGCCTCAGTTTTGGCATCTGTAAAATTCAGATTACACTATCTGCCCTGCCTGGCTGTTTGAACATATGTAGGATGACAGATGCGAAAGCACTTTGTGAACTCTGGTGCACTGTGTCCGTGTGAGGGCTTATTCCTGGGTGCCAGCCTGGGTGGTCAGGATACTGAACTGTGTTTCTTTATTGGGCTGTAGTGTTTATGCAGGGATAACATGAGAACTCTCCATGTGAGGATAGCCCTAGATCTGGTCTGAGTCACTGTTGAGCATTTTATCTCTTGCCTTGTTCAGTGTCTACTGTGTGAAGACATACTTGCTCAGTTATTCCTAGAAGATAACATAAAGGAAAGATGTGTGTTTCTTGAAGAGCAGAACTGATTCCTTTTTATCAGAAAGTGAAAATTAGATCATCCACCCTGATTTTCATTTTACCTCAGCTATCTGGAGGCTCAAGGTAAAACTCAAGTGCGATAATAACAGTATAGGTGCTTACTATATAATTTGCTTATTGTATAATTTTCTTCCTCTCATTTTTACCTGATTTTATTTTTTCTACTGATGTTTCAGAGTCAGTTGATGCCAAGCTGATCCAAAGGCAAGAACCATGCTAACAAGCCTGTGTTAGTCCATTTTCACACTGCTAATGATGATACTACCTGAGACTGAGTAATTTACAAACAAAAGAGGTTTAATTGACTCACAGGTCCACATGGCTGGGGAGGCCTCAAGAAACTTACAATCATGGCAGAAGTCAAAGGGGAGGCAAGGACCTTCTTCACATGCAGCAGGAGAGACAGTGCAGAGGAAAGTGCCAGACACTTATCAAACAACCAGATCACGTGAGAACTCACTCACTGTCACGAGAATAGCAAAGGGGAAATCCACTGCAACAATCCACTCGTCTCCCTTCAGATCCCGCCCTTGACATGTGGGGGTTACAATTTGAGATGAGATTTGGGTGAGGACACAGAGCCAAACCATATCAAAGCCCCAGACAGACCATTCCAGCCATCAAGAGCAACTATGACAAACGGGGAGATAAAATATACTTTACCACTGGTATTAGTTTCTTGTAGATGCTGTAAAAAAATTTACCACAAACCTGGTGGATTGTAACTACAGAAATGTATTCTCTCCTTTCTGGAGGACAGAAGGCCTAAATCAAGGTATCAGTGGGGCTGTACTTCCTCCAGAGGCTCCAGCAGGAGAATCCATTCCTTGCCTCTTCCAGATTCTGGTTGCTGCCAGCATTCCATGCTTGCAGCTGCATCACTCCAATCTCTGCCTCTGTCTTCATATCACCTTCTCTTCTATGTATCTTCTGTCTGTGTCAAAACTCCTTCTTTTAAAAAACACATGTGATTGATGCAGATCCTACCCAGGTAATACAGGATAAGTTCCTTCTCTCAAGATCTTTAACTTAATCACGTTGTTCACCACATAAAGTAATGTTCACAGGTTCTGGGAATTAGGACATAGACATTTCTTGGGGGGCACCGTTCATCCCTCCACATCATTTGAGAGCCCTAGACTCATAGAATCATCCACCCTCTCTCATTTGTGATATAGCTTAAGTGATTAGGAATACAAGTTCTGATTTCTGACTCCTGGGTTTCCATCCTAGCTCTGTCATTTGCTGTGGGACTTTGGGGAAATTACTTAATATTGTAGCATCTCAGGTTTTTTTTTTTTTTTTTTTTTTTTTTTTTTTTTTTTGGACGGAGTTCGCTCTGTCACCCAGGCTGGAGTGCTTGGAGTGCTGTGGGGGATTCGCTCACTGAAGTTCGCCTCCGGGTTCACGCATTTCCTGCCTCAGCCTCCCGAGTAGCTGGGATACAGCGCGCACTACGTGCCCGGCTAGTTTTTTGTAGTTTTTAGTAGAGACGGGGTTTCACGTGTTAGCCAGGATGGTCTCGATCTCCTGACCTCGTGATCCGCCCGTCTCGGCCTCCCAAAGTGGCTGGGATTACAGGCTTGAGCACCGCGCCCGGCTTTTTTTTTTCATTTGAAAACTCAAGGATAGTATCTACCTTATAGGGTTGAAATAAGGATTAAACAGAATACTCTGTAAAAACACAAAATACAGCAGCTCTCAAGATTTGAAGGGCACTTAGAGACTATATAATCCCATCTCTCTACTTACCACTGATGATTCTCAATCTGATTTTAGGTCAAACAGGAACAAATCATTTTTTATGGTTGGAAAATTATTTTTATTGTAGTAGGGACTACTAGTACATAAATCTCATTATTTCACAGATACAGCTTAGCAAAATTTAATAAGCAAGTTGATATAAAGTAAAACATTGAATCAGTAATACTACAGGCTGTGAATCGGGTTCACTGTGTACTGGTTACCAACTTGTCTGAGTGGGGTGAGATAGAACGCCAACACACGACAAGTTACATGAAGCGGGTTCACTGCTTACAGAGATGCAGCAAGGGACTGTAGAAGCATAGGACGCATTTAAGGCCTGAGCCCCAAGGCTTGGGAAACCTGCCCAGGGGAATGGAATCTCGACTGTGTGTCTCCCACTTGCGTGGCAGCAGAGGACCCTGGAAAGCAGCCTGTCCTGGGTTTTATACCCCGGAAAACAAGACTTGCTGGACTAAAGCGTTGAAAGACATTCTGTTCTCGGGAGGACTGGCACAGAGCCAGGCTGTTCCAGCCAGCCCCTCCCTATCTCAGGATGTTGCCCTTCCAGCATATTCTACAGTTATTCTTAAGAACTACAAGGGAGAAAGGGGGTAGAACTGGATGAGTCCAAGGCCTCCTGGAGAAGTGTCCCACTCAGGTGGTACACAGACATGGCCAAATTAGGAATGCGTGAAGTTCTAACACTCTGCAGTAGTCAAAGCTCAAATCCGGCAGGATCCCAGACAGTGAAAGCCCATCGTTCTTTTTTCTTTCCTGGTTGTTTTGTTTGTTTGTTTTGTTTTGTTTGTTTGTTTTGGTGAAACGAGATCTCTCGTTCTGTGGCCCAGGCTGGAGTGCAGTGGTGCAGTCACAGCTCACTGCAGCCTCGAACTTCCAGACTCAGACAATCCTCCTGCCTCAGCCTCCCAAATAGCTGGGACTAAAGAGGAGTAGGACACTGGACTTTTCTTTCTTTCTTTCTTTCTTTCTTTCTTTCTTTCTTTCTTTCTTTCTTTCTTTCTTTCTTTCCTTCCTTCCTTCCTTCCTTCCTTCCTTCTCTCTCTCTCTCTCTCTCTTTCTTCTTTTTCTTCTTCTTCTTTTTTTTTCTTTTTTGTAGAGAGGATTTCACCATGTTGTCCAGGCTGGTCTTGAACTCCTGGGCTCAAGCGAGCCTCTCCGCATCGGCCTTTGGGAGCCGACAAGGAATCCCTGTCTTCCAGTAGCGTTCAAAGCCAGATCCAGCTTGTCTAGGTTAAGGATTCGATGTCTCCAGTGAGGCAGAGAAAATGAACATGCCCGTTCCCCCAAGGCCTTCAAGAGCCTAGAGGCTCACAGAGATTAACTCGTCCTCACCCGCCTGCCTGCCCTTTGTGCAGATCTCTACATTGTCCTGAAGAAAGACTCCGGCACTCGGCACTCGGGCTGAAACTCCGTGTGCCGATGACGGGGGCCTTGTCCCGGAGGCGCTGGAAGGGATGACCCCCATCGCACCCCTGAAGGCCCGGAGCCACCCGCAGCAGATAACCGGCAGCACTGGGCAGTGCGGAGGCGGCCCCGGGAGGGCTCAGCCCCGGGGTGGGAGTCAGGGATTCGTCCTGAAACCTTGCAGGCGCCCCCGTCAACGGGCGGCGGATTCCCTCGGGATGCGGCCTTTCCCCATGGCTGGGCCTCTCTTTGTGCGAGTCCCCAGCACAATGCGCGTCATCCCGCAGACCTGCCCGGCAGAGGCGGGCGGGCAGAAGCGCGCTTGGTTTCCTGTCTCGCTGAATGGCTTGAATGGGAGCTGGGCCCGCTCCTAATCCCCTAGCGGCTGACTGTCGCGGCAGGGGAGGAGGAGGGCGGGGAGGCTCGCAGCTCAGGCGTCTCCTCGCAGGCTGCAGGCAGTGCGGTCCGCCTCTCCCAGTTCCGCCTACCTTTCCAGGGTGAGACCGGCAAGGGGACCCTTCGCAGGCAGGCGCCCTCCTGGAACCCTCCACCCTTCTCTCAGGACTATTCCTGTCCAGTTGCGTGTGCTAAGGTTACAAGCAGGGCGCTAGTGGTGGAGAAGAGCTTCAAGATCCAGCACAAGAACCGGAAACTCCCTTACGGATTTCATCCCCCTTCTCATTTTACCAGTGGAGAAACTGAGGTTCTAATGGTTCAGGAACTGCACACAATAAATAAATGAGAGACATAAAAGAGCCAAGGCTCCTGACTTCAGTCAGGTGGCCTTTCCAGTAGACCAGCTGTCTCCCAAACCTGTTCCCTGCAGCATCCCCAAAGACTAGGAGATATTTAGTGCTCCTGACAAAAAAAAAGTTAAGCGAAGGCCCTCAGCAGTCCTGCAGTGTGTTAACGTGGATGATGTTAATACGACCCTTTCCAAACTTACTTGGTAGCATCCTTCTTTTTTCACATGGCACCTTTTCTCACATAGAAGCAGAACTCTGAAGCACACGATCTGGAAATTCTGCACTAGACCCTGCTGTAAACTTTCCAGAAGTGACTGTGAAGATGATGAGGATATTTCTGTTTAAAATTTGTGGAGTGTCATCCAGGTGGAAGGCTGTAAAATAAGAGGGATCCCTTTATAGATTCAGAGTCACCCGGTGTTTATTGAACATCTGTTACTACCAGGTGTGTTCCATCTCAATTTTCTCTGCTAAGCCTCCTGACAACCCTGTTGGATGATTAATAGAACCTCAACTTTACAATCGTGGAAACTGAGGCACATGGAACTGAGTAACTTGCTTAAGGCCACACAGCTAACAGTCAGCAAAACTGGGTTTCAAGCCAAGTCTGAAATCCAGGGCCCTTGTTCTTCTGCCATGCCCCCTCGCTCCTCTTTCCATACAGTCTGTTAATGAGGCAAAAGTGCTGAACTGGAAATAAAAGAAAAAACCCTGAGGTCATGCCCCATTCCACTCCTGTTGCACTGTGTCACCTTGGACAAGACCTTGTCCTCCAAGGTCTAAGGCATCCCCCCAACAATGGGAGGGTTAGAACAAGTGCCCAGTCCCTGCACGTCTCTCCTGCTCCAGCATCCCATGGCTCCACCACTCTGGTCCTCAGACCCAGTGGTCTAGAGGTTGTGCTGTCAGGGACATAGATCATCCTGGGGAGTCATCAGTTCAGGAACTGGGTGACATAAGGCTGGGCTCATGTCTGACAGACACCAGGACAGACCAGACCAGTAGCCTGTCTGAGAAGGCACAGCATATGCCAGCTCACTCCTAGCACCTTGTCAGAGCCATGGGAAGCTGTCAGCCAGGGGCTCAGGGATGGAGTCAAGCCCTGTATGGTTCTGGCTCTTGGTAGCATGACTTGTGACACCCTCACAGGTGTTCCCCTCCTTCGTGAGTAGTGAAGAAACTTGCAAGACTGGTGAGGGTGGGGCTGGGAAAGGAGCAGGCAAGTGGTGAGAGGGCATGGAGGTATAGACCTGACTTGGACTTATTTCATATAAACAATATTTGCCATTATGTAGCCCGCTGGTTCACCCACTCTGCCATTTTTTTAAGAAGGTGGTAGTCTTAGTTTGGGTTATTCCTGAAGCAGACTCTAAGACAAAGATTCAAATGCAAGAAGTTTGTTTGGGAGGGGATCCCAGGAAATGCTGCTAGGGAGCATGGAAGTAAAGCAGGAGAGGGGAAGAACAATCATGGTGTGTTAGCAAGCAAGCCTCCCCTGTGGGCAACTGGAGCTGCTCCTGCTGGGTGTTCTGGGAGCCAGTGTGGCCCATATGCACAGCCTCTGAGTTCCCAGGGGCAAGGCAGCTGGAGGGTGTGTCTGCCAACTCCCATCAGCCACCGGCTGAGGACTGCTCCCAACGAGGGGCTGTTAATTCCCCAGTACATCTGGCCTGTGCCAGAAATGACCAGCAGGAGATACCCCAGGTGGCATGGCAGGTGCTGAGGGCATGAGGATGAGGCAGCAAAGTGGCTGCCTCAGAGGTTTAGGGAGCCAGAAGCTGGAACACCGGGGAAGGGGTCTAAACTCCACAAATTACTAGGCAAGCAAGGCTCACGGAGTGCTTGCCTTCTTTAAGCTTCAGAGGAATTTTGATGGAACTTTTTCATCTGTTGAATGGGAGTGGAATGCTGTCCTGCCTATCACACACAGGACCAAATCATGAGTTATTAAAAGGCAATGATGAGTGTGTGCTGACCTCTCTCTAATCCATTCCTCCCATCTGCCTGCCCCAATACCACATACCAGTTCTCATTCACTTCAGCTAAGACTGTGCTCACTGACATCATCTCCATAACCTCCTGCCCATCCTGTCAAGGAGACATCTCCCTTAGAGCAGGAAAGGACTTTAGTCTAGAAATGATTTTTAGGTTCAAGGGGAAGTAGAATGATATAGCAGAAATAATACGGACCTGGATTTAAGTCTCAGTTTATTCATTCATTCACCCAACATTCTATTTATGTATGTATGTATGTATGTATGTATGTATGTATGTATGTATGAATGACAGGATCTCACTCTGTTGTCCAGGCTGGAGTGCAGTGGTGTGATCATAGCTCACTGCAGCCTCAAACTCTTGGGCTCAAGCCATCCTCTCACCTCAGCCTCCTGAGTAGCTGGAACTACAGTCATGTGCCACCACACACAGTTAATTTTTTTTTCTTTTGTAGAGAAAGAGTTTCACTGTGTTGCCCAGTTGCCCAGGCTGGTCTTGAACTCCTGGCCTCAAGGGATCCTCCTGCCTCAGCGTCCCAATTAGCTGGAATTACAGGCACAAGCCACCACACCTGATTCACTCAGTATTTACCGAGGACCTACCATAAGACAGGAGCTGAGGGTGCTTTTTTTTTTAAAAAAAAAGTTCATTTTAGGTTCAGGGGCACATGTGCAGGTTTATTTTATAGGTAAACTCCTGTCATGGGGGTTTGAACAGATTATTTCGTCAGAGAGCGCTTGATGAAGACATAGTCCCAAAGGAGCAATGTGTTCCTGGGTAGGCAGGCACCTCGCCTTTGCTTGGCTTCAGTCTCTCCATCTGTGAAATGGGCCAGGTGGTTCTTGAGGTCCCTTCTAACACTATGACTGTTTTTTTTGTTTGTTTGTTTGTTTTGTTTTTGCTAATTACCGAGCTCCCAGGCTCATTGAGATCTGCAGGGAGTTGACAGAGGAAATGAGGCCAGGATCTTACTGAGGCAGGGGACTATGGGTTGGGGAAGGGAAAGCTCCACACGGAGCCCTCCAAGAGACTGCCACAGCGCCTGGGCTTCCTCTGCTGGGAACGCTGCCTAAGCTCTGCAAACAGCAGCTGAGGATGGTGAATTTGGTCAGCATTAAGCTGTATTAAGTCGAGCTGTTTCTACAAAGACTACATTTAGGATAAACATAGTACCAAAGCCACACTAAGATGATATGGCACTTGTAAGAAGGGGCTTCATGCCACCCTTAGCACCTAGTGCCGAGAACTATTCTCCTAACGCACCCACATACAGACTCTCTGAAGAGAAAATCCCGCAGCATCCCCTCCCTCTGTTCCTTACAGGAACACATCCCTTAGCCCAGGGAGAGGCACGTGACCCCAGCTGAGCCAATCAGAGGACTCCATCCTCCTGGCTACTGTGATTGCTCCAGAGGTGGTCATGTGACATAGCCAGGCAAATTAGAGTCCTTTCCCGGGATTTTTTTTAGCTGGTGAGGAAGAATCCTCTCCTGATGGGTCATGGCATGGGGAACTGAGAGCTTTTGGAAGTCATGTCCTCACCCCATAGGAAACCTCTGTGGCAGGGCAGAAGGAAGCCAAGAGTTAGAGATGAGAAGCTGAGAAGAGGGAGTCTTGTTGATGTCTAAGTCCCTGGTCCCAGACTGCCCTAAGGCCAACTCCACCCCTGCCCTTCTTGGTTATTTAAAACAACGAAATGACTCCTTTACTTAAGCTAGTGTGAATTTGATTTCCGTCACTCAAACCAAGAGAGTCCTAAATGAGACCAGCATTTTCCATTTATTGAGCTCACTTATGTGCTGGGAGCTTCTCACTGTATCACTTTATGTAATTTTGCACACAGCCATATGAACCATATGGCCATTTTATAGACAAGGAAGCTGAGACACAGAGGGCTGAGGGATGTACCTAGGGCCACCCAGCTGTTACTAAGTGGCCAAACGGGGATTCAAACCTAGGTCTGCCTAACACCAAACCCATGTCCCTAACTCTTGCCACAGTGCTATTCACACTATGCCCTGAAGCCTTTCCAATTCTCACTCTCTGGGATGGGTAGCTTCAGAACAGACTCAGCCTCCATGACTTGACCTTTTGTGTACTGGCTTCTTGTACTGCATATGAACTGCAAATAAAATTACTCCCATAAATAATTTTTCAATACAAGATCTGATGATGATTCTTAGCAGCTTAGTGGGTTAGTCAAAGTCTCCATGCTTGATCTCTCCTCACACCTTCACCAAACTAAGTAAATACTTTTTACTGACATCCCCTTTGGAAAGTGAGACTTTTCTGATCTGATCAAATCCTGGCCTTAAGAACGACAACCAATAATGTAATCTTCAAAGACTCAGAAAGGTGAAATGACTTGCCTAGGGTCACTCAGCTTGCCAGGGGCAGAACAGAAATTGGAACTCAATTATTCATTTTGTTTAGTCCTAACAAATTTCTGAGTCATTATAGCCCTCGGGATTCCAAACCTGTCACAAGACCTCTGCATCCAGGCACAGATGACGGTGGTGATGATGCTAGCACTGGTAGAGAGAGGTGCAGAGATCCCCACCTTTTTGCTTTGAACTGGTGAGAGCTTGTGCTTCCTTCATTAAAACCTCTTGTAGGAGCTCCTGTGGAAAATACTGTGGTCAGGAAATTGGGGTAGAGTACCTCCCTTCCCTCCAACAATAAAGCGTTCCTCCAAAACCAGTGTAGGCTGGAGGAGGCCATGGGTGAGCTCAGGTCTAGCCCTGGCACTGGCAATCACTGATTCACATTGAGTATGTACATCACCATCATCATCACCACCACCACCTACTCTTCTTCAAGAAAAAAAAAATAACCACCACTTATATCAAGCAGTCTTATATGTGCAGACATTCACAACTGCCCAGTGGAGGAGGTGCTGTAGTCATCCCGCATGCTTTAAGGTACAGAGCAATTAAATGACAGGCCCTAGGGATTGCAACACAACTGCAAGTGGCAGAACTGGGACTTGAACCAGGCATTCTAGCTTCAGCGTCCATTCTATTAGTCATCTCACTACATTATCTTCCTTTTGAACAATGAATCAGGATATTCTCCGGCAACCAAACCATTCCAGATTTGGTGGGGAAAAGGGTACACTGGATAGCATGTTTCTGAGGCTGAAATCACCAACTTTCTATGAATAGACTAGGGTATTATCTATGTATTAGAGTAAGTTAATCCAATATCTATTTGGAGGGAGCCCACAGGGCTAATTTTATGATTTAAAGAAATGGGGAAAAGTTCCGTTCTCTGCTATTTATATGGGCAGATGGAATGAGCATTATCTCAGCAGGGTCTTCCCAGTACTTTATAGTTTGTAAAGCAAACTTTAATGTCTCTGAACTCTAAGGATACTCTGGCAAGCAAAGATAGTCTCCCATTTTACTAATTAGGAAACTAAGGCCAGAGAGGGAAAGGCACTTGCTCTGTGCACCATGCATGCATGCTCATGTGTATGTGTGTTTCTGTGTGCAAGAAAGGCCTTGAATGCTCCTGCAGACCTGGATCCCAGTTGTGAGAGAAGTTGTCAGTTCTGATGCTTGTCAGGCAGCGTTCCGGCCCACTGCCCACGTATGGAGTCACTCAGACTTAGCTAAGTACACAGCAGCCAGGAGCCTGCGTTTCAGCAGCTAAAATCAGTGGGCAGCACAAAAATGTAGGTGTAGCTCCCTCCCCGCTTCCACCTCGCCCCTCTTCTCTCCCCTCCCACAGGGTGGAACTGCCTGGAATAAGCTCAGTCCAGCTAACAAGTCTACACATGCAGCATCCAGGGAATAAGCACAGGGCAGCTCTGGGGCACACATGGAGACATGCACCTTCATACACAAGCACATATGTACACACAAATATACACACGCATGACTTTCTAGAAGCTATACTAGAAAGGTGTGAGCTCTGGGTTCTGATCTGGCTCAGCCTCTGACTCTTGGGTGACTTCTGATTCTTCCTTCCTCAAAGTCCTGACTTTCCACCTGTAAAATGGGAAGGATGATGTCTACCTCCCAGGGCCATTGCAAGTATACAAAAACAAAGATGGCAACATTTGAGAGCTCTGGATCTGAAAGAGCCCTGGGACACAATTAGCCTAAAGCTTTCATTTCAGACAGGGATGCTGAGGCCCAGGGAGAGACAGGGGCCTGCCCAGATCACAGAGCAAGTCAAGCACAGATTGCCTAGAACACAGGCCTCCTGACTACCAGGACCCATGCTCCAAGCTTGAGGCCTGGCCTTGAAAAGACCAAGGTGCTGTTGAAGGTGAGTTCTTGCTCTTGCCCCTGAACTTCCATGTGGATGTCATTTTGAAACCAAAATACTCTGTAAATACCACTTATTAACACAAGTTCACATGTACTCTGCCGTGGAGGGAGATGCGTCTTTCTTCTTTGTGCAATATTAGCTCAGATAGGCATACAAAGAACTCTATGACTCTCAGTTTGCTTAACATATTTGATTTGCTTTATTCCTACAAGTTCATACTAAGCTCTTGCATATCCGCTGGCCTCTTTATTGACACTATATCAATCCAACTTTCCCTAAAAGATAAACTCCAAAATAGATGGAGAGATGGAGCCCTGGGCGACAGGAGAGCCAGGGTTCAGAGCTACTGGGAGAGCTTTCCCCAGTCCCTGCCTGTCTGCTTGCCCCTCTGTAAACTGCCAGGCTTGAATGCGTGTGGTGTGTTTTCCTGGCCGGAGTTTGCCCACTGACGTCCTCCTTGGCTCCTGGGGCCCGCTGTAAACACCACTTCCTCACCCTAGCTCTTAGTTTGCCCCCTACAGTGTGGCTGTACACATAGGTGCCTGTCTATCTGTCAGGTTGGGTGCTCCTCAATGGCAGGATGAAACTCCAGTGTCTCTCACCCAACCCTGAGTAGCTGCTCAACCATGTGTGTCCAGTGGGATGGTCCCAGGTGAACTTAGAGTTAAGGCTCGCAGATCACAGAGGAAGGAAGAACTTAAAGACAGCAGGTAAAACATTGGGAAAGTCAACATTCCCTCCTCCCTCTGCCTCTGCCACCAGCCTATGTAATATTCCAGGTAATGCAACAGGACTTTGTGGGTGACCTAGATTTTCCTCATAATAATCACTGCCATTTACTCAGCACATCCCATGCACCCCACACTTCATGTGTGTTAGCTGTAATCCTAACACCAGTCCTAATTCCATTTTCAAGATGTGGGGCCTGAGATTCAGAGACCTCAAATTATTTCCTTACAAGAAGAGGAGCTAGGATTTGACCTCAGGTGTGTTTGATTCCAAGCCCACATTCTATCTATAATAACATAGATGTTATTATAGATAGATATTCAGAATACTGATAGTCTCAGCAGGCTTGAGGCTAAAGCATTTTCCTCTGCTGGATGTTTTTTCTTAGTGTAGAGGGTAGAAGTAGTGAGAGTGGGGCTCTTCCCTGACCCTAACTCCTTGTGGCCATTTCTTCTTCTCCTGCCTCAATTTCCCCACGAGTGCAATGAGGAAAGAGACCAGATGCACTCAGACTTATTGGTGGTTCCAATCAACCATCCACATTTTTATTTTTTACTTTGGCTTTTAGGAGCAAAGACATGGAAGAAGATGGGGTGGGGTGGGGTGGGGGTGTCAGGGGCAGAACCAATTGTAACTGCCATCCTCAGAAGGGGACTGGGGAAGTAGGGGGAAATCTGGCTGAGATGGTGATAATTTGCTTCATTGGTCCATAGTCCATGGAAACAGAAATCAGGAAAGTTTCCACACCTGGCTGAGTGGTGGAATCACCTGGAGATGCTTTCTAAAAGACAGATTGCTGGGTCTTGCTCCTGGAAAGACCAAGGCCATAAGTTTGGGCGGGGGCAGGATAGTACATTTTAACAAGCCCTCCCGATGATTCTGAGACAGAAGTTTGGGAGCCACTGTCTGAGAGATCTGGGGCCCAGGATTCTTCTAAGTCCAAACACTAAGGGGTCGGGCAAGCTAAAGTGGGGGCAATGCTACTGTAAGTTAAAGTCCCTGATTTAGTTGGCATAGTCACACACCTTAAGATGTTTTATATCCTACCTTTATCCAAATAAGATTTAAAGTGGCATAGGGAAAAAAATTACCCTCAGAATCCCCAAATTAAAAGTTAATTAGGACTCCTGGTATATGCCTAACAGAAATGCACTTGTGTATTAAAATACACTTATAAGAATGTTCATTGGCCGAACACAGTGGCTCATGCCTGTAATCCCAGCACTTTGGGAGGCCAAGTCGGGTGGATCACCTGAGGTCGGGAGTTTGAGACCAGCCTGACCAACATGGAGAAACCCTGTCTTTACTGAAAATACGAAATTAGCCGGGTGTGGTGGCACATGCCTGTAATACTTGGGAGGCTGAGGCAGCAGAATTGCTTGAACCCGGGAGGCGGAGGTTGTGGTGAGCCGAGATCGCGCCATTGCACTCCAGCTGGGGCAAAAAGAGTGAAACTCCGTCTCAAAAAAAAAAAAAAGAAAAAAAATGTTTATTGCAGCACTGTTTTTAATAGCCATAAATTGGTAACAACCTAGGTATCGTTTAACAATAGAATAGATAAATTGTAATTGTGCAATGGGCTACTATCCCTCAGTGAAAATGAAATAAATCATTGCTACCTGCAAAAGTGTGGATGACTCTTACAGACATAATATAGAGTGAAAGGAACTAGACACAAAAGAATACATATTGTATGATTCCATTTATAAGAATTTCAAAAACTTACAAATGGAAAAATTAATCATAATGTTACCTCTGAAGGGTATTGACTGGGAGGAGATAAGAAGTCATCTGTGGTGCTGAGAATGTTCTATACATTGATCCACATGGTGGGGACATAGATACATATTTTGTGAAAATTCATTAAGCTGTACACTTAATATGAGTGCACTTTACTGAACGTGTATTATACCTCAACTTAAAAATATGTTAAGAAAAAATAGTAAGTTGTGGAAATCTCAATGAAACCCAAAACACTACCATCTAATAAATCATATTCACTGATCAGAATACAAAGCAATTAGAACTAAATTATTGAAAGACAGCTTCCCTTTGCAAATCCATACACCTAGAAACAAAAATACACTTGAAAATGACTCGGGTTAAAGAGAAATCCAAATGGAAAATGCACATGTTAGAAGTGAATGATAATGAGAACACCATTTCTTACTTCCTGGCACATAGTAGGTATTTAATAAATATTTGCTGAACTTCATGATTTCACACGTGGAATCTTTTAAAAGTTGAACTCGGCTGGGCATGGTGGCTCACGCCTGTAACCCTAGCACTTTGGGAGGCTGAGGCAGGTGGATTGCCTGAGCTCAGGAGTTTGAGACCAGCCTGGGCAATATGGTGAAACCCTGTCTCTACCAAAAATGCAAAAAAGTTGGCTGGGTATGGTGGTGCATGCCTGTGGTCCCAGCTACTTGGGAGGCTGAGGTGGAGGGTTGCTTGAACCTGGGAAGTGGAGGCTGCAGTGAGCCAACATTACACCACTGCACTCCAACCTGGGTGACAGAGTGGGAGCCTATCGCAAAAAAAAAAAAAAAAAAAAAAAAAAAGGAGGGAACTCATAGTATAAGAGGGTAGAACAGTGGTTACCAGAGCCTGGGGAGTGAGGGGAGATATTGGTCAAAGTTTACAAATCTGTTATAAGAAGAATAAGTACTGGAGACCTAATGTAAGCATCATGACTATAGTTAATATTAATGTATGGTATACTTGAAATTTGTTGAATAGGCCTCATGTGCTCTTATCTCACATGCACACGACATACACACACACACATACACACACACACACACACACACACACACAGTAACTATGTAAGGTAATGAATATACTATTAGCATTATTGTAGTAATCATTTGCCAGTGTGTATATATATCAAAACATCATGTTATATACCCAAAATATATATAATTTTTATTTCTCAATCATACCTCAATAAAGCTGGAAAAAAATTGTTGAATGAATGGATATCAGATCTATGGGATGTTGCCAAAGCAGTACTCTGAGGGAAATTCACAGCTTTAAGTGTCCTCACTATTAAAAGAGAAAAATTTTAAAAATAAGGAGTGGGACCAACTAAATGTTCCATTCAAGATGCAAAAAAAAAAAAAAAAAAAAAAAGAGAAAGAAAAAAAATAAACTCAGAGGAAGTAGAAGGAAGAAACCTACTTAAAAGTAGGGATATCTAAGAAACCAGCACAGATGATCAACAAAACAAAAAGCCAGTTCTGTGAAAAGCTGATAAAATCACCGGCCTTAGGAAAAATTAAGGGAAAAATATATGTAAGACAAGTAATATCAAGTACAAAAATATGGCTAGGGGCTGAAGGAGAAACCTGACTACAGCCACTGAGGAGATTTAAAAACATATAAGAACAGTAAGCAATGAGGAAACCACAGTAAAAAGAAAGGAAGGACGGGCATGTACAGTGAAGGGCAGAGAACTTCTTGGATTTTCTATCTCACTAGGATTCAACATAATGGCAGGATTAGGCAGAGAAACAAAATTGGGCTGCAGCGTGTGTTCTTGAAGGGCAGAAGCACAGGTCCCCCAGTGGGTGTGCAGGGATCCTGGAATCAGCTCAGCATGCCCAGACCTTCCCTCTCTGCCTCATCTTCTCCTACTTGGGTTTTGACCTAGAGAGGGCTGGCATTGCATGAGGGGATCTTTTGAACCTCCTAGGTTTGCCTCCAGCTCAGGGATGCTTTGAAAATACAAGGTCCCCTCTCTCCAGTGGCTCCAAAGCATTTTCTCCTGGGGTGGTCCAGCTCAGCACAGCCTGTAGCCAGGCTCACTCAGTGGGAGGTTGGGAGTGGCCCCACTCAGGGCCTCCTCATTTCTCCTGAAAGCTGTTTAGGCCAAGGACCAGAGCCAGAGGAATCTAGGGCAGTGAGGATGCTGGCCCCCAGGAGATAGCACCCTCCTCATCTCCTACAGTGTCACTCTGCTATAGAAGAACCCATTTTATAATCCCTACTGTATCTTCCTCTACCCTCTCCTGTCCTATCTTCCCCTACCTGAGTTCTTATCACAGATTCTCAAAAATGTATGCATATATATGTATATAAGTTAATATAAGTATACAAGTTAATTTATATGTATATGTTAATTATAAATTTTCCTAATGTAAAGACTGTGTAGCCCACAATTTAAAGACAATAACATGCAATACTCTACTATAAATTCCACACACCTTTAACTTCAGTGCTGCCCTTTGTTGTAAAATCCACTAGCAGTTGACCGGGCGCGGTGGCTCACGCCTGTAATCCCAGCACTTTGGGAGGCTGAGGCGGGGGGATCACGAGGTCAGGAGATAGAGACCATCCTGGCTAACAAGGGAAAACCCCCCCTCTAAAAAAAAAAAAAAAAAATACAAAAATTAGCTGGGCGTGGTGGTGGGCGCCTGTAGTCCCAGCTACTCAGGAGGCTGAGGCAGGAGAATGGCGTGAACCCGGGAGGCGGAGCTTGCAGTTAGCTGAGATCGCGCCACTGCACTCCAGCCTGGGCGATAGAGAGAGACTCCGTCTCAAATGAATAAACAAATAAATAAATAAATCCACTAGATTTTTGTAATTCTATCACCAAAAATCATGTTATAAAATCAAACTATGAACAAATGCTTGTTTACTATAGGACTCAGCAATTAAGTCACTCATGTCATGGAGCCTAGTTCTTTCACGAATGTTGATTGGTATTTTCATTTACCCTAACAAGTAAGAAAAAATGACATATAATGAAGACATATAATGGAACTTCACTCATTTATCAGTGACACAGATATTACTTTCATTGACTCAGAATTCAATCAGGTATTAGTTTCAAATAGAATATTTCCTCATTTGTGGGTGCATTCACAATATGTAAAAGCTATAGACGTGACAGACTTTGAAATTTAATCTGCATTATTAACATTTTCTTCACCCCTTTCTTAAGGTCAGAGTCTAAACTTTAGACAATCAACAAAACACTAAATGGAGTCCTGATGTGTAGCATTTGCCCATTTCCATAGTGTAAATACTCCCACTGTGGCCAGTTTCAGCTACCAACATGGTGTCACTGGATACAGAGTTGGGAAGAGATGTATAGTAGCACACAGCTTTGTAGTACAATATTGAGAATGTTGCAATAGATGCAAACATTCTCAAGAGCATAGATAATAGTAAAATGTAGTGAAATAATTCAGATGTCACAAGTGTTGGGTATTACCTTTGTTTCAAATATTATTTATCAAATTGTAAATTTGTCAAATTTATTTTTAATAATGCCTATGTCTAAGCACTGGCATGTGAGATTCCTAAAAGCAGCTAGCCTCCAAAAGCTGGTACAAACTGGCTCCAGCATGCCACATGTCCTCACCCTGCTTTGAGATCCAAATGCCACTCCTGCTTGATGCCCTCCCTGATCACCTCAGGCAGAGATCATCTCTTCCTCCCATGTGCCCCGTGAGAGTGAGCACTAGGTCAGGTCCGCCTCTCTTCCTCAGGGCCTGGCATTGAGTAGGCTCCATTGCTCAGTGAGTGTGTGCCGAAGTCATGTGTTGAACCAACTGTCTCCACCCCAGCTCCAGGTCTCTTTCATGACCTGATCCTCCTGGTGCATGGTCACCAGCTCCTCCACTCTGCCCCTGTGGGCCATATGGAAACTGTAGGGACAGGTTTTCAACAGCAGGAACAGCCCATTGGTCTCAGTTTCCTCATCTGTAAATGCAGAGGATGGAGGGGATGAAAGAAGGAAAAAACCCTGATATCTTTTCTAGTATCTTTTTCATAGGCATATGGCTGTGGGCAGCTGTATTTGGCCTGTACAATTTAGTGTCTTGTGGCTTCTAGAAGAACACATCATAAGCAAGTTTCCATGTTCCTGTATAGTTTCCACATTTTCCACTATTGGATGCAGAAGATGTCATATTTTATGTAATCAAAATTCGCTTTACCTTTCCTTTGAAACAATTGTGTAGTTTTCAGTTTTATGTCATCACTACTAGCATAGAGTTTTTTCATTTCAGAAAATATATGCCAATCATAGACTTTAATTGTTGTTTTCTGTGCTTTTTGTTTTAACTACTAGTGCTATTGGACATTTTTCTACTAGCTGTCCTTGCCCCCTTAGATCGACAGCACAGATCTCAAAGCCTGATTCTCAGCATCTGCAGTCATTACCAATACCTGGAATGTGTAGGATTTTGACCCCAGACTATGCTTTTGAATGAATACAGCTGCCATTTATACTCTTTTGAGCATTTCTCCTGTCAGGCTGTTAAATATTGCTTTTTGCTGGGGTCAGTGGGCCAACTTCTTGAGTCTTTGTTTACTTCTACTCTGAAAAACCAGACGCGATAACTAAGCTTGTTAGAATTGCTTAGAAGAAAACACATTCACTGAGTGTCAGAGCCTGGTTGTTTCATTAAAAGGAAGGTGCATGGGTTCATGTCATCTTGTACAGTTGCCCAGAGGCCTTGCAGGTTTATATCTTAACTCTTGGCTGGGGTCTGAGTGTCTGAGGATGTTGGATCAATTATCCAAAACAAGAGAAGTGACCACATTTGGTTTTATTAAAATCATGCTGGTAGAACGAATGTGGATAGCAATACCTTCACATGTGCATTGAACTTGACTTTTTTTTTTTTAGATGGAGTTTCACTCTTGTTGCCCAGGCTGGTGTGCAATGGTGCTATCTTGCTCACCACAACCTCCGCCTCCCGGGTTTAAGCGATTCTCCTGCCTCAGCCTCCCGATTAGCTGGGATTATAGGCATGCGCCGCCATACACAGCTAATTTTGTATTTTTAGTAGAGATGCGGTTTCTCCATGTTGGCCAGGCTGGTCTCGAACTCCCGACCTTAGGTGATCCACCTACCTCGGCCTCCCAAAGTGCCGGGATTGCAGGCTTGAGACATTGCGCCCGACCGAGCTTGACATTTTATGAAGCCTTTTGATATATCATTTATCCTCACCATAACGTGATAGGGTAGGGGTAGTCTTCCTATTTTATGGATGCGGATGATCAGTCCCGAAATGTGTCTTACACAAGATCCCTCAGCTCATCTGTGGCAGGACCAGCCATCAAACTGGGGCTCATGACCATTGCTCCCTGGCTACATGTGAGGTCTGCATGGCTTCAGCTTCTGTGTGTCTGGCTCCTTCACATGTTTGCTCATGTTCAAGATGCAGGATGTGGGGAAATTGCCTTTAAATACAATAAAAGAGAAACAAGCCGATGAGCTCACAAGGTTTTTTGTTTGGGATGGTACCTGTTTATCTAACCGACTCTCCCCAAATCACTCCTGGCCGTTGCAGCCAGGAGATGGGCCACCCTGTATCTGAGACATAGGCGTCTCTCTGTGGAGTTCATAAGGTCGTCATTTAATTTATCTTGATCCCTTATGTTGGACAAATTCAAGAGGACAGGGGTGATTATAGGGAAGGGAACATTAATGCCATCCTGGGGACACCTATGAGGGCTTTGGATTTCTGAGGGAAGATGGGGTGTGTAGGATTTTGTGGTACAGGAAGGATTTCCTATGGGTGGTCTTCCATAGGTAAGGCATTAACTCATGTAGTGAGACAGTAGGGCATAGAAAAGGGCACATGGGATTTGGAGTCAGATACACCAGGGCTGGAATCCTGACTCTGTCACCTGAGTGACCCTGGGAGGTCACTCAGCCTCTCTGGGCCATCTCCAGAGAGGCCTGTCCTATGTGTCTCTTGTTCTCATTTCTCGTGTTCTGAATGTCCAGCCTAGAAGGAATTAGTCCTTCTTTGAGCTGATGTTGTCAGTGCGTATCCATTTAGATTCCTTTACCATTGTGGGCCTACCTGTGGCCAGCATCTGCATCTCTTTGTCAGAGGATAGAGCCCAGGGCTGCTGGCGACTGTTTTGCCTGCACACAGGACAGCTGGAAGTACCTGGGAGATTACTCACCCCCACCCACCCTTCTTCTGGTAATTGATGGGTGCTGAGGCATAAGTACTCCAGCTGCCGGCTCCTAACCAAGACGACTCAGGGGTGTGACCTTCACCAGAACTCCCTGGTGGGATTGAGCCAAAGTTCTCCTCCGAGTGCCTTGTGTGATACGGTGCTCCACTGCCTTACCTGTTTTTCTGGGAGCACTTCCTAATACACCACTTTCACATAAATCCTCCTCCACGGTTGCTTCCGGGGACCCCAATTAAGACGCAGCCATGCAGAGGCAGTTGCCCAGGCTGTAACACAGAACCCAAGTGGGCTTACTCAGACTGCCAAAGGGCTTCACCATCCAAATGCACAGGTCCTCCAAATTGGCTGCTTTTTAAAAAAACAAACTGAAAACATTTCAACAAAGCAGCCATTTTTTAAAAAGCTCTTTTATAAAACTAGTTACCTTTATAGCATTTTAAAGGAGTTTTCATATACATGGTTTCACTTGAGTCTCATTACATTCCTGATATAGCAAGAAGTTATTATCCTCTTTTTCAGGTGAGGGAGTTAAGGCCCAAATTGATGAAGTGATTAGACAAAGTAACCCAAGAGGTACACCGCAGAATAAGATGTAGAAACCCACGTTTTCCAACCCTTGTTCAGCCATAGGACTGACAGTTTTTGATAGTGTGACTGATGATGGTGAAGAGGTGTTTTCAGGCATTTTTGTTGGTGTTTTGAACATATTTATTTACCCTGTTGTAATGTCTCAGAGTTGGTCCACTCCATTATTCTTAAAAGGAAAACCTTTTATGTAATTTTCTCATTATGAAAGTAATACATTCTCATTACATAAAATTTTGAATGTACAGAAAAAAGGACAATATAAAAAAACTTTTCATAATTCCAAGAGTTTCTTTTAGTCTTTTACTCTGGTCTTTTCTTTTTTCTGTGCAATTATTTCTTTCTGTGTTATATGCTCAAAATAATTTACACTTAATTACACCTATAATTGCCAGTGCACAACCATCTTTGTTGATCTGTGAGGGTCCCCTTTGTTTTGTTCTAATCACACACTTCTCCATTACAAAATGAGCTTTAAATATCTTGTGCTGGAAAGTAAGGCAGTGCTCAAAAAAGTGATGTGGACCTGTCAAAAGGACAAGGAAATCAACTGGAAGAGGCTTCCACTGGCCAAATCTAGGGCAATTTAAGCATCAACATAATTAAGAAAATAAAGAAAATAAACCATTGAAAAATAGGAATCTGTGAGTCTGTGCAATAAAAAACAGAGCAATAATAAGTAGATAAGTAACAGGAGAGAGGAGAGGCCTCTTGCTTACAGTAAAATGCCAACCATTAAATATGAAGACAGTGCTAGAGTTGGAAGATCATCATTTTGCAACTATCATGGTAAACATTGATTTGAATAAGAATCTTCAAAGGCTGTGACACCTTAGGAGGAAATTTTTTATTTATAGAAAAGTTACAAAGGTAATGCAGGAAATTCCCATATACCATCACGAAGTATTCCCTAATGTTAACATGTTTCTGTTTTTGTGTTTGAGACAGGATCTCTCTCTCTGTCATCCAAGCTGGAGTGCAGTGGTGCAGTCACGGCTCACTGCAGCCTCAAACTCCCATGCTCAAGTGATCCTCCCACATCAGCTTCCCATGTAGCTTGGACTCCAGGTGCATACCACCATGCCTGGATAATTTTTAAATTTTTTTGTAGAGATGGGGTCTCGCTATATGCACTAGGCTGGTCTCGAACTCCTGGCTTCAAACTATCCTTCCACCTCGGCCTGTCAAACTGTTGGGATCACAGGCATGAGCCACCACACCCAGCCCAGAATCCTTCTTGCCCCAACTCCTCCATGAAGCTTTCTTGATTATTTCCCTCCTATCAGAATTTTTCTGTTTCTGTTTTACATTATTTTGACTAAGTTATATGCACGTCTACTTAGCACCTGCCTCATTGTACCTTGTTTTTGAATTAAGTGATGATATGTCTGTCTTCCCCTCTTACAGAAGGGAAAGAATGAAATCTAATCCCTCCACCTGGCAGAATGAAGAGTGTACCTACTCTATGGGTAGGTTCTCAATGACTACTGCTGAAAGAATTCAAACTGAAATGGAAGAAGTTTCCTCATGGATCAAAAATCTTAACTGAAGACTTCATGTTTTCCATTAACTGCAGCCACTTACATCTATTTACGCTTCCGCTATCAAAAATGGAAAAGCAGCCAGTGATTTCTGCTTTAACCAAAGCTGTCTTATATTTTTTGAAAACTTTTTTCTATTTTTTAATTTTTTCTAGAGAAAGGGTCTTACTCTGTCATCCAGGCTGGAGTGCAGTGGCACAATTGTAGTTTACTGACTTCAAACTCATGGACTCAAACAATCCTCTTGCCCTAGACTCTCAAGTAGCTCAGACTACAAGTGCAAGCCCAGCTACTTTTTAAGATTTTTTGTAGAGATGGGGTCTCGTTATGTTGCTATATAGCTGGTCTCGAACTCCTGGCCTCAAGCAATCCTCCTGCTGCCACCTCTCAAAATGTTAGGATTACAGGCCAGGCGCAGTGGCTCACGCCTGTAATCCCAGCACTTTGGGAGGCTGAGGCGGTTGGATAATTTGAGGTCAGGAGTTCAAGACCAGCCTGGTCAACATGGTGAAACTACTAAAAATACAAAAATTAGCCAGGTGTGGTAGTGCGTGCCTGTAATCCCAGCTACTTGGGAGGCTGAGGCAGGAGAATTGCTTGAGCCCAGGAGGCGGACGTTGCAGTGAGCCAAGATGGCGCCAGTACACCCCAGTCTGAGCAACAGAGTGAGACTCTGTCTCAAAAAAAAAAAAAAAAAGGTGTTCGGATTACAGGCGTGAGCACCTGTACCTGGTCAGTCTTTTGTACTAAAGGGAAGATGCTGATTTGGGTTGCAACACGCTTTCACACTCTGCCATCTGTGTGGGCATGCACTGTGGAGTGATGCTAAGAACTGGCCTCCACATTTGAAGAGCACCTCTGAGGGGCCAGGAGACCTCTCCAGGCCTCTCATTTCATCCTAGACCATTTAATCTGCTGTAAGTGAAAACTGATTGATTCCTTTACAGTCTACTAGGTTTATGATTTTTTTATGATTTTTTTTTTTTGGTGTCTCTAGGTATGAGAGAACAGAAATAGAGATTTGGGTAGCTTTAGCTGTTTAGAGTAAGGTGACCAAACCTCCTTTCTGCCTGTTCCTGCTATTTGAAACACCACTATTCTCCACACAATGAAAATGCCTTATTGCTTAAGGTAGTATACTCTGTTGTTTTATTTTTAATGATAGGAAAGAGGAAAGAAGTCATTTTATTTTGGATTGTGGTATTCATTGATTGGAAACCTCCCAGGTTGTTTTCTAGTTCTGTACAACTTGGAAAGAAAAAAGTACAAGTCAGGGAGACAAATATTTGCGAGTGATGTGTACATTTCAAGAATGTTTACCCAATTCCGGGAAGAACCATTTGCCACTAAAAGGCCCCGCTGCCTGTCCTCCTCACCATGTCACCCTGCAGAAGGTCAAGTGGCCTTATGCATGAGGCTAATTCCCTGCATTCCTGATCAAGGGGCAGAGAGGGCCAGGCAAAGTCACTGCTGTCTTGAGCAGCCAGTGGCCATGACGGAATTAGGACCAGAGGCCCACAGTTGCAAAGATAACTCAAATACCCTATAGGCTTCCTTGAAAGGTTGAAAAGTACAGGCTTTGGGCTTTGCTCACTTAGAACAAAACTTTATGAAAAGAAACAGGTACATTGAAGTCTAGACATCTTTAAGAAAAGTAACCTCAAATGACATTTACATAGTATGTTATGGTTTATTGTATACATCTCACCAGACTGCTAAAAAGAAAAAGGGTCTCTCTTGAAGGCTGAGTTCTAGCCCCAGCTCAGATACTGACTTGCTGGGTAATCTTGGGCAGGTAACTTAATTTCTCTGGGTCCCAAGTTCCTCATTTGTAAAATAAGGGATGGAGTAGGTCATGTCTAAATTGGTCCCCGATTCTTCCCTTGTAACCCAAATGATGACTCTGAGATAGGTAGGGAAAAGAACACTATTCTCATTTTACAGATAAAGAAAACAGAGGCTCACTGAGGAAAAGATTCCTGGCCAAGGTGGATTAGAATCCTCTAACACCTGTATTTTTTAATTTACACTGAAGACACCATTGCATGTCTGCTGTGGCAATTTTTGTACTGGAGACAGAAGGCATTGTGGGTGAAGGACATCATGAACAAAGGCCCAGAGCCCTGTCTCTGCAGCCCAGGCTCATCTGCTTCCCTCAGGATGCTCAACCCTCTCTCTTTAGGGGTTCCAAAGTTGGCTTATTGATGTTATGTAACCTTGATTTCTATCAACACCTGAAAAAGATACCACAGGCAACCAGTCAGAAATAACCCTGGAATGGCAAGAATGCAGCTGTGTCTCTTAAGCATGTCAGCAAAGGGCATGCTGACTGAGTCCAAGCGGAGAAACACCTGAGCTGAGAAGTAGCCTCCACAGGCCACATGGGCAGCAGAGACATGAATTCAGAAGATGGGAATTCCCTGGACAGCCGCAAACTGTCACCTGCTGTGAGTGGCAGCCAAGTCATCTCATGTACTCCTCACAGCAGTCCTAGAGGTGGCAAACCTCATCATCCCCATTTTACAGTGGAGAAAGCTAAGCCCCTCCGAGACTGGGGAGCCTGCCCAGAGAGTCTCTATGTATTGCAACTGGGGTGGAATTTGAACCCAGGTCTGCCTGTCTGCAAGGACAAGGTCTCGTTCCATTAATTACCCCATGACCACATTCTACCTTCCAGATTATTTTGAGATACTTTGCAAAATTCTGTAGTCACACGCAAAAGATTGAATAGTCATCTTGAACAAGTGATGTCTGGATACCTCTGGGGTAGAAAACTATGTGGTTCCTGGGCATGGAAAGGAGGGAGATCTCTTCTTCAGCGTTTATCCTTTACACTGGTAACATTTTGAACCATATGCATGTATTACCTATTCAAAGGAATGAATGAATTTTTGTTTGATTTGTTTTTTGAGAAAGGATCTCACTCTGTCACCCATGCAGTGATCAGGGCTCACTGCAGCCTCGATCTCCTGGGTTCAGGAGATCCTCCCACCTCAGCCTCCCAAGTAGCTGGAACTACGGGGGCATGCCACCATGCCTGGCTAATTTTTTGTATTTTTTGTAGAGACAAGGTTTTGCCATGTTTCCCAGTCTGGAATTAATTAAATTTAACAAAAGGTAATCTAGTATATTCGTTTCTGGTGGCAACTATAACCAATTGCCACAGCCTGGGTAGCTTAAAACTACAGAAATGTATTCTCTCGCAGTTCTAGAGGTCAGAAGTCTGAAATCAAGGTGTCAAGAGGGCCCTACTCCCTTCTGAGGCTCTAGGGGAGAGTCCATCCCCTGCCTCTTCCAGCTTCTGATGGCCTCAGGCATTCCTTGGCTTGTGGCTACATCACTCCAACCTCTGTGGTCACATTGCTTCTTCCTCCTCTTCTCTGTGTGTCTGTCTTATAAAGTCATATATGATTGCTTATAACACCACTCACGGAATCCAGAGTAAGTTCTGCTTCTCAAGATCCTTCACCACATCTTTGTCATGTAAGGGAATAATCACTCTTTTACTATATAAGGTCATAGTTACAGGTAGCAGGGATTAGGATGTGAACGCAGCTTTTGGGGCCACCATCCAACCCACTACACTAGAAATTAGCAGGCAAATCTCCACCCCTTCCCTGTTTGCTGTTATTTTGTCTCTCTCAGTATATTCCTTTGGGTGGGACACTTGTGTCTAAAAACAGCAATTGTCGGTTTGAATCTCATCTATAGCATTTCTCTGGCCTTCTTTTTTTTTTTTTTTTTTTTTTTTTTTTGAAGCAGAGTCTCGCTCTATTGCCCAGGCTAGAGTACAGTGGCACAATCTCAGCTCAGTGCAACCTCCACCTCCTGGGTTCAGGCGATTCTTCTGTCTAAGCCTCCCGAGTAGCTGGGATTACAGGTGCATGCCACCATGCCTGGCTATTATTTTGTATTTTTAGTTGAAATGGGGTTTCACCATGTTGGCCAGGCTGGTCTCAAACTCCTGACCTCAGGTGATCCACCCGCTTTGGCCTTCCACAGTGTTGGGATTGCAGGCGTGAGCCACCAAGCCCAGCCTCTATGGCCTTCTTGAAGGGTTACGTGCTTAAGCTTGGGAGTCAGCCAGATGTGTCTTCTAATCTCAGTTCCTTCGTTTGCCACCTGGGGGGCCTTCAGGAAAACAAATGTTGTGCACATTTTCCTGGATTAATACCCCTAAAGCACAGTTCTGATGACGTTACCTACCTTTTTTCCAGGCCTTCAGTGGCTTCTAGTACCAACCAAATGCTTTACACACCCCTTGCCTTGGTGTTCAAGGCCTCCTACTCTTTCATGGCCCCCCTGCTCAGGCCCTAAGTTTCTAGCAAGTTCATCTCATAATAACATAGACTTACCTTGCTCTTCCCTGCTTCCCTGCCTTGTTCATGCTCTTCCCCTGGCTAGAATCCCTTTTCTTCCTCATCAACACGTGTTTACATCCTTCTCATCCTTAAGGCCCAGCTCAATGCCACTTCCTCCATGATACCTTTCTTCATCTTTTTATCCAAGCAGAATCTCTACTTCCACATCTTCCTCAGTGCACCACATGTCCTGCACAATCTGCCAGGCGTGGCCCTGTAGTGCAAGCCTCTCCACTGGCCTCCTTCTCCCCTGGTGACCAGAGGGCTCTTGATGGCAGGAAATGTTCATCTTAGGCACTGTCAGAGCCAGGAGCAAGGCCTGTGGGAGGATATGTGCTCAGTGTTCAGTTCTTCCTTCCTTTCCTCTTTCCTTTCCTCTTTTCTTTCTTTCTTTTTTTCTTTTCTTTTGAGACAGAGTCATGCTTTGTTGCCCAGGTTGGTCTTGAACTCCTGGTTTCAAGTGATCCTCTTCCCTCAGCTTCCTAAAGTACTGGGATTATGGGCGTGAGCCACAGCACCCAGCCCAGTACTAATTCTTAAGCTGAATTGACATAAAAAGAATAGAAACTGCACTGGAAGTATCCTTATTGGTCATGTGTTCAAACTCTCATTCTACAGACAAGGAAATTGAGACCCAGACTGGGAAAGGACATGTCTTCCAGCCCAGACTTTTGGGAAAATTTGAGGAATTAAAAGAGAAGGTTGAGAGGTTCAATTTGGGGTCCTAGTAGCCTCTGACTTGGGAATCTCTTCATTTGTAATGATGTCGATTGGCAAAGGGCGTGCATTTAATGGTGAATTTTGTTTAGGAAGTCAAAAAGGCCAGATCACTTGAGGTCAGGAGTTCAAGATCAGCCTGGCCAACATGGTGAAATCCCATCTCTACTAAAAATGCAAAAATTAGCTGGGTGTGGTGGTGGGTGCCTGTAATCCCAGCTACTTGGGAGGCCAAGACAAGAGAATCACATGAACCCAGGAGATGTAGGTTGCAGTGAGCCAAGATCACGCCGCTGCACACCAGCCTGGGTAACAGAGCAAGAGCCTGTCTCAAAAGAAGGAGGAGGAGGAGGAGGCGGAGGCAGAGGCAGAGGCGGAGGCGGAAGCGGAGGAGGAGGAGGAGGAGGAGGAAAGAAAAAAAGAAACATACAATTTTGTTTCTCTCTATGCTCAAGCTGTTACTAGCAAATTGCAACTCTAATCTCACACTTGGCTTGGTTAGCGTGCACTTTGTATTTCACCCCAATTTTGTTGTTGTTTTTTAACCTTTCCTTACTCAGCTTTAGGCCAGAAGGTCCAGATTCAAAGTTTTGGCACTGTCTTTGAGAGTCCTATTTTCCCAGGGGAAACACAGCAGGAAAATGTAAGTTGCTTTACCTAACAAATCCTTCCAGTCATGTACAACCTCAGAACGGCAAACCAGTCTTCATCAACACGTCTTTGCTGTCTGGTAAAGTGTAAAAAGCGTGAAGCAGAAAGGCAGATTGGAACACCTGTGGCTATTATGAAACCCATGCCACTTCCCAGCCTTGCGGGTTTTCTGGTCAGAAAGTATGCACCTGTCAGCCACAGCTGAAAACCCAGTAATCGAGGGCCCAGAGCTAGGGCTCAGATGAGTTGACTGAGGAATTAGAAGGATTTCAAAATAAGCCTATTAATTCTGTTGGATTGAAATATCTTCCATCTTCACACAGCCAAAGATAGCTGAACTTTTGTTTGACATTTTACACAGTGTCTTATGCCTGCCTGAAAGAAGGGGTGCAGGTCTTCACAGAATGGGGAAAGTCCAGAGACGATCTGGACTCCAAAGACAACAGCTTGGATTCTGAGCTGTCACTTACCAGCCAAAAGGGAATCTTGGCCCGGCCACGGAAGTTCCCTGAGTCTCAACTACCTCGTCTGTAAAAGGGTCTCATCAGGCCCACATTAGATTATCTATTCGACCATCAGTTCAAGATCTAAGGTAATGTGTCATTGTTCATGTTATTACCAACTCGAGAGAAAAAGAAAAGCAAAACTTGGTGGTTCCGAGAAGACCATTTATCTGGATTTTCTGTGCTATAGAAAGGTCAACATCACCCATCCTTCCTAATCTTGGTCCTTTGATTTATGTCTGATTGAGGGAAGAGGTGGTCCCAGCACCTGGGGTGGGAAGAGCTTGCAGGGGGACCCAGGGGGACTTAGCTGCAGGAGGGGATTAGCTGACTCTCAGGGCCATCATTCAGAACAGCTGAATTGTCCTCTATGTTCTAGAAGGAACATCTTCATTCTTCCTTCTGGGCCCCAAGTATTTGAAACCACCACCATCTCTTGGAAGGCAGAAAGTCTTACCTAAAATTGTTTTCTTCATTTATACACTTATTGAATATAAAAACAAATGCTAATACTCTTGTTAAATGGAGGCCCAGATTTTAACTATGTAAAATCTGTGTATACAAAGAAGAAAAGACTTGATGAAAATGTTAATAGTGATTGTATTTGAGATAATAGATAATCAACTTTTACTGCTTTTCTATGTTTTCTAAAACCAAAAACCTAAAATGTTCATCAATTGCTCTTATATGAAAAAGATATTCTAATTCGAAATATATTTTAAGGCCCCAAAAGGATAATCATTTATGTTATTTTTATAGAGAATTACATATACCATTTCAATAAAAATTAATGATACTATTAATAATACTAAAGCATACTGAAAGTAAGATGTTCTATGAATATTAATAAAGATACCAAATCTGAGTCACTGAAAAGGTACAGCACAGTGAAAATATATTATGATAAATTTCTTACACATTAAAATATCTGTATGATAAAAAAATTCACTTCTGAAAATAGTGCACTTTTTTTTTTTTTTAGATGAAGTCTTGCTCTGTAGCTCAGGCTGGAGTGCAGTGGTGTAATCTCAACTCACTGCAACCTCTGCCTCCTGGGTCCTGGTTCAAGCAAGTCTCCTGCCTCAGCCTCCCGAGTAGCTGGGATTACAGGAATGTGCCACCATGCCCAGTTAATTTTTTTGTGTTTTCAGTAGAGACGGGGTTTCACCATGCTGGCCAGGCAGGCCTTGAACTCCTGACCTCATGATCTGCCTGCCTCGGCCTCCCAAAGTGCTGGGATTACAGGCGTGAACCACCGCGCCTAGACAATAGCACACTTATAGTAAGGAATATTTGATACATTTAAAAGCACAGCACATGTTTAAAAGAATGTGGGCAACCTCTTGGGTTTTGTTTTACTAGAATGTTTCTTTTTGTTTTTTGTTTTTTTGAGACAGGGTCTATCCCTGTTGCCCAGGTTGGAGTGCAGTGTCACTAACCTGACTCTCTGCAGCCTCCACCTCATGGGCTCAAATTATCCTCCTGCTTCAGCCTCCCACGTAGCTGGAATGACAGGCTAATTTTTTTGTGTGTGGAGATGGGGTCTTGCTATGTTGTCCAGCTTGTCTCACACTCCTAGGCTCAAGTAATCCTCCCCTCTTGGCTTCCCAAAGTGCTGGGATTACAGGCATGAGTCACCGTGTTCAGCCTCAGGATTTAACCTGTATCTATTTAGGCTCAAAAACATTGTCAACATTTCTCAAAGTCATAAATTGGAATTAATGGAGGGATGTATTAATATTTTAAAATATTGCAATTGTTACTAGCAAACATATATAATAGAAATGTATGTTCTAGAGCAGTGGTAACCAAAATTAAATTCCATGGGACCATCATTTGGTAAGAGGTCTTAGATGTTACCTGAGAAGAGGTTCAGTGGTCAGAGATGTCAGGTAAACCCTACATCCAGGTATTCAACAGGCTCATCTTTGCATGGCTTTTTGGAGCCTCAAGTATATTAATTTTCACTGTGACTCTCCAAAAGGAGTGCACAATGTATAGCATGTGCCCATAACATTTGTCCAGAAAGTCATTTTAAAAAATCTTAGGCTGGGCATGGTGACTCACACTCCAAGCAATTTGGGAAGCCACAGTGGGAGGATTGCTTGAGCCCAGGAGTTTGAGACCCACCTGGGAAACATACAGAGACCCTGTCTCTACAAAATATCAAGAAAATTAGCTGGATGTGGTGGCTCATGCAGGCCTGTAATCCCAGCTACTTGGGAGGCTGAGGTGGGAGGATCACTTGAGCTCAGGAGTTTGAGGATGCAGTGAGCTAAGATCATCCCCACTGGACTCCAGCTCAGGTGACAAACCAAAACCTTGCCTCAAAAATGAAATGAAATAAAATAAAATAAAATAGAAATCTTCCACAAAGAAGATTTCTCATTGGGATATGCCATGTCATAGGCATATAAAGGCTTTAAAAAATCTTTTCAATTTTAGTTTTGAGGCCATGAAGCAGAGTTTGTCTATCTCTGTTGTCACAAAGTGGGTATTTTGCTGAGTGCAATGGCTCATGCCTGTAATCCCAGCACTTTGAGAGGCTGAGGTGGGCGGATCACCTGAGGTGAGGAGTTCAAGACCAGCCTGGTCAGCATGGTAAAACCCTGTCTCTACTAAAACACAAAAAGTTAGCCATGCACCTATAATCCCAGCTACTCGGGAAGCTGAGGCAGGAGAATCACTTGAACCCTGGAGGCAGAGGTTGCAATGAGCTGAGACTGTGCCATTGCACTCCAGCCTGGGCAAAACGAGTGACTCTCCATCTCAAAATACATCATACATACATACATACATACATACGTACGTACATACATACATACAAAACAAAGGGGGCATTTTATAAATTTGAAGCTCATGTATGGGTCACAATAAACCATTTAATGAGTCATATTACATGGACCCAAAGCCTAGTTCTCATTGTTGGGGTGCGTCTCATTCAAGTCATTCCCTGGCAGGAGTTCTACAGGTGCACACCACCAGAAAGCCTGAAGGGACTTTTGAGCTTCATCACAAGCTCCATGCTTTGACCTCCTTTATGAAAAGGCTGAGGAATGACATGCAACCCTGCACCTCCCTCCTGCCCCCCAACACACAAATGCACACCCTTTGCTGGCATGCGAAGCGTGCTTAGAAAGGGGAGGAAAAACCCAAACCACAAAACCCCGCATTCCTTTCAAGGGCTGTCTGTGTACACACCCTGGACCTTTGACTTCCTTTCCCTGGTGAACAGGGGTTTTTCAAAGCTTTGAGTCAGGAGTTAAGGACTGTTGAGATGCAACTCTAACATGTCCTGGCTTTATGATTTCAGCAGTTACCCTCTTGGGGCTCTGTTTTTTCTCTGTAAAATGGAGATAATGAGCCCTAGGACCTGTCTAACTTCCAGGACTGTTCTAAGGATAAAACAGACTCTACAATTCACTTTATCACTTATTTAGCCAGTCTTTGTCATCGCACTAAACACAGGGCATCCATTCTTTCTAAAGACCACAAAATGGCAAAACTAATGACAAATGAAAACAATCGTAACATTTCACAGAGGTGGTTCATATCCATAACACATGAGGAGTGATTACATACAAATTTAATTATATATGGGCCATTAAAAAATTGGCAAAAGTCAAGAATACGCATTGACTTTTGCTAATAAATGTATAAACAAAGAAAATGATTTTGTGTTGGAGAAGCAGCACAAAGGCCAATAAACATATTTTTATGATGATGCTCATTTTGAAATTTTGAAATTGCTTGGTTATTAGACTTGCTACTAGATGTTGTGATTTAGTGTGTTAATGATAAAACCCACATTTTACTACGTCGCATTCTGAGACAGAGTCCTCAGGCTTTATCAGAGTGCCAGAGGTCTATGGCAAGGAATCCCTGATCTCTAGGAATCTGATAAAATGAAGTTTGGTGTATCCATATAATGAAATGCTGTGTTGATATTAACATTGATGTTTTAGGTAAAGATGTAGAGCAACTGCAACTTTCATACACTGCTGCAACCACTTTGGAGACTATCAGCTTTTTCCACTAAAGCTGAACATTATAGTCTAGAAATTGCACTCCTGAGCAGGTAGGTAACAGAAGTATATACCTATGTTCACCAAAAGACATCTAAAGAATGTTCATAGCAGCTGGAATAGCTGAAACCTGGAAACAGCCCCCATGTCCATCAACAGTAGAATGGATAAGTAAATTGTGATATATGTATACAAAAGAATACTATATATGTCAATGAGTGAATGAACTATAGCTATATGCAACAACATGAATCTCATTCATATACTGTTGAGTGAAAAAATATAGACAAAAATAAATACTGTATAATTCTACCGTAGAGTTTAAAAACCAGACAAGACCATTTTTAGAAATCAGAAGTCAGAATTATGTTACTTTTGGGCAAGAGGTGACAGTAACTTGGAGAGGGTCCAAAAGATTTTGGGGGATGCTGGTAATGTTCTCGTAGTTTATCTTGGTCGTGAATATAAAAGCAGAGTCAATATGTGAAGATTTACACCTATGATTTTTTGCATGTTTCTGTGAGATTTACACCTATGTTTTTTGCATGTTTCTGCTTTTATGTTCTACTTTAATCAAAAGTCTGCTTAAAAATGACATAGAAACATTTTCACGACATTGAAAGATATTTGTGTTGTCATGTTATATTAAAAACTACAGATTTGTATATAGTGTGCTTCCTCTTATTCCCCTTCAAGGTCATCATACATATGGCTTTTCAATACATGACATATCTTTAGGAGGATATATAAGCAATTGATGAAAGTGGTTGCTTCTGGAGATTGAGAATGGGAGAGATATTTATATTTTACTTCATGTCAGGGGTGTCCAATCTTTTGGCTTCCCTGGGCCACACTGGAAGAATTGTCTTGGGCCACACGTAAAATACATTAACACTAATGATAGCTGATGAGCTTTAAAAAATTACAGAAAAAATTTCATAATGTTTAAAGAAAGTTTACAATTTGTGCTGGGCTGCATTCAAAGCTATCCTGGGCCGTATGTGGCCCATGGGCTGTGGGATGGACAAGTTCGCTTTAAGCTATTTTGTACCTTCTGAAGATTTAACTGTGTATATGTATTGCCAATTCAATGAATAAATAAATCAGACTATAAAACTATAATCTCATTTTTGTGAAAATAAAGGACTGTCACTATCAATGTAAAATGATAACTATGTTTACCTCTGGGTAATGAAATTGTGAATTTATTTTTAAGACAGTGTCTAGCTCTGTCACCCAGGCTGGAGTGCAGTGGTGTGATCACAGCTCACTGCAGCTGGGAACTCCTGGGCTCAAGCAGTGCTCCTACCTCAACATCCTGAGTAGCTGGGACTACAGGTGCACACCATTGCACCTGACTGATTTTTAAATTTTTTGTAGAGATGGGTTGGGGGATCTTGCCATGTTGCCCAGGCTGGTCTCGAACTCCCAGACTCAAGCAATCCTACCCCCGCAGTCTCCCAAAGTGCTGAGATCACAGGCATGAACCATCGCGTCTGGCTTATTTTATTTTATTTTTTAAATCTGATTTTCTCAGTCTTCTAGCATGAACATGTATTTCTTTTGAGAATGAGAAGTCATTATACCTTTTTTTGTAATGCAATTTTTATCAGTGTTATTGAGGTATAATTTGCAAATGGTAAAATGCACTGATTTTTAAGTTCATTGTTCAATAAGTTACAAATGTATATATATCTATGTCATCACTCAATCGAAACCTAGAATGTTTTCATCCACTAGAAAGTTCCTTCTCAGCCTTTGTGGTCAACCCTCCCATTGTGTAAGGAGACAACCATTGACCTAATTTCTATCACTGTAGCTTAGTTTTGTCTGCTTTGAAGAAATAGAAATTGTACAGTCCATACTCTTTTTATGTATGGCCTATTTTGCTCAATATAATGCTTCTGAGATGTATTTATGTTTTTGTGTGTATCCGTAGTTCATTATAATTTTTTAATTTTTTTATTTTTATTTTTTATTTTGAGACGGAGTCTCGCTCTGTCTCCCGGGCTGGAGTGCAGTGGCCGGATCTCAGCTCACTGCAAGCTCCGCCTCCCGGGTTTACGCCATTCTCCTGCCTCAGCCTCCCGAGTAGCTGGGACTACAGGCGCCCGCCACCTCGCCCGGCTAGTTTTTTGTATTTTTTAGTAGAGACGGGGTTTCACCGTGTTAGCCAGGATGGTCTCGATCTCCAGACCTCGTGATCCGCCCGTCTCGGCCTCCCAAAGTACTGGGATTACAGGCTTGAGCCACCGCGCCCGGCCCATTATAATTTTTTTAAATGAGGAGTAACATCTTAACTACTTCCTGCTTTCTGATCTGCAGGATGAGACAGGATCCACACAAAAATAATCCTCTACAGACTCTCCAAGCATGTCCGCTGTAGGCAGGAGTTATCCTACAACCTTCCTATCCTGGGAGGAGAGATAACAGCCACCCACCCCATTCCATTCTGGCCTGCCCCCTCCTCTGGCGGCAGCGCCAGTCTCAGGTGAGAGCCACCCTGCTTGTTGCCATTGTTCTGCAAGTGACAGCCTCGGGGGCAAATGGAAAGCCGTCAACCTGAGGGATGTCAACGGCAGACAAGAATTCCTTTCTTTGTCAGGCTGGGTGGTCTTCAGGGCTTCAGCATCAACCTGTACAAAGATGATAAACATCGTGTGTGCTTGCAGGAAAACATCGCCACCACCCAACAACTCTAACCACACTCCTTTGTGAGGCCAAGATTAGCCTGTATGTGGCTTCTCTTGACTGTGTACAAATCATCAAGTCCCAGCCCCAGTGAGGGCATCCAGAGGTCATTTATTCCATGTCCCCCCATGCAGTCCCCCGACCTGCTGCCTCATGATATTTATTTGTACCAGAATCTTAATCATAGACAGCTGGATGATCCCTTAGAGATCTCCTGGTTCAACGCTCTCAGGCTACAAGATGGGGTCCAGACACAGGCTGTGACTTGTCCAAGGTCACAAAGCACAAGGACTAGGGCAGGGCAAGAACCCATGTCCTGCAAGCCTTCCCCTTTGGAGTATCCTTTCCACTACTCCAAGCTGCTTTTGTTAATGTCACCCTCACCCCCAAGGTGCAATGTAGTGCAATTTCTAACTTTCCAATAAAAAAGGAGTGTGTGTGAGAGTAACCTACATACTTGAGGAACCTCCTGCTGTCTGGGGTATAAAGGCTTTCTTGCGTTTGTGGCCAGGACAATTGAGGCCGCTTCATTAAAGAATAGTTTGGTGCCCTCTAGTGGCTGTCAGTAACAATGACAATCACTGCCCCTCTTCCTGGGCATCTCTTGAGCAGGACATTCAACGTGCAAATTTATTTCTAATTTTGAATCCAAACAACGGGCCTGGAGAGTAGGCAGTTTTATCCCAGTTTTATAGAGGATGAAATTGAGTCTCACACATATTAAATGATCTGCTCAAGATGATTGAGCCTGGATTCAAACCCAGCCATGTTTCTTCTTCCGCTCCTCTGTGTCAGCACTACTACTGAACACATGGGCAGGCCTAGGCTGGACATTAGTAGCTTGCTCAGGGCCACAAGTCCGGTAAACCCCATGCTTGCTGTTCACCGTGCCAGGCTGCTCCCCAGAAGGAAAGTGGCATACAAAGTGTCCAAGGAAACTTCTTCCCTGTGGTAGCGTTTCTCCAGAAGAGGAACTAGGAGGGGAACTAGGGTGTCTCTGGGCCTTTCTCTGTACCCAGGCATACGTAGGAAGGAAGTTCCAAGGGACTCAGAGCTGCAGAAAACACATTTGATCCACTTGATTCAACCGTGCTGTGCAACCGAGCCCCAGGAGTAAATGCATGCATGCATGCATGCATGCATGAATGAATGAATGAATGAATGAATGAATGGAGTGGCCTAGACATTAGGATGAGGACTATTGGCAGAGGCTGTGCAGGTCAGGGGTGGTTTTGCAGTTGTACTATAAAGAGATTGATCCCAATTTAATTTGAGGAATCCATGTCTATGGATCAGAGCAGTCCACAGATAGAGAAGGCTGCTCCCGTGGGGGTGAACTCCACATCCCAGGGATATGTAAGCAATTTGAGAAGACTTCAGTGGAGTTGTTGAAAGGGGATTTCGAGCCTGTGTGTGTTTTTGTTTTGTTTTGTTTTGTTTTGGTTTTTTTGTTTTGTTTTGTTTGACACTCTGTTGCCAGGCTGGAGTGCAGTGGCACAATCTTGGCTCACTACAGCCTCTGCCTCCCTGGTTCAAGTGATTCTCCCGCCTTAGCCTCCCAAGTAGCTGGGATTACAGGTGTGTGCCACAACACCCAGCTAATTTTTGTATTTTTAGTAGAGATGGAGTTTCATCATGCTGGCCAGGATGGTCTCCAACTCCTGACCTCGTGATCTGCCCACCTTGGCCTCCCAAAGTGCTGGGATTATAGGCGTGAGCCACCGCGCCTGGCTGCCGGTGTGTGTTTTTAAACATTGGTGTAAACATTTAGAAATTGGAAGATTTCACATTAAAACCCAGATTTCTAACTCCTCTTTAACAAAGTGGGAGACTTGGCCTCACTGGGCCCGCTGCAGCCTGTTACTGCTGCCCCTCCCCTCCGCGTTGTCCCCCAGCACTGAGGACTACTGGTAGAGGCTACTTCGCCTCACACATGTGCTGTTGTTTTTCTTATTGTAAAAACAAATAAGAGTAGCTGGGACTACAGGCAAACACCACCACACCTGGCTAATTTTTACAGTAATTTTTTCTAGAGACAGGGTCTCCCTATGTTGCCCAAGCTGGTCTTGAACTCCTGGGCTCAAGGGATCCTCCCACCTCAGCCTCCCAAAATGCTGGAATTACAAGCATGAGCCACCGTGCCTGGCCTGAAGTTTTTTCAAGTGAAAAGAGAAATTTTAACAGGAGGAAAAAGAAAAATTGAGTACAATGTATTTATTTGTGTATATAAATAAATTTCTATACATTTTAAAGGCAAACACCCCACTTGCTTTTATTGCCAGCTTGGACTCCACAGCATCCTGAGTTTGCCAGCCAGTCGAGTCTTTGGCACCTTCTTATCTCTGCAGTGTGGACCTCAGGTCAGATTCTCACCCTGTTGCTGCTTCCGTCTTTAGCTTCTAAGAGATGGGGGATGTGGAGCAGTCCTGGGCCTTGTGGTCTGAGGGGAGAAGAAATCCTGCCCAGGCAGACTGCTATGAATGTCCAGGTAAGTGGGAACATAAAGGCCTGGCAGACCACATCTATGCCCTCTGTCCCAGGGGAGCCCTTTGGAGATGCAGTGCCTGGTCATGAATCTGCACTTTCTTCTTGTGATAGGGTTTCTTAACACTTCCCTCCCCATCCTGGCCACCTAGATGGCTCTCTGATTCCCTGATGGTGTCTAGAACTGAACGCAAGCTCCAGATGTGGTTTCAGCAGCCCCAAACAGCGGAACAAACACCTCCCTCAGTTCAGGCACTGCTTTTGTTCTTGTCACCTCAGGTCACCCATCTCTTTTCAGAAGCCATGTCACACTGTTGGTTCCCACTTAGTTTGTAGGACACCAAGGCCATCAGATTATTTTATGAGCCCTTCTCAAGAGCAATCTACCCTTACTTAACATGAAAATCATAGACACTGAAGGTTGAACATTGTCCTAGAGGTCATCTAAGGCCACTTCCCACACATGCAGAAAGAGACCCTTTCCTCAAATACCCTGTATTACTCCGTTCTCATATTGCTTTAAAGAAATACCCAAGCCTGGGTAATTTATAAAGATAAAAGAGATTCAATGGACTCACGGTTTCACATGGCTGGGAGGCCTCACAATTATGACAGAAGGTGAAGGAGGAGCATTGGCACCTCTTACATGGCGGCGGACAAGAGAGCCTGTACACTCTTCCACGTGTGTACACTTCCCCAGTGCCCTTTATAAAACCATCACATCTCATGAGATGTATTCACTAGCACAAGAACAGCCGGGTAAAACCTGTCCCCATGATTCAATTACCTCCCACTGGGTTCCTCCCATGATGCATGGGGATTATGGGAACTACAGTTCAATATGAGATTTGGATGGGGACACAGCCAAACCACACCGCACCCTTACAGTATTTTTTAACTGAAGTGAGGAATTTGTATTTTGCTTTTTGTTCCATTCCTCCAAGAATGGATGTTGATTTTGTCAAAAGACACATTAGTCATCTTTTCCAGTTCTGTGTCATTCATAAATTTGATTAGGACAATTTCTACATTTTTATATATGTTGGTACATACTGGTTATGCATTCTGCTCATCAAAGTACCTCATAATCATTGTAGAAAATTTAGAAAATAGAGAAAGCGTAAAGAAAACAATAAAAAACCCTGTGATATGTAGAATATATAAAGAACACTTACAATTCAATAATTAAAAGGCAAATAAATCAATTTTAAAATGGACAAAGGATTTGAACACATAATTATCTAAATAAGATATACCGATGGTCAATATACACCTCAAAAGATGCTCAACATCATTAATCATTAGGGAAATGCAAATTGAAACCACCATGAAATACCACTTCTCACCCACCAGAATGGCTATAATCAAAAAGATACATGTTGGCAAAAATGTGGAGAAAGTGGAACCCTCATATACTGCTGGTGGGAATGTAAAATAGTGCAGATACTTTAGAAAACAGTCTGGCAGTTCCTCAGAATGTTACAGAGTTAAATATTCCCCAGCAATTCCACTCTAAGTTCTATATCCGATTAAAATGATCATATACATCCACGTAAAAACTTGTACACGGATGTTCACAGCAGCATTATTCATAATCACGAAAAAGTAAAAACAACCCAGTGTCCATCAGTGGAGGATTGGATGAATAAAATATGGTACATCCATATAATGGAATGTTGCTTGTCAATAAAAAACCAAAATATCATACAATACATATGAACCCTGAAAACATTATGCTAAGTGAAAGAAGTTAGACACAAAAGGCCATGTAATGTGTGATTCCATTAATGTGAAAAGTCAGGAATAGTCAAATTTCTGTCTATAGAGAAAGAAAGCAGATTAATGGTTGCCCAGGGCTGAGGAGGCTTGAGGGGAAATGGGGGTTTGACTGCTAATGCGTATGAGGTTTGTTTCTGGGGTGATGAACATGTTCTAAAATTGATTGTGGTGATGGTTGCACAACTCTGTGAATATACTGAAAATCATTGAGTTGTACACTTTAAATGGGTAATTTGTATGGTATGTGAATTATATAATTCTATCTCAACAAAGCTGGGAGACACTACCTTTTATGAGTGCTTTGTGTAATCTCTCCAATTGTGTTCTCACCAATGGTGGATGCAGTGTCAATCAGCAGCATTGGTTGGATATGAGTCCACTGCAGGCCAGCTCCTCTGCTGGTCCCTGGATGCAAAGGAATTCCGCCTCAAGAAGTCAAGTGCATCTTGTATCATCCAGGGGAAATAAGCATCAGTATCATTGTAATACAAGATGCAAGGTTGGAAAATGGGGGTCCTTAGAAGTTTGGGATGAGGGGCAAGGGATAAGCCTCAGAGGAGGGAAAAGATTACTTTCAGCTGAAACGTTGGAAAAAGGCTTCAAGGAGAGGGAAATTGTATCCTTTCCAATAAGATTGTGACAGATGGTCATGGATGTGACCAGAAGGAGTCTAGATTGGACTTTAAGCTCCTTGAGAGGAGGACCATGACTAATTCATTACTGGACCTGGCTTGAAGAAGGTGCATAGTAAAGTTTGTGGAATGCTTGAATATACAAATGAAAGAATGAGTGACAGTATAAACAAAAGATTTACAGGGAAAGAAAACAGCATGAGCAAAGCATGGAAACAGAAGGGCACAGGACAGGTCTAGAAAATGGAAACTTGTCCAGTGTGGCTAACACATAAGGTTCACGATAAAGGTTTATGGAAGGAAAGTTCCTAAAGGGCTGTGGGTACCAGGTGATGGGAACTTACAATTATCTACAACTGGGAATCAATAAATGATTTTTGAGCAAAGGAATGGCATGGCCAAAGCTGTACTTTAGAAACATGGAGCTGTAAGCCTATGTGGAAGATGGATTAGAGGGGTCAGCCTGGAGTCTGGGAGACCAGTTCAGAGGCTACACAGGTAAAATTTGGTGGGGGCTAAACCAGGACAGTGGCAGTACAGCCAAAGAAGGGATTAAGGCCAGAGACACTCCAACCCCTTTCCAAGCATTATAAAACTACAAAACAAGTGCATCTGGTGATAAATATTTCACCCGTTCAACAGAACGATACGTATTAGAGGATACACTTGCCAATAAAAATATTAGTGGTTTGTGGTTTGAAGCTGCAACCACACTTGTTATAAAGGCAATTGAAAGGAAAACCCCCATTGGGGGTAATAAGAGAGGAGGAAACCACAAGACCATAACCCCATTATGAGCAGAGTTCATCTACATAATGGGTGAACCCTGGACCACATTCATCCTCCCTTGGCCCTACCCACAATGGGCAACGATAACTCCAAGACTAAGCTTGAGGCAGAGACGCCCTCTCTGTTTCAAGCCACTTGGTTAGCCACGTAGGGTACTGGCAAGAACCTGCTCTGATTCCAGCTCTGTGCTAACCCATGCAGGACAATCTCTAGTGGAGGAAGTAAGAGGAGACTTGTTCTAATTCAGAGGCTTATAATTTGGTGGTTGAGACTATTAATGCTGGGGTTGGGCTGTGCATGCCTGAACCCAGCTCTGTCACTTATTAGCTGCATGATCTTGAACAAGTTGCTTAGCATCTCTGTGCTTTAGTTGCCTCATCTCTAAACTAAGACTAGTGAATATGCTTAAAAACCACCTAGTATGGCCGGGCGCGGTGGCTCAAGCCTGTAATCCCAGCACTTTGGGAGGCCGAGACGGGTGGATCGCGAGGTCAGGAGATCGAGACCAACCTAGCTAACACGGCGAAACCCCGTCTCTACTAAAAAAATACAAAAAACTAGCCGGGCGAGTTGGCGGTCGCCTGTAGTCCCAGCTACTTGGGAGGCTGAGGCAGGAGAATGGCGTAAACCCGGGAGGCGGAGCTTGCAGTGAGCTGAGATCCGGCCACTGCACTCCAGCCTGGGCGACAGAGCGAGACTCCGTCTCAAAACAAAACAAAACAAACAAAAAAATACCCACCTAGTATTACAGTAAGCACCATTTAAATGTTGCTATTCTTACTGTTATTATTACAATAAATAATGGCCAATGCTAGACAACCATGGAATGGGTTGTTCTCAAGTGGAGTGCTCCACATCACCAAAGGCACACAAGCAGAGACAAGGTGGTTATAAGTTTCAGCTTTGGACTGTGAGTTGTCAGTGCTAAAAAGATATGCAAGCAGTCTTATTCAGTATTATTTATCCAATTTATTTAATCCCACAAGCATTTGCTGAGCAGCTACTCTGTGCTGGATACCATGCTAAGCCCTGGAGATATTGGGATGAATCACACAGCCTTAGCTCTTAAGGACCTGAAAAACTAGTGAGGATGGCAGGTGGGTATCACTTCTGGTGGGCTAAGTGCCACAGCAGCAGCACAGAGGAGGATCAGGGACAGCCAGAGGAGGGAGTTGGGCTTCCAAAAAGCTGCAACGGGAAGCTAGGGACCTCTGGGCATATTCAGGATCTAGGGATGCAGAGTGGGAAGACGTGCCCTTGCTGGTCTGTGAGTGGTGAAGATTTTGACATCCAGAGCTGATGGCCCTGTCCTTAGTTGAAGCCGTTGTACACTCCTACTCCTTACTGCTTTTGGAAAGACAAATCTTGTGAGTCCTCGAGATGATTTTGAAACCTCTCCGCGCGCACATTTTGTTGATAGATGCTCCACTGTGATGTTTTTGCCCAATTCTTTTTTTCCTTTTGGTTCAGGGACACTGAAATCTAAGTTTCTTCAGAAGGAGGATTTGTCTGGCTGATCACAGAAAAAAGAGACTGCATTTCCTGGAGTACTAAATGAATGCAGCTTAAGGCAACAGGATCAGGCTAATTTCTATGTTGCTGCGTCCTCGTTCCAGAAAGATTCCCCCCTTAGTGTGCTTCTTCTCACAGATGTTTCCCTGTTGTGAATTGATGCCAATGATGTTCAAAGTGACCACATTAAGAAGTAAAGCCCCAGGGAACCAGGGAAGAAATAAAAACAAAAAAGAAAGCCACACACAGGTACTATGTACTAGATAATAAAGACAAATGTGTTCATACCCTGTCATCTCAGGCATGAGTCACCCCGGTAACGCACTTAGAGAGCAGGCCCTGTTAGGAAACCCTGCCAAGTTTCTCACTCTCCTTTCTGGCCTCCATTCTTATCTTCCTGCTCTTTTTGAGGCTTCGGTGAGGGCTTTCAATTCTTTCTGTGCTTTGTTAAGTATCCCTTGTTGAGCCAGGACCACAGGTGTGTTGGTAGGTGAGGGAGGTAGAAAGCAGGAAGATAAATGCAGTCACAGGTTTCCCCGAGACTGAATCAGGAGAGGCAAGAACACATCTACTGGTCTGTTTTCCTTGCCTGTTTTCCTTTTGTGCCCTGACCAAAATGACTCATGCTGCTTTGCTCTGGGCAAGCCCTCAAGCCTGGCACCCTGTGGGCTACATGGATTCGGGCATGCATTCTTCTTTTCTCCAAAGGAGTCATTTTAGCTCGGTTGACTAACAATGCAGACCCAACTATAGGAAACTTGCTAACAAAGGTCAGTACACCAAAGAAGAGGGAGTTACCGGCAAAAGAAGACCACAGTTACAAAAGCTGCCAAGAGTTACAGAATCTAGGGCCTGTATGGCATCCAAGCTGTAGGTCACATTCTCCAGCACTGAGGCTTGGAATGCTTTGTTGGGGAGGAGGTTCTCCGGATTAATTATTTTCAAAAGGTTACTTTGGGGGAAAACTGTGACCTTGTCCTCTAGAAATATTTCACCACATTAGGATTATTAGGGCTGTGGGGACCATAGGGGCCATCTAGTATGCGGGCTCTCAAATTTGGCTGCCCATCAGAATGATGTAGGGGGTGGGGCTGGGGCTTTACAAAATCCTGATGCTCAGATCTCACTCTGACCTCCTGACATCAGAATCCCTGGGGGTGGGGCCTAAGCACTGGTATTTATTAAACACTCCGGGTGCTTCCCGGTACAGCCAAATTTGGGAACCTGTAATCTAGACTCTTACCATTCCAAGTGTGATCTGTGGTGCGCACCACCAGAGATAATGGCATTTCTTATTAGACATGCACATTCTTTACTGTAATGGTAGACACATGCCGTTATTCATTTGTTCAAACTCAGAATGTACAACTCCAAGAGCAGCCCTAATGTAAACTGTGGACTTTGGATGATGATGACATGTGAGTGTAGCTTTATCAGTTGTAACAGATGCATCGCTCTGGTAGGGGACGTTAATAATGGGGGAGGATATGTATGTGTGGGAGCAGCGAGCATGTGGAAAATCTTTGTATCTTACTCTCAGTTTGACTGTGAACTTAATATTACTCCAACGATAAAGTCTAAAAAGCAGAAATGCATATTTTGGGTCCTACCATTAGACCTACTGAGTCAGAATATGCATTTAACAAGTTACAAGAGACTTCTACGTGCATTCGAATTTGATTTTTCCTTTTCTTGAAAGATTGAAAAATCTGGCAACAAGGGTCCCAAATTCTTTATTTAAAACTACCAGCTGGAGTTGTACAGTAGCTGTCCTCTTTAAAGGGGATCTCCACACTCCAGTTTGTCTCAGCTTCACAACGGGCTAGGTTCATTAACTTCTATTACCTACCTGGGCCCGGAGAGATATTGAGGTTTTTTTTTTTTTCAATTGTGGTACAATATACATAAAATAAAATTGACCATTAGTGACATGTGGTACATTCACAATGTCATGCAACCATCACCACCATCTAGTTCCAGAACATTTTTGTTGTCTCAAAAGGAAACCCCTTATGTATTAAGCACTCACTCCCCTGTTCCTCTTCCTTTCAGCCCATGGCAACTACTAATCTGCTTTCTGTCACTGTAGGTTTGCTTACTCTGAATGTTTCATGTAAATGGAATCATACACTCTGTGGCGTTTCATGTCTGGCTCCTTTCACTTAGCATTAATAGTTGCAAGGTTTATCTATGTTGTAGCATGTATTAGTACTTCATTCTTTTTTATGGCTGAATAATATTTCTTTCCTTTTCTTTTTTTTTTTTTTTTTGAGACGGAGTCTCGCTCTGTTGCCCAGGCTGGAGTGCAGTGGTGCGATCTCGGTTCACTGCAAGCTCCGCCTGCCAGGTTCACGCCATTCTCCTGCCTCAGCCTCCTGAGTAGCTGGGACTACAGGCACCCGCCACCACGCCCGGCTAATTTTTTTTTTTTTTTTTTTTTTTGTATTTTTAGTAGAGACGGGGTTTCACCGTGTTAGCCAGGATGGTCTCAATCTCCTGACCTCATGATCTGCCCGCCTTGGCTTCCCAAAGTGCTGGGATTACAGGCGTGAGCCACCACGCCTGGCCGAATAATATTTCTTTGTATGGATATACTCTATTTTGTTTATCCATTCATCAGTTGATGGGCAGTTGGGTACTTTCCAGTTTTTGGTTATTGTGAATAGTGCTACGTGAACATTTGTGTGCAGGTTTTTGTTTGCACACCTGTTTTTAGTTCTTGTGGGAATATACTCATGAGTTGAATTACTGACTCATATGGTAATCCTATGTTTCGTGTTTTGAGGGACAGTCAAACTGTTTTCCACGGCAGCTGTACTAGTTTACATTCCCACCAATAACGCATGAGGTTCCAATTTTTTTTTTTTACATCCTTGCCAATACTTCTTTTCTTTTCTTTGTTTTGTTATTTTTTAAAATTCTAGCCATCATCATTAAAGGCCATAAGGGCCACTTTGATTCAGTCTTTTTGGGAGGTTTGAGGGCCATCTTCTAGTTTTTTAAGTTTCTTTCAGATGTCGGGGGCTGACTGGGAAATGAAGTATAAATGGGTAGGTAGATTCTGCCCTCATGGGTATCAGGGCTTAAGGTGGTGTAATTAGTTATGGCCCCTGAAATGAGGGAGAAGAAAAGAGCAGGGTGTTCACTGGGGCCTTGAGTGATGTCTTTTATTTCTTCATAGTTTATAGCCTTAAGGGCAGCTTTATCCATGCCAGTTAGGAGGCATGATATTATATGGCTTTGTTTCTGTCTGTCTGAGGAAATTGCCTCATAATCCCAACTGGGGTCAGTTCTGGGGACAGCTAGGGTCCCTATAAGGTTATGGGAAGCATCTTGTTGGTGGAGGGTGTCTGCATAGGCTTGGGTGGCTGTCCGGATACATTCCCTGTCCTCCAGGGTGAGGGAGGAGGAGAGGATGACATAAATGTCATGCCAGGTAAGGTCATAAGATTGAGTGACATACAGAAATTTCTTGCGTGAGGGAATGGGGTCCATGGAAAAGGAGCTGAGTCTCTTTTTAAGCTGGGAGAGGTTGGCTAGGGAGAAGGGAACATGAATTTGGACTATACCTTCGACCCTGACACTTTTTGCAAGGGAAGGACTTTGGAAAACATTTGGTTGTGGGAGTGACCTTTGGCAGAAGGGGGTTGGGTACAAGACCGGGTGTGCGGTGGAGAAGGAAGGTTGGGATGGAGGACCAGGGTAAGGGGGTGGGGGAGTGGAGCTGAAGGAGAAGGAGGAGGGGATGGTGGTGGGAGGAGGACTGAGCGGTGTGGGGGGGGGTTGTTGGCAGGGTTGAAATCAGACAAGGAAGGCTTGCCTGGAGGTGTGAGGTGGTATCTCACTGTGCCTTAATTTGCATTTCCCTAATGACTAATGATGAATATCGTTTCATGTGTTTGTTGGCCATCTGTACATCCTCCTGGGAAAAATGTCCATTTAAGTCCCTTGCTCATTTTAAACTAGGTTGTCTTTTGTTGTTGAGCTGGAAGTGTTTGTTATAAATTCTGGATACTAGATCCTTATTGGATATCTGATTTGCAAATATTTTCTCCCATTCTGTGGGGTTTTTTTACCCCCATTTTCTTCATAGTGTTCTTTGATGCAGAAAAGTTTTTAATTTTTTTTGACCTCTGAACTTTTATTGGCTTCCTGCTCCCCAAAGGGGGTATCACCGTGTTTAGCCAGGATGGTCTCAATCTCCTGACCTCCATGATCTTGCCCGCTTTAAGTCTCAGAACTTTGGCTTAATGTCTCAGAACTTTGGTGTCATTGGTCAGACACCACTTTGCCATCCACTATCCAACGCCATGGTTTGCATGGCGTTGCTGCTATCCAGGGCATCACCAAGATTGAAGTCCTCACCATCTTCCAGCAGGCAGCAGAAGGCGGTGCTCTCAGCTTCCAGCTTGACCTTGATGTTCAGCAGGGCCTTGTACTCCTGGGTCTGGCATTGTCCCTCTGCCCAGGTCTGTGCCGGCTCTGACTTCTGGTGCAGCAGGATCCCATTGAGCTGCTCCCTCTGCAGTGCATAGCTGGCCTCCACTTCCCTCAGGCTATTCTCTAAGCTGGCCTTCAGATTTCTCATGGAAATGTCGATCCCCAAGGACTGGACTGTATGTCTCAGCTCTGTGAGCATCATCCCAGCAGCTCCAACTTCGGTGGACTGCATGGTGACCACTGAGGTGCTCTCCTCAATCTGCTGAGACCAGTACTTGTCCAGCTCCTCCTGGTTCTTCCGAGCCAGCTCGTCATATTACGCCTGATGTCTGCCATGATCTTGGCGAGGTCCTGAGATTTGGGGGTATCTACCTCCACAGTCAACCCAGAGCTGGCAATCTGGGTTTGTAGGCCTTTTACTTCCTCTTCGTGGTTATTCTTCATGAAGAGCAGCTCCTCCTTGAGAGCTTCGATCTCTGTCTCCAGCTGCAGCTGAGTGACATTGGTGTCATCAGTGACGTTGTGGAGCCCATGGATGTGGCTCTCCACAGTCTGGCACATGGCCAGCTCTGTCTCATACTTGACTCTAAAGTCATCAGCAGCAAGACTGGCATTGTCAATCTGCAGAACAAAGCAGGCATTGTCCACAGTATTTGTGAAGATCTGAGCCCTCAGGCCCTCAATGGTGTTGAAGTAATGGCTCTAGTCTCTGACCTGGGGTCCCTTCTTCTACCCGGTGCTCCTGGATTTTGCTCTCCAACTTCTGGTTCTTGGTCTTCAGGCTCCTCACTCTGTCCAGGTAGGAGGCCAGGTGGTCGTTCAGGCTTTGCGTGGTCTCCCTCTTGTTCTAGATGCCACCCCATTCCTGCCAGACCCCTGACCATCCCCGCGGCCAGGACCTCGGAACCCATGCCACTCAGGAAGCTGGTGGAGCGGGACACGGAGATCCGGGAACCAGAGCCCTCTGCGCCTGCATAGACAGTGGCTTTGCTGCTGACCAGCCAGGCACTGTAGCTGGGCGCCTGGACAGAGCCCAGGGACTGGTAGTTGGTGAAGAAGGTGAAGTGAGTGGTGAAGCTTATGCTGTCCAGGGAGGAGAGTGAGAGGATAGGACTCAGGCTTTGCCAATGACTTTAATTTTTTTTTTGAGACAGGATATTACCATGTTGCCCAGGCTGGAGGGTAGTGGTGCCAACACAGCTCACTGCAGCCTTGACCTCCTGAGATGGGTTCTTGTTACATTGCTCAGGCTGGTCTTGAACTCCTGTGCTCAAGCAGTCCTCCTGTGTTGGCCTCCCAAAGTGCTGAGATTACAGACATGAGCCACTGCACCTTACCAACTATTATTTTTTTTAATAGTGATGGGGTCTCACTATGTTGCCTCAGCTTGTCTTGAATTCATGACAAGTGATTCTCCTGCCTTGGCCTCCCAAAGTGTTGAGAATACAGGTGTGAACCACTGTGCCCAGCCTAGTTTTTAACTTTAATGAAGTCCAGTTTTTTTTTTCTTTTGCTGTTTGTGCTTTTGGTGTTATGGAATTTGAAATATTTTCACCTGGGCAAGATCGATGGATAGGGAGAAAGAAGGATCTGAGGGGAAGGGAGATGTGGATGGCTTGAGATTTCTATCTCCAATTCAACCAGAAGATTTCAGCATGTAACTGCTTTATACAAGGTTTTGCAGCTTTATGTATGTATGACCGATAAACTAGAACTACTGAATTGTGTTTCTGAAACGTTAACCATTGAATATTAGTGGGAAACATCAGTGTGTCAGGTTGTCTTTCTAAAAGCCAGTCCTAAATGGTACATGCAGTAATTAGAAGTTAATGTTTTCTGGTTTCAAATAAGTATTATTTGTAACAAAGGGAAAGCATACATTTTTGGGGTAGCCTGCTGTGTTTCTTTTGTTCCACTAGCCACACTTTTGGGAAGTCAGGATATTTGGCCCAGATCCAAACCCACTGTCTACCTAGCAGCAGCTCATCCTCATTGACGGAATATTCCATGGAAAAGATAGCCAACCTTATGCATATCAGCCCTGGACCAAGTGCTGCATTTGCCTGAGGTCACACAGCAAGTTAACTGGGAGTTTCGACCCAGGTCTTCTCATTTTAAGTCTAAGGCTTTGTCTCTAGGCCATGTATCCAACATGAAATCAGGACTATCATCTGTTGGGCTCTGTGACTGGCACTACTACTACTCACTGTTATTTTTTGAGGTCTTCTACGTGCCCGGTATTGTCCTGGCAATCTAATCTTCCCAGTAAATGGTTCCATAATTATCCTCATTTTACTACTGAAGAAACTGAACTCTGGTTAAATAACTTGCCCAAGGTCACACAGACTTTAACTGTCAAGAGTTCAGACTTAACCCAGGCCTGACTCCAAAGCCTATACTCTGAATCACCAAGCGAGACCTATTTTAAAGGTGACCAGGTCCTGACATATGATTTCAGCAGGGACTCTTCTCCCAGATGACAAGTGAGCAGGTAGGTAGGTGGGTACTCCGTGTCCGCGCATGCCCAGACTCCGCCCAGCGCCCCTGCAGGCCACGCCGAGGACCTTAACTGCGCAGGCGTTCTCACTCCGAAAGGCCCCTGGGTGCGGGGAATGCAGAGGCTGTGCCGGGGGGGTCGGCTTGCCTGGGCGCGCAGTGCGCGTGCGTGGGGCTGGGAGCTGGGTCCTCGGAGTAGGTCGGAGATGGCGGCGGCCGACGGGGCTTCGCCGGAGGCGGCGGCTTTAGAACAACCCGCGGAGCTGCCTGCCTCGGTGCGGGCGAGTGTCGAGCGGAAGAGGCAGAGGGCACTGATGCTGCGCCAGGCCCGGCTGGCTGCCCGGCCCTACCCGGCGACGGAGGCTGCGGCTACTGGAGGTTTGGGCCGCGGCGGCGCTTGCCCCTTCTCTCTCCCCGCCTCCCCGGTCCCCAGACTTGCTCGTGCGAGCCGAGTCCCGGCGCCCGGGGGTCGCGTCAACTCCGCTGGCGTCTGTGCGCAGATTCTTCCCCAGTCGTAGAGGGAATCCGCCCAGCCGCCTTGTCAGAGCGTCCTGTCCACGACCACAGAGCGTTCCGCGGTCGCGCCCTGGCCTCCTGGCCCCCGGGCCTTCTTTGCTGCACCTCGGCTGCTCAGCTTCGATTTTTCGTTTAGGGCTGCAGCCGCCCCGGCTGGGAGGTGCCAGCCACTGCCAGGTGTCAGGGCCTCAGCTGTCCCAGAAAGAGGAGTTAGACTAGTTCTTGATTCTAGCCTATATCTTGGTGTTTGTTAGGGAGAACTTTCAGCTATTGGAGTTGCCAAAAGTCTAATGGATTGCTTCTCATGAGCTACCCGTTACTAGAAGTGCTCAAACAGGGACTGGAAGAACCCTTATGTGGAGGAGAGGAGATTCAGCAATCAGAAGAAGGGACTGGATAGTAAACCTTTAAGATTCTAATCCATAGATTCCATGAGTCTGTTTCTTGGACATGTGACCTGTACGATTTATTGGCAAAAGCTACATGCTCAAAACATGTTTTTTGATTGAAGTAAATTAAGGACTGATCTCTCATTGCAGATTATTCTTTTATGGAATTTGCCACTGGGGCCAACTAATAATTTTTTCCAGGGTACTTGAAATATAGGACCACCTCTATAACATGAAGTACATGTGTTCCTAAAGCTCTGTACTGTCCTGTGTCGAGCTCAGTTTACAGCTGTATTATCTGTTACTCTTTTTTATCAGCCAGATGTAGTGAGAGTGAGAAGAGTCTGAAGCTGGCAGCATGTCTTGATATTCGTACTAACACCGAAACTGCAAATTCCAGCTACTTTTGATGGTACTGGTCTCATTCTTTCTGCTTTATGGTGGTTTCCTTTTATTCCTTTCTCAACTTGAGGCACACTAGAATTGGACAAAAAGTTCATTTGCACTGATTAATTCATAGGCACGATTCCATAAAGGTTTCCATATCTATACTACATGGCTGTGGAACACAAGGTGCAAAATAGCAAAAACTGGTATTAAATTAAACTTTTGATCATGGAAAGCAAGGTAGAATGAACATTCTGTAAGATTTCTTAGGCAGTTCCCCAAGAACTGAACTGTATTGTAGCGTCTGAGTACAACCCACCATGTTTCAAGAGTTAGGTAAGTGCCGGGATTTTTTATCTTTGTGATACTTTTATTTCCAGGTACTATACAATTTTCTTTTTCTTTGTGTGCCATGACATACGCCATGAAAGAGACTGAAAAAACTTGCTTAGAATACGAAGAGTGTTGCTAAGGTCCTGGGGAAACAGCAAGTCATAGCAGCAGAGAGAAATTGGGCTTTGTTTTGGGCATGAGTTAGCGTTGTTTAGGATCCTGCTGGAGTCATGGGCTCCACTACTCCAGCTTTCCCTGTTCTGAATTCTCATTGTGCTTACTGTCATTCCATTCATTTACTTTGCTATTTATATTACATATTCTGGTAGGTTCATTCGTTTCTATCCATCCAGTCGGTACTCATGGAATGTTTACTGTTTGTCAGAAGTATACAGGTAAAGGCACTCAGTCTAATGAAGGGGTACAGAGAAATGAACAGGCGTTATAGTGAGAATTGCTATTAACAGTGGAAACAAGCTTATAATCTAACCTTTCATTTAATAGAGGGAGAAATTGAGGCCAGAGAAGGGGAGTGACTTTAGCAGAATAAAACCTACTAAATTTGTCTTATTTTTAAAAATGGAGGTGTAACATACTGTAAAATGTACTCATCTGAATTTTACCTATGTGAATGCTTGTGTAAACACCATAGTGGTCAAGATATGTACACTTCCAGAACCTGAGAAGTTTTCCTGTTGCGCCTTCCTAGTCGGTGTCCACTCCCTACTCTCAGAAGTAATACTCTTCTGACCATTTGATTGGTATTACCTGTTTCTGAAATTCATGTACATTGAGTCTGTACAGTATCTGGCTTTTTTTTGCGCAACATGGTATCTGAGAGATTCAGGCATTTTGTTGCATGCATTGGTAGTTTGTGCATTTAGATGTTGTATAGATTCTTTTGTATTATGCTGCAATTTTTCTGTTTTCCTTTTGGTGGCTATTTGGGTTGTTTCCACTTTGGGGCTGTTAGGACTGAAACCTCTGTACACATTCCTGTTTATGTGCTTTAGTGGACATACTCACTTCTCTTGTGTATATGCCTGGAGATGGAATTGCTGGGTCATAGGAGAGGTGTAGTTATGCTCAGCTTTAGTAGGTATTGCCAAACAGTGATTATATCAGTTTCCATTCTCACCAGCAATGTATGGCAGTTCTGGTTGCTCCACATCCTCACACTTGGTATTGTCAGTCTTTTTCATTTTAGACATTCTGGTGAGAGTCTAATGATACTTCATTATGGTTTTAATTTGTATTTTTCTAATTATTAGAGATAATGAGAACCTTTTCATGTGCTTTTTGGCCATTTGGATATCCTCATTTGTTAAGTGCCTATTCAGATCTTTTGCCTGTTTTTAAAAGTTGGGTTGTCTTTTACTGACTTGGAGGATTTTATTATGTATTCTGAATGTGAGTCCTTTGTCAGATATGCATACGTTAGTCCTCCCTTATCCAAGGTTTTACTTTCCGTGGCTTTAGTTACCCACAGTCAACCATGGCCCAAAACATGAAATGGAAATTTCCAGGTGAACATGCGCGCGCGCACGTGCGTGCACACATACACACACACACACACACATACACATACAACACAACACACCCCACTGCTGGAGTTCTGGCTGAGATCACCTTGAATCTTTAGATAAATTTGTGAAGAATTGATGTTTTCATGATATGGAGGCTTACAATCCATACACAGTATATTTCTCCATTTATTTAAGTCTTCTTTGATTTCCCTTAGTGTTTTGTAGTTTTCAGGGCAGAGGTTTCACACATCTCTTTCTAGGTTGTTATTTCTTAATTCTACTTGTAGATTCTTGTGGATATTTTACACACATAATGACATCATCTGTGAATAGATGCTGTTTTACTTCTTTCTTTTCATCCTTTATGCCTTTTTGGTTTTCTTGCTCTGTTGGACTAGCTGGGGCCTTCAGTATAATGTTGAATAGAAGTGGTGATCGTGGACATCCTTGTGTTGTGTGAGATATATTGAATTCAGAGGAATTTTCTCTTTGTGAACAAGGTAACATACGGGCGTACCTACTTCAATTGTTGACTGCTTTTACTTTTGTAGGCATGGCTAATGTAAAAGCAGCCCCAAAGATAATTGACACAGGAGGAGGCTTCATTTTAGAAGAGGAAGAAGAAGAAGAACATAAAATTGGAAACGTTGTTCATCAACCAGGTAAAGTGAGTTTTTCAAAAATAAGTATCTAGATTGGTTATTTTGAGTAACATGCATAATTCTATGCAAACTGATGCTAAATAATGCTGCAGTTACTTTAATTAGTGAGTACATTATCTTTATAAAAGTGATAAAGTTTGGCAGTTTTGCTAGTAGATTAAAAAAAATCAAAGAAACAGCCATGCATATGGAAATGATTATTTAACTTGTGGCTGATGTGCTTAGGGGTTGATGCTCTCTGTTGTTTTATAATAGGCAGGGTTAGCCAGTATATTGATTGGTAGAATAAATACTCAGAATTATCTTGATAGGCTGAAATGAGGCGCCAGCATCCAGGAGATAACTGTGGAGAAAGAAAGTTACTTACAAAGTATAAGGTAGACCAGCATACAAAGAAGGATATAACTATGATCTAAGGTTAGTGCTTTGGTAAATCACTTATGTGTATGCATATCTTCACAGTGAGGGTACTTTCACAGTCTTTGGGAAAAAGATAGAAACACTTTATTTTTTCATAAGTTTAGTAGCCAACAATGCAATATAACAGATTTAAAAAAAACAAAAACCTATTTCAGTCTTGAGTTGCAGCTACAGAAGTGTTGTGCATTCATCATTGTAGGTGGTTGCCCTGCTCTAATCCGTGTGTGTCTATACTGTTGTTTGCAGAAGCTGAGACTCGAAGGATTAAAATAGTTGTTTTTATTTGCATCAGGGACTGGTTTTGTGGAAGACAAAACCCAGGGTGGGGTTGGGGGGTGGCCGGGGATGGTTTCAGGATGATTCAAGCACATTACATTTTACTGTGTACTTTATTTCCATTATTATTACATTGTAATACATAATGAAATAATTACACAACTCTTGCTTATGGTAGACCGCCAGTTTCTGAGTGGTAAATGTAAAAGGGAGTGACAGTTTGAAAATTATCATTGTGTTTATTTAGGAATTCCCATTATAAAGAATGTTTTAAATTAGAAAACTGCACATTTTAAACGTTTTAATTAATAATGCTATGTAATCGCTTCCTAATTGGTATTTCTAACACACTTTCTCTTCATTCTAACGCATCCTGGTAAATTTTTCAAATAGACCACTTTGGCCGTCACTAGCCTTGTTCTAAAATTTTTAGTTTTCCTTTTGTCTATGGATATGCTCCTCTAATATTCTACAAAAAAAGCATGATTTTTTTGTTTGTTTGTTTTCTTAAAGTTTGGAGATTAGTGTGTTATAACGAAGGAGGTAAGGGAAGGCAGTGATAGGAATATTTTGAAACAAACAATTAATGACATAATGACAATTCGCCTTTTCTTTTTTTTTTTATTCTTCTTTAAGATGGAGTTTCACTCTCGTTGCCCAGGCTGGAGTGCAGTGGTGCGATCTCGGCTCACTGCGACCTCCGCCTCCTGGGTTCAAGCGATTCTCCTGCCTCAGCCTCCCGAGTAGCTGGGATTATAGGCATGCACCACCAGGCCCCACTAATTTTGTATTTTTAGTAGAGACGGGGTTTCTCCGTGTTGGTCAGGCTGGTCTCAAGCACCCAGTCTCAGGTGATCCACCCTCCTCGGCCTCCCAAAGTGCTGGGATTACAGGCGTGAGCCACTGCGCCCAGTCGACAGCTCCTCTTTCTTCTCATTGGAAATTGTGGCAGCTCTGAGAGTTGGAGCATTCAGCCTAAAGACTTCTTAGTAAAATTTATTTATTTACATATATATGTGTATGTGTGTGTGTGTGTGTGTGTGTATATATGTATGTATGTAGGTAGGTTGTGTGTGTGTGTGTATGTGTGTGTGTGTGTATATATATATAGAGAGAGAGAGAGAGAGTCTTGCTCTGTCACCAGCCTGGAATGCAGTGGCGTGATCTTGGCTTACTGCAACCTCTACCACCTGTGTTCAAGTGATTCTCTTACCTCAGCCTCCCAAGTAGCTGGGACTACAGGCACACACCACCATGCCTGGCTAATTTTTTTGTTTTTGTTTTTGAGACGGAGTTTCACTCTTATTGCCCAGGCTGGAGTGCAGTGGCACAATCTTGGCTTGGTGCAACCTACACCTCCTGGGCACAAGCGATTCTCCTGCCTCAGCCTCCAGAGTAGCTGGGATTACAGGTGCCTGCTACCACGCCCAGCTAATTGACAGCTGGCTAATTTTTGTATTTTTTTGTAGAGACAGGGTTTTGCCATGTTTACCAGGCTGGTCTCGAACTCCTGGACTCAAGTGATCCACCTACCTTGGCCTCCCAAAGTGCTGGGATTATAGGTGTGAGCCACTGTGCCCAGCCTTACTAGTAAAATTGCTGGCAGAAACAGTTCTTACAGGATTAAGTTTCATAGCTAGGCATTTGAAGTTCTTAAATAATCTAGCTTTATCTTACCTAGAGTGGTTTTTCTGTGCTGGGAGTTGAGGATACATGGCTGAATACAGACTCTCCTCTCAAGGAGTTTATAATCCAGAAGGTGAGACAGATAAGGAAGCTTTTTGCTTTGTTGGTAGGGAGTAGAATGGAGGGAGAAAAAAATTTTTCCATTTGGAAGTGAATGCTGTTGTTGTCTCTCTTCTGTTACCATGCTGTTTATTGCTCTTTCCTGTGTAATGTTGGTGCCCCGTCTGTAAGCAGATCCCTTTTCGCCCTACCGCTCTGGGACTAATCTGTTTTGTACTTTCAGCGGTGCTGTGGTAGGCAAAATAATGGCCCCCAAAGATGTCCATGCCTTAATCACCCTGGAACCTATGAATATATTATCCTTATCATAGCAAAAAGGACTTTGCAGACATGATTAAGGTTAAAGACCTTGAGATGGGGAGAATATCCTGGGTTATCCAGGTAGACCCAATGTAAGCACACAGGTTTCCTTAAAAGTGGAAGAGGGGCTGGGCACAGTGGCTCACACCTATAATCCCAGCACTTTGGGAGGCCAGGGTAGGTGGATCACCTGAGATCAAGAGTTTGAGACCAACCTGGCCAACATGGTGAAACTCTGTCTCTACTAAAAATACAAAAATTAGGACTGGGTGTAGTGGCTCACACCTGTAATTCCAGCACTTTGGGAGGCTGAGGTGGGTGGATCACAAGGTCAGGAAATCCAGACTAGCCTGGCCAATATGGTGAAACCCTATCTCTACTAAAAATACAAAAATTAACCCGGCGTGGTGGTGCGTGCCTGTAATCCCAGCTACTTGGGAGGCTGAGGCAGGAGAATCGCCTGAACCCAGGAAGTGGAGGTTGCAGTGAGCCAAGATCATGCCACTGTACTACAGCCTGGGCAACAGAGCGAGATTCCATCTCAAAAAACAAAACAAAAACAAAACAAAAATTATCTGGGCATGGTGGCGTGCACCTGTAATCCCAGCTACTTGGGAGGCTAAGGCAGGAGAATCGCTTGAACCCGAGAGGTGGAGGTTGCACTGAGCCGAGATCGTGCCACTGCACTCCAGCCTGGGCGGCAGAGCAAGACTCCTTTTCTACAAAAAAGTAGAAGAGGGAAGCCGAGAGTCAGAGGGACATGTGATTATGGAAGTAGTGAGTGATGCCATATGAGAAGCCACCATTGCTGACTGTGAAGATGGAGGAAGGGGTCATGAGTCAAGGAATGCAGGCAGCCTATAGAAGCTGGAAAAGGCAAGGAGATGGATCTTGCCTAGAGCCTCCAGAAAGGAACACAGCCCTGCCAACACCTTAATTTTAGCCTACTGAGACCCATGTCAGAATAAACTAGAGATCTGTGTGATAATAAATGCGTGTTGTTTTAAGTCACTTAGTCTGTGATAGTTTCTTATAGCTGCAATGTAGCACTAATACAGGTACCTTGCACATGGCTGGGATTCAGAAATACTTATGGAATTGCTAGGTTTTTTTTCTTTATCTTACTTCCTTTTCTTTTTTCCTCTTTATTTTTTTTTTTAGATAAACATAATCAAGGTCCTATTTTGTCTTTTACTTGAATGTATTTATGTCAGGCATAACATACATGCTGATAAGCTAATAAAGTAGAGGAAAATATATTGTTCTCGTCATAAAAAAGGAAACTTAAAGAGTTCATTTTCCTTTTCTTAGGACCTGTTATGGAATTTGATTATGTAATATGTGAAGAATGTGGGAAAGAATTTATGGATTCTTATCTTATGAACCACTTTGATTTGCCAACTTGTGATAACTGCAGGTACGTATTTTAGATGATGTTCTTAATTGCTAATGTTTATGGGTAGGTTTAGGGCAAAACAAGTTATATCTGTTTGGATTTGATATTTTCTTAGTAATTATGATTTTTATTTTGGGCGTTTCCTAAAATTTCTATGGTTTCTATTTTGCCAAATACAGTAAATCTGTGTCTATTAAAGCTTGTGATATACCCCATAAAATAGGAAGGATGCCGATGGTTCTGCCATAGAAATTTCCTTTTCTTTTTCTGCTGGCCTGAGTTTTTTTGTTTTTGTTTTTTAACATCTCTCAGTAGCAGGCTCCTAACCCTTCTCTTCACCCAGCCCTAATGATCCCTCTATTTCTTCATTATTCCAGGGTGTGTTACATCTTGGTCAGAGGACTGGGGCCTTCAATGAGAGGACTGTAGCTCAGAATACCTTTTTCATTCATCTTTTGCTACCCTCATAAAGAGAATAGATGAGGAAAAGCCATATTCTTCCATTCTTTTTCTTCTAGACTTTATCCTTTTTTTATATCACCCAGAATAACCTTTCTCACTTCACATGGTTCTATCGCTAATGTTGACTCAGCCAGATGCTGTGCTGGTATCTTTTGCACTTTGAAGGCACTATCTTGGAATCTTAGTTGTCCCTCTTACCTGCTCCCTGTGCTTACTTTGTCCCTACAGCCCTAAATCAACTCCTCACATACCTGAAGGACCCAACCTTTTAGAGTCCCCCCTGCAGACATTGGGAACCATCGTGATTGGCTTGTTGCTGAGCGGAGTCCTGGGTAGATAGAGAGGGAGGTGTGGTCCCTGGTCTCATGATCAGATATATGGCTGGGAATGTTCCGGCACCACAGCTGGAACTACAGATTACAAACTCATTTCCCACCGACACAGTGGTTAAGGTCCACAGTATTGTCATCATTCTTAAAAGCCAGTATAGCTTTTGGGAACTAAAACACTACATAGAATTTTATTTCCAAGAGAAAATGGAAGCAACTGTTGTACTGGTTTAAAGAAAGTTGTGAATATATTACCTTACCATAGCAAAGGGACTTTGCAGATATGATTAAGGTTAAAGACCTCGAGATGGGGAGATTATCCTGGGCTATCCAGGTAGACCGAATACAAGCACACGAGCTTTCTTAGAAGTGGAAGAGGAAAGCTGAGAGTCAGAGGGACATGCGATTAATGAAGAAGTGAGTGCTGCAATGTGAGAAGCCATCATCACTGGCTGTGAAAGTGGAAGGAGGGAGTCATGGTTAAGGAATGCAGGTGGCCTCTAGAAGCTAGAAAAGGCAAGGAGATAGATTCTTACCTAGTGCCTCCAGAAAGGAACGCAGTCCTGCCAACACCTTGAAAAGTCTGGAAACATTACGCTTTTATGTTTAATCATAATCAGGAACACAGTCCTCCATTCTTTTTCAACATCGTCAAAGATGATAGTTTTAGTACCATGTAGTCTACATGTCTCCTGTTAGTTTATACTTCTGAATTATTTAGCTTTCATACAGCTCTTCCCAGTTTTAACTTTTATGTGTTTGTGATAGAATCCTCTGATTGAACCTTTGATTTCTCCCCGCCCTGACCTGTACCTGCTCTTTAGTGTTTACCATTTCAGTAAAGCCAGCTTCATTCACTGGCTATGTCTCCACTCTCCTGTGTGTATTAATTCCAAACCTGTTTGGCTTTAGGTTCAAACCATATCCTGAATCCATTGGCATCTCATCCTCTCCCACTGCTGCCTTAGTCTAGGCCACCATCAGCTCTTGCCTGGACCACTGCCGTAGTGTTCTAACTGGTCTCTCCCCCACTACCCCTTTTGTACCCCTAGGGTCTCCTTTTCATATAGTATTTTGCTCAAAACTTTCTAGTGGTTTCTAAGCATTGTCTTCACCATTGCTTGCAAGGCCCTGACTGTCTCTGACTGTATCTCCCACCACTCCTCACCATCGCTTACTGCAGGTCTTCTAGTTACACTGGTCCTCTTGCTATAAGCTCTCTTTGCAAAATACACCCATGCCCTAGAGCCTTTGCCCTTGCTGTTCCCTTTGCTAGGAATGTTTTTTCTCTAGATAATGTAACTTATCAGAATAAGTAAAAGATAAAGTATTTTTCCGTTAGAATTCTTACGTTGCTAATTTAACCATGAGAGTTGCAGGAAAAGTATTTTATATGTCCTTTTGCTGTGTGTGCCCCTAAGTTGCTGGGCCATTTGCAAACTTAGTTTATTTAAAATAACTAATTTATATAATGGACTTTATCTGTTTTCAGAGATGCTGATGATAAACATAAGCTTATAACCAAAACAGAGGCAAAACAAGAATATCTTCTGAAAGACTGTGATTTAGAAAAAAGAGAGCCACCTCTTAAATTTATTGTGAAGAAGAATCCACATCATTCACAATGGGGTGATATGAAACTCTACTTAAAGTTACAGGTCTCTAATAAGTTGTATTTATTATGTTTAACTCTGGTAAAGTCTTAATAACAAACTAGTCATAATTAGCTTGGTTTTTGCTTACAGAGTGTGAAAAAACTCTTTTCCCTAGTTTTGCATATGCATCACAGTCATGTATAATGACATTTAATAACATGTTTTCTCATTTTGCTTTTTTTTTTTTTTAAATATGGTAAGGTCTCACTCTGTCACTCAGGCTGGAGTGCAGTGGTGAGATCATGGTTCACTGCAGCCTTGACCTCCTGGGCTCAGGTAATCCTTCCATCTTAGCCTTCTGAGTAGCACCTGGCTAGTTTTTTGTATTTTTTGTAGAGATGGGGTTTTGCCATATTGCCCAGGCTGATCTCGAACTCCAGGGCTCAAGTGATCCTCCTGCTTTGGCCTCCCAAAGTGCTGGGATTACAGGCATGAGCCACCATGCCTGACCTCATTTTGCTTCTAATATGGCACTTTGAAACAAACATGTTGCTATGGGGTGATGTTAAGAGTACAATTTGGAAACTAAAAAAGGTTGGAATGGGAGTCAGGCCCCATTTCCTTACCCTCTTTCACCTCCATCTCCCACCAAAAAAGAAATATTAAAAAAAAGAAAAATTTCAGAAATACCTAAAATCTAACTCTACCCATCTGGAATGCTAGTGAGTGTCCATATAGCTCTATAATCTCAGAGCAGGTCTTCTTAGCTCCACTTGCTGCAGATGGGGTACAGCCGTGCCAAGATGGTGATCCACCTAGTGGCTAGGACTGCTAGTGCCCAGGCCAGTTTCTTTGAGTCACAAGCAGTCTCTTGTATTTACCTCAGAGTGGTACAAATATTGTAATATTCTTTTTGTGCTGTTAGCTTAAAATATTGGGAAGCATTGCTTTAGAGCACAGTTTTGAATATATACTATATTAGAAAATCCCATATCACCAAATAAAATTAAGAAGCCATATTGTAAAACAAAACATGTACTAAATTTCATTAAATACTAATACAAGTCTGTTGATTAGAAAATTCACTATTGTTTTATGTACTATTAAATATTTTTAAATGCCGCTAATTAAATCAGTATACACTTTCTTATCACTTGATGCTTTTATTTTATACTCGGTGAAATAGTGCCATTAGACTTTATTACAGTTTTTTGTTATATATCACAACTTTTGCATACATAAAAGGGAAAATGCAAGTGCAGAAGACTTATGAAGGTATTCCTAAACTTTCCATTCAAAGTCCAGTTCTTCACCACTTTTTGACTCAGAGTTGTTAAAGTACCATTAAGTGCACTGGTGATGCAGCATTTTCAGGGATGTTAAATTGTGGAAAACGTGATGTCCCAGAATATATGAAAAACAAGTATATCACTTGATTATGTTAAATTTGAGTTTGGCTACACTGATTAATATTATGGTCCTTTAACATATTGTGAGAGGTATCCTGAGCATAATCCTTAGTGGTAAATTCTCTTAAAATGTAAGTAAATACTATAAAGAGTAAAGGTATGTAATGTAAAGTTTTAAAAGTAGAATGAAGACTTTTACATCATTTTGGTACCAAAATTTAAAAGTATATATATCCTGCAGATTAGAAGTCAGGTCGATAGAAACAGTTACTGCTCTTGAAGGAGATGAGTAGTAGTAATTGGTAATTTCCTGCGGTTGGAGATTTTTGGAGATGACCTCATATTTAGGTCTGATGTGGCTAATCTGTCAACAAACTGTTTCTTTGGTGAGTCCGCTACAGTTGATCAAACTCACTGACCACATGTACTTTTGATTCCTGTGACGATACAGTCAGAGGACAACTTTTGTATTTATAATCTAATTCAGCATACGTTTACTGACAGTTTCATAGGTTTAGATAGATGTTTTATTAGAGTTGTTTCTGATCATTCTCATAGGTTTAGATAGATGTTTTATTAGTTGTTTCTGATCATTAATATTTAGAATCTTTACATTTCTCATAAGTATTTATAAATTTATACTTGAGTTAGATATTCTTTGGTACCTGTGGATTTTACAGTTGTAACTTTATAATATTTTGCAAGTCCGAATCACAACTTATTTAAATATGGATTTTGTGTTGTAGATTGTGAAGAGGTCTCTTGAAGTTTGGGGTAGTCAAGAAGCATTAGAAGAAGCAAAGGAAGTCCGACAGGAAAACCGAGAAAAAATGAAACAGAAGAAATTTGATAAAAAAGTAAAAGGTAGGTGGCCACATTTTATATCATGAAGGATTGTGTTTTGCCATTTTGCAAAAAGCCTTTAGCTAGATTCTTCCTGTTTAATGTCACCAATAGATTGGAATGTGTTTTTCAGAGGTTGAAAAAAAATGACTTGAAGTTTGCCTCAGTATGTTGGTCTTCAAGGCACTCAGCTCAAACCTCACAGTACGACGTTTCTGAAAAACATGTACATCATCATCTTAAAGTGAATCATGTTTTTATATAGGAACAATGTGAGGATTCGGAGTGGTATCACTGGTCAAGCATTTGGCATCAATTAAATCTTAAGTATAATCAATAGTGTTATAAAAAAACACACCCACCAACAATCTCCTGTAATTGCTTAAAATGAAAAGCCATGCCCTAAGTCTTAGTCATCTAATTCAGCAGCTAGAAGGAACTTTTATTTTATATATGACCAAAAGACCCAGAAAGGTGGAGTGACTTGTTACATAGATAGTTACTGGCAGAGATGGGACTGGAAGCAGGCTTTTTTGACTGAAAGTCTCCATGAAGTAGTCATTTCTCTATCCATGCATCTGTGTTTGCATACATTCCCTTGTCCATCTATCTATGCATTAATTTGTCCCTGTTATCCATCCAGGTATGTATGTCTGTTAAGTCTGTCTGTCTTTTCATCCATCCATCCATCAATGCATCCAATGTTTACTAAGTGTCAATTATGTGCAAGGCACTGTGCTAACATAAATTCTGGAGTCAGAATTTGTCAGGAGAGAAACTTAAAATCGTACCGGTGTGCTAGGTACCATGATAGTGATGAGCGAGCGGTGCTGCAGGAGCACAGAGGTCACTTTCTGCTCTATCACAGAATCCCTGAAAGAGCCTTAAAAAAGGAAACATCCATATTCTTCATGCAGTAATTTTGCAGAGGCCCATTGTAGTGTACACTGTGTAGAGATAACACATACTTTATGTGTATATTGGGTTTTATATATATACTAAATTAATTCATTGAAAATGAATATCCTATCCATATAATTTTGCTTTTGTTTTTCATAATTGGCTTTGGAGTGGTTTGGATTGGATTCATAAGTGGTTTTGGAGAGTGAATAAGATCAGATGTCTTAAAAACAAAAAAGCAAAACCTAAAATTGAACGTAAGCCTTCCTTGTGAGGAACACAAGTTGTTGTAATTCTTCTTATTGTGAGGATTTGTTTTTCCTTTGTTGTTACAAGTGTAATTCAATTACAGTGCGGAAAAGTTAGAGAATTACAAAGAGCTCTTATCGCATTGATTTTCCTACTCAGAGACAATCATCAGCGACGTTTTAATTTTTGCTCTTCCTGTTCTTTTCTATCCTAAGATCCTTAAAATTTTTTAAAAATAAAAATGGAAGCACTATTTGACACGAAGTTAAGCCACCAACTCCTTGATCAACATCCGTATACACATCTTTTTATATAGTTACTTAGCAATTCCTGAATCACAAGGTAAGGCACACATTCATGGCTTTGTAGAGAGGTTTCCTGTAATAAGTTGTGTCACCTAAGAACATTTCATTAAAGACCTCCCCAGAATTAGCCACTGCTGTATTGAGAGGATTTGGAAATGGTTCTTAAATTTGGCCCTTTAATCTTTTCAATGCTTTACACCAGTCCTTCCTCTGTTCCAGTAGCAAGGAGAATCTTGAAAGATAAAGTAGTGAAAAGGCATTTTAAGAGGTGTGAAAGAGAGGACAGAGTTATAGATTAGTTATATACTAGCCTAGGATTTTTTAACTCCAGCTACCTGAAATCACCTCAACTCTTACCTCTCTGCTGCCTCCTTAAACCATTTCCAGGTGGTATTTTGGTGCAGATAATAATATATGGATAAAATACTAAGTATTAATTAAAAACCTGTATCTGCAAGGTGATGAAATATTTTTTGAAACGAGGGCTGTCTGTACTTTCTTAGATACTAATTCTGTAGTTTGGTCACAGTGTCATCTAATGGTAACAAATTCCTGTAATTTGACAAACTGAATGAAAGACGATGGCATCCATTTCATCACATGCTTTTTTAATAAAATCCTCTGTGGCATATATATTATTAGGATGAACAGAACTCTTCAAAAAGGTTTAGTTTTCATTGGTATTACTTTTTAAAGAAATATAAACTTTAATGTAATTGGCTTTTTTTCTCATTACATTAAATTGGTGCTGTTAATCACCAGATAAGTTCATTGTTAATTGTCCTCATTTTTGAAGAGTTTGAACTTGCCCTGAAGTTTTTCATAGAGTTACACCTCTTGGGTCTGGTTTCTTTTCCAGTTCGCTTTTTATTTGAATGAAGCATGTCTTTTGAGGAAATTTTCCAAAGTGGTTACATGAGTCATATATTTTCCAAGTCTTTGCAAATAGAAATGTTTTTCTGCTTTTGTGCATATGAATACCTAAGTTCTGTAACATTACTCCACTGTCTTCTGGTGTTTAATGTGCAGAGAGGTCAGTGTGATGCCTTCTTTAATTATGGCTTCTTGTTGATTTACTTTAGAGGTTGTTCCCGCCTTCCTGAATAGGCCACAAAGGGCTGAGATTGGAGTAGACACTGTAGAGAGTAGACACAAGGAGCTTACTGTACAGTTTTCTCAGAGGCTCAGAACAGAGAGGAATAAAAGCAAGTCTAAAAGTATTTTAGTTGAAAAGAAATTGGAACCTGGTTCCTCTTGGTCTTCTGATTTTGATCCACAAAGAAGCTGACACAGTTTACTTCTTTATGGGAAGGTAAGAGATTATATTTACCTGCTTTGAGAATATGATCTTCTACTTTAGCAATTTGAGAATTGATCTTACTACCAAAAATAATTTTATAGTTTAAATAGTATAAGGTGTGTATATATCTGTATAGATCTATATCTATATAGATATATAAAAATAGGGTGAAAGACAAAGTGTTTTCTTGTTAGTGAATTCAAATTTTTACGGATTTTAGATACAAGAAGGCAGAAACTGCTGTTCAGTTTTTTAACTGGTATCAAAACTCTGTATCAAAATATTCAAAGGACCAGTTGAGAGTATTTGGAAAGAGTTCTTTTGAATTTGGCCATTTCAGTGCCCTCCACCAGTCCTTCCTCTCTTCCAGGAGCAAGGAGAGCCTTGAAGGATAAAGTAGTGAACAGGCATCTTAAGGCGTGTGAAAGGACCGTTATACATTAATCAGTTATAGATTATAGAAATCAGTTTTGATTTCAAAACTTCAGGATGCACTGGCCTTAGTATTAGATGGGAACGTTCACTTGGTTCAAATGTAGAGAACTTTTTGGGTTTGCATGTCTACTCTATAAATAAGGTAGAGATAAGGCTTTTCTTTAGTTATACCAGCTTTCTCTTATTCAGTACTGGTAGAGGTTACCCTTCTAAAAAAAGGAAAATAACTTCATTTTCATTTTTTATTACTATGTACTTTCCTCCCAAAAGAGGTAGGTAAGAAATCTCTTATGGGGGCCCAAGTTTGTGAACATTGTACATTGTGGGTCTGTGGTTATATTTAGGAGTCTTTGGAGTCATCTCTCAAGAGAGTTTGGGAGACTCAATTCTCTGTTACTCTGCTTTAGTTTATGGAGGACTAAGTAAGACCAAAGCATCATATTGTCTTTGTGTCTTTTCCTTGTAATTTTTTTTCCTCCTGTTAACAAGGGGCACCATGAGTCAATACTTCCTGCTCTACCATGAAGCATTTAGAAGTATCTTGTCTGTCTCAGTTAGTTGTCTTATAAGTTGACCTCAGAAGCAGCATTGGGTTTCCTTGAATACAGACCACCTCTTTTGCAAAACCAAGATGTTAAACTGAATGCAAGTTTTAGATTGGTATAAAATAACATTTTCATTTAAAAAAGGATTTAGGAGAAAATTTTTTTGTGTAAAATGTGTAAGCGGTCCCTGAATATATCAGTAACAAGACTGGTTACCATGAAAATTGTTATAAATTTCCACAAAAGGCAGTCCTTAGTTAATAGCTTCCAGCATTGTGAAATTCTAGGCCAGTGGAACTAGGAGGCTGGCACGTGGTAAACCACTATTTTGTCTCCAGCTTCAATTAGGCCTTCAGCACTGCGTAGGACCTGCACCCACGCCAGGTTTCCTTGGCTCCCCCAGTCGGTTTCAGACCTACAGATCTTTTTTCACTCTCCTAAAGCCTTATCTTGTTTTTACAACTACCTCCTTCCCATTCTCAGCAGTAGGTAGTTGATTTCTGCTTTCCTAAGTTTTAAGTTGTTAAATGTAGTGTGAAAAAAGTATTAATCTTAAATTTATTTACCTGATGTTGACATTTGCCATATTTACTTTTTCTTCCACACACACATATTTTGCCAAGCCATTTATGTTACTTGCAGACATTGTGATTCTTACAAATACTTCAGCATGTTTTTCCTCAAAACAATGGCATTCGGCCGGGAGCAGTGGCTCACGCCTGTAATCCCAACACTTTGGGAAGCCGAGGCGGGCAGATCACCTGAGGCTAGGAGTTTGAGACCAGCCTGGCCAACATGGTGAAACCTTGTCTCTACTAAAAATACAAAAATTAGCTGGGCATGGTAGCGGGCACCTGTAGTCCCAGCTACTCAGGAGGCTGAGGCAAGAGAATTGCTTGAACCCAGGAAGTGGAGGTTGCAGTGAGCTGAGATTGTGCCATTGCACTCCAGCCTGGGCAAAAAGAGTGAAACTCTGTCTCAAAAAAACAAAAAACAAAACAAAACAAAACAAAAAACAATGGTGTTCTTCTACATAGCTAAAGAACAATGATCATACTCAAGAAATTTAGCATTAATATAATGCTGCTGTCTTGTGTATAATTTAATATTCCCGTTATTTTGGTGTCCTTTACAGCTTTTTGTTGGATCCAGGTGCTATTCAAGGATGATGTATAGTGATAGTTGCTTTTAAACTAGTCTCTCAGCCTTTTTTGTCTTTCATGACGTTGACATTTTGCAGTGCCCAGGCCAGCTGCTATTCAGTGTGTCCCTCCATTCAGATTTATTAGCTGCTTGTTTCCTCACAGTTAGACTCAGGTCGAATGTTTTTGGTGGGAATACTTTCAAGCTGATGTGTTTGAGCATTTATCAGTAGACACATGGTACCAGTTCTTTTAAGGGAGTGGTAGTTTGACTGCTTAGTTAAGGTGGTGTCTGCCAGGTTTGTCCATTGTAAAGGTACCCTTTATCCTTTGTAATTAGTGAGAAATCTAATACTGTGTGAATATCTCATTCCTTACCTTTCACTCAGTGGTTTTATTTAGTACACAGGGCTGAGTCTTACTGTAGTTATTATTGTGGTGGATATAAATGGTGATTTTCTATTTCTGTCACTTTCTGTAATTGTTATTTGGCTTTTGGAAAGAGGAGCTTTTCTCCTTTTAAAACTTTTTTTTTTTTTTTTTTTTTTAAGCATCAGCTGGACTCATTGTTTCTTATTCTGAAGTCAATGTATTATAGTCCATTCCGGTCATGATTCATTTTGGTGTTGAAATTGTCCAAAATTTGTCCAGTAGAATCCCCTTCAAACTAGCTCCTGTCTTTTTAAACTATTTTGTTTGGAAATAATTTCAAACTTATAAAAACTTGCAAGGATAATAATACAAAGGGCCACTCATATATCCTTTATCCAGATTACCTACTGTTAACACTTTATGCTATTTGCATCATTTGCATGCTCTTTCTATACACACAATTTATTTTTTTCTGAACCATTTAAGACTTAAGTTGTATACATTACCACCCTTTACCCATAAATATTACAGTGTATATTTCCTAATAGGGATGTATTTTGTTACACAACCAAAGTATATTGTTAACTCGAGTAAATGTAACATTGATTTAGTATTTATGTCTAATCTGCCCTCCATATTCTAGTTTTGTTAGTTGATCTAATACTCTTTTTAGTGATTCCTTTCTAGAACAGAATCTAGTCTGGGATTGGGTATTGGCTTTAGGTACCAAGTCTTTCTAAACTTTTCTGGGATATTTACACAGCTCTTATTTTTTATGACATTGACATTTTTGAAGAAAAGTCTGCTTCCTCTGCCCTTTCAAAACATGCTTCTCACTTGGGGCAGTTTCTGGTGTGTCCTGCTGGCTGGATGTAGGGTATGCATTTCAGGCCAGGGACAGTATGTAAGTGATGTGCTTTTCTCAGGGCCTCATATCTGGAGGCACTGATGTCTGTCAGCCCTCAGTGGTAATTCTGATTTTTGATTTGATAAGCAAAAAGAAATTGTATCCCCCTAGATTTAGTATCCATCCATTGATGGTTCCTGCTAGAACCAGTCTTTCTAATTCCAGCATTCCTTCTGCATTTAAGCAGTCGGCAGTCAGCATTCTGTAACAACCTTTGCCCCATTTACTTATTGGTATGAATTCATTAATTTTTCTCCAGTGGCTTTGGTTCTTTCTGTCCTTACTTTGTTGCTCAAATGGTCTGATTTGGCCTAGTGACTAGCTTTTGTATCTTTTGACATGTCATTTCCTTTTTTATTTTTATTTACTTGTTTACTTTTGAGACCTAGTCTTGCTCTGTCACCCTGGCTAGAGTGCAGTGGCGCAATCTCAGCTCACTGCAACCTTCGCCTCCCGGGTTCATATTATTCTCCTGTCTCAGCCTCCCAAGTAGCTGAGATTACAGGCATGTGCCACCATGTCCAGCTAATTTTTGTGTTTTCAGTAGAGATGGGGGTTTCACCATACTGGCCAAGCTGGTCTCGAACTCCTGACCTCAAGTTGATCCACCTGCCTTGGCCTCCCAAAGTGCTAGGATTATAGGTGTGAGCCACCATGCCCGGCCTTATGTCATCATTTCTTGAGCACTCCTGCTTTCTAGCACAACACGTGTACCTGTATTTCTATGTCTCTGTCTATAAATGTATGTAAACCTTGAGTTTACACACTGATACATCCAGTTCTAAAATTTCATGGTTCATTTTAGTTTTACTTATACGGGCTTTTTGGATGATGAGAAACCTGGTGGCTCCCGTGATCCTTAATATAGTAACTTGATCAAAGCCATTTGTGTGACTAATTCCCATTACTCTTGCTGCCTCCTCTTCTGGAGGGAGCCTCTTTTTCTTGGGCTCTCTCACCCTGCTGTGGATGCTTACTTGCTCCATAGGACTGGATTGTTCAGAAAGGGAAAGAAGGGTGAAAAAAACTCCAAATCTATCTATTTTAAAATACTTCCTTATGTTCTGTTGTTTTTTCCTTTGAGACAGGGTCTCGCTCTGTCACCTAGGCTGGAGTGCAGTGGTGCAATCATGGCTCACTGCAGGCTCAAACTCCTTGGCTTAAGTGATCCTCCCACCTCAGCTTCCCAAGTAGCTGGGACTGCAGACACATGCCACCATGGCTAGCTAATTAAAAACATTTTTTAAAATTTTTTATTTTTTATTTTTTTAAGAGATGGGGGTTTCACTATGTTGCCCAGGCTGGTCTTGAACTCCCAGGCTCAGATAATCCTCCCAAAGTGCTGGGATTACAGGCATGAACCATTGCACCTGGCCCAGAATACTTCCTTTCTGGCACAAGTTTTTCCAGGAATGTCTAGTAAATAAATTAAAGATGTGGGTTTATTCTTACCATTAAGCCTGACACACTAGCTGAAGAGTGGGGAGAAAAAGTCAAAGTCAGTGTAAAACCTTAGGTTCAATTATGGCTAGAAAGAGTTTTACTACAAGTATTTTTTTTTTAGTATTCAGAAAAGTTTTCTTTGGTACCTCTTTTTAAGTACACATAATATTCAAATTAGGCAGAAAAGTTAGTTTAGCATGATTGCGCCACAGTAAAATTTTGTAGGATTTTCAGTGGGATAAGGTGGCCAGATGTCTTACATGAGAACCAAGTTGAAAAGCAGGTATTAGAATTCAAGTAGGCAACATCTTCCTTACATTATCTGAAACCAGGGGGCATCTGTGGAGTTCTGGTTAGCATATCATTTTTTATTTAGAAGATATCCTAAGGTAAAATTTAAAGGAAGGGGGGCATTCCAGATCTATATCTAGAAAAACCAAGGTCTTCAGAATATGAGAGGATACTGAAAGAAATGAAGAGTTTAGGTGAACATTTTTTTCTTCCAGACCAAAAACTATCTAGAGGTATGTGCACTGAAATAATGTCAAAGTACTTTTCATGCTAGAAGTATCCATCAACTATACAAACTTGGGCAACTTATAACTTCTCTGTGCCTTGGTTTTCTCATCTGTAAAATTGGAATAATTCTACTTAGCTTAAAGGGTTGTGAGGATTAAATGTATTTAAAGTGGTAAGAACACTGCCTTACACATAGCCCTGTGTTTTCATCTTCATGACATAAAAGCTGAAAATAAGATTCAAGTAGTATTTTGATACTACTTATAGATCTAAAATGGATTAGGGAAAATATGTGATTACTTGGTGTATGTTGATTTTTATAGCTGCGATTATACAAGACAGCTATCATACTCTCCCTTAGGTAATGCCACTGTCAAAGACAATGATGAACTGTGTGGATCACTGGTGAGAACAGAAATGTAAAGTGTTGCTAAAATATGATTTACTTGGTTGCTTTCAAAGAACCCAATATAATTTTCTTTGTAAAATGATTTTGACAGGAAGTAGCAGAAAAACCTCCAAACATTAGAATATGACCAGTGTCCTGGCTTCACAGTTATCTTTGCTTAGTTTCTCAACCTGCAAATTAAAGTAAAATCAAAACTCTATGGTTCTTTCCAGCTCTTAATATTCTGTGATTCTTATTTTTAGTCCTCTTATAAGAACTTCAATAGACTTGAGGTCTTATTGCACAAGCAGTTTTTCTAAGATGAAAACATACCAGCATAGTGGTAGAGTTCTCTACTTTCTAGTTTTCTGGCAAACCTTGACTTGATGCTTATTGACGTAGCTCCTGACAAGAACTTAAAAATACTTTATATTTCAGCTGACTCATTTTCCTACTATGGCATTCTGTTATCTGAAGTCAAACATACCTGAATGTGTCCTATCTTGTTACTCAACTCACTTCTGAATATGGTTCTGTTTTGCATACCACCAAACCACATAACCATTTCTGAATCTCGTTTCACACTGCTCCAGTGAAAACTTGATTCACAGGCCAAACTAGTGAGGTAAGAAAGTAAGTTTGCCAAGTTTGTATAATCAACTTTGTTGTAAAATTAAGGTAAACTATATATGGTTTAAATACACAGACACACACACGCACATTGCTGAAAGCTTGATGGATTTGGATTTTTGGATTCAGCTGAATAGCACCACTGAAAAGATGACTTTAAAATTTTTTTCTCAGAATTGCGGCGAGCAGTAAGAAGCAGCGTGTGGAAAAGGGAGACGATTGTTCATCAACATGAGTATGGACCAGAAGAAAACCTAGAAGATGACATGTACCGCAAGACTTGTACTGTGTGTGGCCATGAACTGACATATGAAAAAATGTGATTTTTTTAGTTCAGTGACCTGTTTTATAGAATTTTATATTAAAGGAAATTGATTGGTCATGTTCAAAATTCAAAAAAAATGCAACGTCTTCTTAGATGAATGAAACCCTTGTATAAGTAATGCTTCAGTAATAATTATGTATGTTATGGCTTAAAATTAGCACATTTCAATGTGAAGGTCGCCTGGCCTGGTTGTGTGCAGAATGTCATGTCTGCAATTGCTTTCTTACAACAGAGATGGGAGCTGAGTGCTAGAGTAGGTGAAAAAGTGATAGGTCAGCTACAAATTTGTGGACAAGATACCAAGGCAAACCCTAGATTGGGGTAGAGGGAAAAGGTTTCAATAAAGGCCACAGCTGGCTGAACTGGATTCTTAACCAGGAAACAAATGGTGGTGTACCACTGTACCCTAGGTTCTGGTCATGTGTTTTTTAGGACGATTTCTGTCTCCACGATGGTGGAAACAGTGGGGAACTACTGCTGGAAAAAGCCCTAATAGCAGAAATAAACATTGAGTTGTAGGAGTCTGATCATGTTTTCTGTACTCTTGGGGCCTCTATTGTGGGCCCTAACATTAGTCTAGATAGCTTTTTAAATGTTGGATTAAAGTGGAAAAGAGTTGTTTTCATGGTTGAGTGTCTGATTGTTGATCAAAGAAGGTACTGATGTTTATTGTTAAGTAGTGCTAACATTTACTGAGCATTTGCCAACCAGGTGCCAGGCGTGCACCTAAGTGCCTTAGGAGTATGTTCATTTAGTCCCAGGCTTGCTTCCGTGCTGCTTTCAGATTTCTAAGGAAAGGAAGTGACAACCCAATCTCACATCACCTCAGGCATGTGCAACAACTTTAGTGAAATTTTCCCGTATCTTGTCAAAACAATTATTGGGTCTAGGGATTTTTTTTTGACAAAACCAAATTCCAGTTAAAATGACTGGATATTTTCAAATTGTTTGACATGACATTTTATCCTACAAATAGAATAAGAAGTTTAAACATTTGTTTTTTCCTCTAGCGGAGATGCTTAGAGAAAGGCTAAGTCAAAAAAAGTCATGTCCAAATAATTGAGACTACACAGAAATGTTTATGTATTTTTCAAGTTTGATTTTTTTAAACACCTTCACACTCGATTAATATGTGCTATGCTAAATATTACAGCTCAGTAAAAACTGATTCTGAATGGGCAGCAAGATGCGTCTGGGGAAAAAAGCTTTCAGCTTGATGACAACAGAATAACTAGGGGTTCAGGTTGTTGCAAGAGCATTGTGGGGGGGAAAGGAGCTCTTGGACCAAGTGGATCTAGGTTCAGATTCCACTTACTAGCTGTGGACCCTGGGTAAATTATTCCAAAAGCCTGTTTTTAATCTGTTAAGAGGGCATAATCATCTCTCAAAGGATTGTCTGAAGTAGTTAATAGGGTGAACCTATAGCACCTGGCACGTAATAACCACTAGTTACAGAGCATGTTATTATCAAGGCCACTATATTACAGAAAATAGATCTGTGTGGTTAAGGGATGCTTCTATTCACCCTTTACACCCTTATCAGTTTAAGACAATCCTGGTATCCAGACATCACTAACAGCTAAATCTGCTCTACACAGGTTGGCAAGGCCCCTTCCTCCTCTTTCATTTTCAAGTGTAATTATAAATTAGGAAAACAGTATGTTTACTTTGACAAAAGCATGTTAAATTGCACCAACACAATTTAACAGAGTGTTTATTGCAAGGTATGATGTACAGTGACATGCCATCTTTTGTCTGTATGAACTTCATTAGTGGGGACAGCAACTGTCGAATGTTTGCTCTTACATACCTTTATTTCTTCAAAACTCAATTCCTAGTTCAGTTTTTCCATACACTTAAGCTGCTAGACTGGGACAGAGCAGGATCACATCAGTGAACAGCTGTTAAAAGCAACCATTATACATGAAGAGAGGACCAAGAGAAAAGAAATTAAAACCTACAAATTTCTCTAGAATGTGGATCAAACATAACTAGCCACACTTTTCAGTACATTGTGAAAAGATTACAAAGCAGTTTCGAGTCAAAGTTACCAATCCCTTAAAGGTTATCCTTTGGTTTTTTGACACAGGAGTCATTTTAAACTACAGTTGACCTTTGAACAACATGGGGTTAGCAACGCCGACACCCCGCACAAAAATTTGCGTATAACTTTTGACTCCCCCAAAATTTAACCACCAATAGCCCACTGCTGACTGGAGACTTAGCAATAACAGTTTATTAACTCATTTTGTATGTTATATGCTATATTTTTTTCTTTTTTTTTTTGAGACAGTCTTGCTCTGTCGCCCAGGCTGGAGTGCAGCTTGGCTCACTGCAACTTCCACCTCCCAGGTTCAAGCGATTCTCCTGTCTCAGCCTCCCAAGTAGCTGGGACTACAGACACATGCCACCACGCCTGGCTAATTTTTTTGTATTTTTTAGTAGAGACAGGGTTTCACCGTGTTAGCCAGGATGGTCTGGATCTCCTGAACTTGTAATCCGCCCACCTCAGCCTCCCAAAGTGCTGGGATTACAAGCATGAGCCACTGCGCCCAGCCCATATGCTATATTCTTATGAAAATACAGAAAAAATAAAATCGTAAGAAAAAATATATTTACTATTTAATAAGTAGAAGTGGATCATCATAAAGGTCTTCATCCTCATCATCTTCATGTCGAGCAGGCTGAGGAAGACAAGGGGCTGGTCTTGCCATCTCAAGGGTGGAAGAAAACCCATGTGTAAGGGGACCCACACAGTTCAAACCCATGTTGTTCAGGGGTCAACTGTAATTATATATAATTACATAATTTGTGCTGTGCTTAAGCAATGGGAAGGAGAAACAGTATAAATGAGAATATTTAGCCAAGAACCTGGTTTTAGTCCTCTACTAACCCACCACGCAACCTGGATTTTTCTGAATATTTTGTATTTTGTCTTAAATAGTATGGTATTTAAAAATCCTAGGAATTCCCGTCTATTAAGTGGACCACATTCTGTAGCCACTCAATGTATGGTAAACCAAAGTGAAAATATATCAAAATATGCAAAACGCTTAATGCATCAACTTGGGATGTAATAAGAAAAAATTATACCTATTTTGTGCAAATGCACAACAACACTACCAGTAGTTGTAGGATTACTGGTAATTTTTTTCTAAGGTTTAATGAAAAAAGTCTAAAAATCCTCTAAATTTGGAATGTCAGACAATTCCTCATACTTGCGTATTATTTTACAAACAGCTGTCATTTCAGCATCAACACCATACATGAAACAAGCTCAGGACTTCGTAGTTTTTTGGATCAGGATCCACATAAACAAAATCTAAACTCACATCTAATTCAGGGTATGGTTTCAGTCAATCTGACCACTTCTACATCCACTTTAGTATTCTGTAACTCACTACAAGACCTTGGACAAATAACCCAGAGGCTAGAGGAAGTGAGTAGATGCTCTAAGATAATGGTGACCAAACCTGGAATCACCTGGGGAAACTTGAAGGATTACCGAGGATGTCTGCGTTCCACCCTCAAAATAACTTGAAAGATTCCCAGGTGATTTACATTAAGACAAATTTGAGAACTACTCTTCCAACTAGTAACACTTTTATTACTAACAAGTCGTGTCTTAAGATACTACTTAAAAATACTTTGAAGAGAAAATTTCAAATGGAGAACACCTTCAGTAAGAAACAACCAGTTTTAGAGTAGAGATGATAAATCATGAAATGCCAAAGTTTAAAAACCATACTTTTAGTTTTATTTCAGCCATGTTATCCCCGAGCTGTGAAAAGTTATGCTACTGGGTAGCTGGGTAAACCCATCAGTTCTATATACTATGTAAGGTTGACCTCTAGTGTTTCACATACCTCAAACCAATTATTTTGTGCCTTAAGGAGAAAAAAATACCAAACTGATCACAGAGAAGTTGTATCTGTCACATATATAATACATCATGGTCATCGTCACATTACTGCCATTAGGAAGTATTTGCTTTTCAGGGCAATTAAAAGTAATGCCATGCTATCCATTGTCCTCTTCCCCCTTTGTTTCCTTTAAGAAGTGAAAAGATACTACAAGAAAGCAAGCATTCAAACCATCAAAAAATAAGACAAATTATTTTAAGATATTAAAAAAAAACTTGACATGACGAAAAAACGACCCTTAGGCCTGCAGGGCACAGAACTGCTGGAACACGGCCAAGATATGAGGGTCTAATTCAGCAGTGAAGAGGAGGTTCTCCAGGGTCACCATGTACTGCTGGATTATCTGGTGATGCTAGGGACACAGAAAAGGGGGTAGTTAGGTCAGGAAAAAGCATATAAATAATCTTGTTGAACATTTCCTTCAGCAGCCCACCCATGCTGCAGAATGATGAAAAAAGGAAGGGGAAAATAAAGTGCTGATAGGAATAATGGACCCCTAAAAGTCCCTAACATTTAAAAAAAAAAAAAGGGGGGGGGGGGGATGAAAAAAAGGAATGCTCAATAGCTTTTTAAAAAATCCAGTTCTTACCAACTTCATGTAAATAGAATTCATGATTCAAGGCACTGGCAGCAATGCCTGCTTGCTGCTAGTACTATTACACACTAGGTTCAGCTGGCTCACTCCCCAATCAGGGCATAATACATTATGACTTTTTAAAAAGAAGCCAGACAAGGACTGACCGGAAGATGAAGAGAAAATGAAATTTTTCTATGTGTTCCTCTATAAGCCTTGAAAACACTCAGAGATTCCTGTAGGACTAGAGACTGTTAAAGCTTTTAAAACTGGCAGTAACTAAAATCAGGGAATTCCTATTTGGAGGCTCAAATAATTGAACTTACAGTGACTTCTACATTAATCATTCTTCTAGAATGAACAAATGAAGATTTAGGGGAGTAGTGTCTGAAGACACACTGAATTAGCTCCACTCTCCTATATACCTTTAACTTAAATCTAGGTGAGAATAGGTGCTGGCATTTTGCTTTTGCAGAGAGACCCTTGGGAGCTTACCTTGATTCTGTGTAGTTTACCACCTGAACCTTGGATTTTTTAGGGACTTATAAATCCAATTACTGTCCTCTTGATATTTTTGTCCTCTACATTTCATATTACAGCTAGGATCCCCAGCACAGAAAATGGTAATTAGGAGACTGGGCACCATGACTCATGCCTGTAATCCCAGCAGCACTTTGGGAGGTGGAGGCAGATCGCCTGAGGTCAGGAGTTTGAGACTAGCCTGGCCAACATGGTGAAACCCTGTCCCTACTAAAAATACAAAAATTAGCTGGGAGTGGTGACGGACGCCTGTAATCCCAGCAATGTGGGAGGCTGAGGCAGGAGAATCGCTTAAACCTAGGAGGTGGAGGTTGCCGTAAGCTGAGGTCGTGTCACTGCACTCCAGCCTGGGCAACAGAGTGAGACGCCATCTCAAAAAAACAGGTGGGGCGGGGGTGTGTGGAGGGGGTTGCGATTAGGAATCTAAGTGGTATAGAATCAGTTTAAGCCTAAATATTCTGATGAGCAATGGTAGCAGCAAATGGACATAAGCTGAAGGGTCTAACAGGTACTATATAGCCTCCTAACAAATTTGACAAGGTTTTTTTTTTAATGAAAAATCTTTGTGGCTGAGAATAGTATTGTTTATTATCTAATCAAAGTTCCCCACATACCTGTAGGAAGATCTGCTGTAGCCTCTCTATACAGTTCTTATACCACGGTGTTAATACACTGGTCCCATCAGTTTCGCATCGTACTAAGTGCTCAGTCAAGATCATGATAAACCGCTGGAAAGGGAGAAGTTAAAGTAGTACTAGAGATAGAATCTTATACTTCAGAAAAAAATTCATGACAAAGAAACCCCAAAGTATTGCTTGTTCTACCCTGTCTTTGTGGTGTGTGTGCCTAACTTTCATTATTCATTAAGTCAACCTAGAAAGACAGACTGGTAATAACATGAGTTGGTACATCCTTCCTGGCAATACATAAAGACCTTTAATGATCTTAAATTACTTATCCTAGTAATATTACTTCCTGGCATCTATTCTAATGAAATAATCAGAAATGTTAACAGGAATCTGTATTAAAATGTTCATGGAAGGAAAATGATCAGCAATGAGGAATAATTAAACGAGACATATATAACAAAAGCAACCCACAATTTTTTTTCAAGCATGGAGAAATGCTCATGCAAGAATACTAAGTAAACAGCAGAGAAACTCAGAAACATACATGGTTGCCTCTGAGTAGTGAACTTTTATTTCCTTCCTAAATTTTTTTATTTTAATCTCTTCTATAAATGTGATTTCCTTTTACAATGAAAATAACATTTTAAAACTAAAACTAAAGAAACGTATTATTTCCTTTTATGTATACATGTCCCAAGCCAAGATACCTGAAATATGACGAGGAAAAGATTCTTTTGTTCACTCTGAGCAGATTCCACTTTTTCCTGAAGTCTTTCTATTTGTTCCTCAAGAACCCCATCTTTCCTGTCACTGCTTCTGTCGTCGTCATCACTTCGCTACAGAAGGCAAAGGAACAAAAGGAAAATACCATTTAGATTCTAGTGTGTTAAATCTCCTCCAGGGGAAGCATTTTATTGTGTCTGGCCAAATGTTAAGACTTATTTTCTACAGTGAAAGTAGCCCCCACTCTGCCACCCACACACATATACCTCAAAGTCCTGTTGTGGTTCAGAGACACTGTCTTCTCACTCAGAAATACCATGGGTTCTTATCTAGGCCAGGGAAATTTAGTGGCACTTGTCTTGGTAACAACATGGGGGACTTGGCTACAATTTATTACTATTTGACCATTTGAGCAGTAACAATAGGGAGACAGCTTGCTAATCATTAATCTCCTCATGGGCCATATAGAAAAACTGAGCAAGTCCTACGGGCCAAGCCTGCTCATTCTTCTTATAATTTAGAAATGGCTACAGCCAACATATAATAATTCAAAGGGGGCCATTTAAGACTTTCTGCTGGCAATGATGGGCTCAATACACTCCCGTAAAGCTTTAATAATTCCCCCCTCCAGCTCACTCTGAAGAGTTTATAGAATTTTGATTTTTTTTTAAAGGAAAAGAAAAACAAGGCATGGTTTATTTCCATTTGACAGAGAAAGGAACCGGCTGAGAGGTTAGATGACTTTCCCAGCATCACCCAGCCAGAAAGTGGCAGAGCCAGAACGTGGCTCTAGGTGTTACATACCAAGGTACTTTCAGCAAGAAGTGGCATCACTGACTCTAGAAAGCCTGGTAATTCTTTGAGGTAATACTTAACTGCTAAGGCCCCAGCTACTGATCTCCTCTCCGCTTTAAGCAAAATTATCAGAACCCTGCTCTCGGATTTCACAGAATCTTGCTTTTCTCTCTATAAACACAGCCCATTTATGAGGTCTGCTTTATGTTCTAGACACATGGGTACATGACTGTCCTTTCCTAACACCACTCAAAGGTAAGGTTCTAGAGCACTACTACCTAACAGACCTTTCTTCAATGGGGCCAATGTTATATAAATATGTGCGGCCTGTTAGGACGGCAACCACACGTTACTACTGAGCACCTGAAATACGGTTTTGTGACCAAAGAACTGAATTTTAAATTGTATTTAATTTTAACTAAACTAAAATAGTCACATGCAGCTAGGAGCTACTGTGTTGGACAGCACATTTCTAGAAACAGTGTGGCATGAGAGAAAGTCTCTGGAGTCTGATAGACTTGTGTCAGAACCTAGATCTGGTCATGTACCAGCTATGCAACCTACTAGCTATGCTACTTAACTTCTCTGTGTCTCACTTTATAACATCTACAAAATGAGATGACACTATTTACCTTACAGATTTTAGGTCTGTGTTTATATAAATACACGTAACACTGGAAAATACTTTCATAAGGAAGAGTATCATGTTAAGTCACTCACTGCTTCCCTCCAAAATGGCTACAATACTAAATTAATACTAGGAGAAGTATTATGTTAACTTGGGAATGACTGCCCCATTCCTCCTCACAGTATGGGGAAAGTGTTAAGTATCTATAGTCTTCTCCCTCTTCCCCCAGAGACTCCTACAGAAATACAAGTGTCCTCTTCCCTTCTGCTACTTCCCTTGTGCAAACATGAGGCTGACCCAGAGATGGTGAACTATGGAAAGTGAAGTTTGTGGCTTCCTGAACTGGTTCATCATGCAGTGTAACAGCACACAACACACTACCTGCTCCTTCCTCCTCTTCTGCTTCTGCAAACAGCTCTGCATTAATTTGGGCTCAGAAAAAAATGAAATACCATCAAGATAATGAACTCTGAATCCTCTCCAGAGTTTCTGGTATATTTTCTTTAACTATTTACAAGTTTACACAAAACTTACCCGTTTGTGTTGCCTAGCAAGTTTCTCTTTAGCTTCTTCCAGCTCTTTCTGGATCTTCAGGACATGTTTATTCATCTTACGAATTGTAGAGTGCAAGATTTCCCAAACGAACAATCTTAAAGAAATATGGCATTTGGTTATTTTATGTCAAGCTATGGTTATAGAAAATAAAACCTTTCAACCTTTATAATCTATTCATTCTTAACAGCTGATACAGCCTTCTGTCCTCTGGGCTGAATTAGTCATATTTCTCCAGCAATACTTATGAATTGGTCTTTTATTGTAAATTGTGCAAATATCTATCTTCACACCCATTAGATTCAGGTGAGTCCCCTGGGGGCAGTACTGTGTAGTCATTTTTCTTATTTCCATCCCTTACTAGAGGTACATACTCACTGAATTGAAATGGCAAACTATGATGGACACTAACATTAAAATGGAAATACATTTTCCTCTCCTAAATGTAAACACTATGTGTAGAAATTTTCTCAAAATGGTGACCTGAGACTGATTGCACATGGTTTACACTATTTACACTTTAGCACACACTCAGGCAATTATTCTCTTGGAACCTTTAAAAAACTCATTAGTTGATAACAGGTATCAACTGATAGGCTCTAAGAATGAGATAATTGTAAGTCAGCTTTCTTACTAGCAAATACATACTAAGATCACTTTGTAGGTGCTTTAACATGTTTGTTGCATAAGTGTTTCTTTTCTTTTCTTTTTTTAAAGTAACTTCTTAGTTACTTTTGTGTCTATAAACTAGGTCTCCTAACCCAGCACAGAATAGTACAGTTGGCTCTTAAACAATACAGGTCCGAACTGTGCAGGTCCATTTACACATGGGTTTTCTTCCACCTGAGACAACAAGACCAACGCCTCCTCTTCCTCAGCCTACTCAATGTGAAGATAATGAAGATGAACACCTTTATGATGATCCACTCTCACTTCATGAATAATGTTTCCTCTCATTTTATTGTAAGAATACAGGATATTAACACATACAACACAAATATGTGTTAATCGACTACGTTATCACTAAGGCTTCTGGTCAACAGGCTACTAGTTAAATTTTCCATGCAGTTAAAAGTTCCATGCAGATTTTGACTGTGTGGGGTGGGGTAGGTGGGGGGAAGTCGGTATCTCTAACCCCGATGTTGTTCAAGGGTCAACTGTACTTCCTTCTACAAATTTTGACCCAAATAATAGTTTAAGTGGAAGATAATAAAACAATCTGTTCATAAAACTCCAAGTCTAGCATGTTAGGAAATAGGACAAAAGAGCAGAGCACTTTAACTCTGGAGGGGGTGGACTGTAGTCAGGGAAACGTTTGCAGAGTTACAAATATTTGAGCTAGGTGTTAAAGAACAGACGGAGTTGATGAGCACTACACCGATTCCAGAATGCCTGGTTTGAATGCTGGCTCTGTGCTTAGTTGTGTGACTTTGGGCAGGCTAAAGCACTCTGTGACACTTCCCTATTCTGTAAAATGTGACAATAGTGGAACCTCCTCTATGGTGATGTGGTAAGGATAAAATGAACTGAAAATGTAAATCACTCAGGACAACGGTTAAAACATACTCAGGTGGTTAAGTTTTCTGGAGTTTACAAATCTGAAAAAGTCCTTCTGTTGTCTTTATTTGTGAAGGCCAACCTGGCTGGTATGACAACCTTAGATCACACCTTATCACCCTAACGATTCAGTATATTTCAGATCAGTGTCCTCTGGCAATAACAGATACAGTGGAAAAGTTAAAGGTTGTGATGGATTTTTATGTTTTTACAAGTAATTTGCTTTAGTTTCCTGCTTTGTGTCAACTCCTGCTGTCCTGGTCCTATCAACTGTAAAGTCTGTGAACTTCACAAATAAGAACCAAACAGCAAAAACTCTTTCCTTTAGGGGGAATGAGTGCAGAATGGTCTTCTGCATTAAGCCTAAGATTATGACTGTGGTGACAACCCCTTTTCCCCCATCCCTCAGGTGTCTTGGTAATCACCAAGCTTTCCCAGATCCCTCCATGATTTAATCTACTTTGACTTTGGTTTCTCCTACTTCCTGGTATGCATTCCAGGTGCCATCCCCACTGAAGCTGGAACCCTTCCTGATTCCATCTAGACCAGCTGAGACTCTGCACATAGCTGGCTCTTGCTAGTTTTCTCTCCCAACAGTCTGGATCCTTCAACAGGATTTCTACTTCACTAGCTTAGTCTTGATTCAACTTAAGAGAGTCCCTGCTAAGAGATGCTGCAACCTGACAGGCTGTGTATGTTTCCACTGTCTAGGAATTTTTGCCATGTCCAATCCTACCAGATTGGACCATAGTATATTAATATCAACCTGGTTTGGACCAGAATTTGAAGCTTATGTATAAGAGACCACACATATATCAATTCTTAGAGAACACAAGTTTCATAAAATAATTCATATTACCTGGTAAAGTCACGAGACAGTTCTGAAGAGAAGATCCAATTTGCTACTGCAGCACAATCAACTATTTGTGTACGAATCATCTTATCCACTAGTACAGCAATCATCTACAGAGAAGAATTATTCAAGTAAATCACACACACACATACACATGTATATGTGCCACGACACTGCTGCCATAAAAGTAAAATAGGAGGGCTATAAAATTTAGTTTTGATGGCTGTAGAACTGATTGATCAATTTGACCATTAGGTCTTTTTTTTTGGAGACAGAGTCTTGTTCTGTCACCCAGGCTGGAGTGGAGTGGCACGATCTCGGCTCACTGCAACCTCCACCTCCTAGGTTCAAGCAATTCTCCTGCCTCAACCTCGTGAGTAGCTGAGATTACAGGTGTGCACCACCATGCCTGGCTAATTTTTGTAATTTTAGTATAGACAGGGTTTCACTCTGTGGCCTAGGCTGGTCTCAAACACCTGGCTTCAAGTGATCCACTCACCTCAGCCTCCCAAAGCACTAGGATTACCGGTAAGAGCCACCGCGCCTGGCCTGATCATTAGGTCTTAAGATTTATTCTCCCCTTTGCTTTGCTCTAGCACTACAAGAAACAGGTTGACTAAACAAAAACTCTGAATAGTAACAGTTAATATTTGAAAAAACTGGCCAGGCACGGTGGCTCACACCTGTAATCCAGCACTTTGGGAGGCCGAGGCAGGTAGGTCACCTGAGGTCAGGAATTCAAGACCAGCCTGGCCAACATGGTGAAACCCCATCTCTACTAAAAATACAAAAATTAGCCAGATGTGGTGGTGGACGCCTGTAATCCCAGCTACTCGGGAGGCTGAGGCAGGGCAATCACTTGAACCCAGGAGGCAGAGGTTGCAGTGAGCCAAGATCACGCCACTGCACTCCAGCCTGGGTGACAGAGTGAGACTCTGTCTCCCAAAAAAAAAAAAAAATTTAAATTTCAGATACTAATACCTATTCAAAAAAATACATAATTTTGATGAACCCCAGAAGATAAATGTAAAACAATGTTTTATCATTAAAAACTCAACTGTTTTATGAAATTTATTTAAATGTTTCTTTATAATACACAATATATATCAAGGTTTGAGAAATCTGGAGCTTGTATTTAGAAATTGGATAGACTAGATAAACCTCTTGCTGAACATTTAAAATATGTTGAGATATTATAGTTCAAAACCAAATCATAATAATGCTTGCTCTTTCAAGAATGAATCAAACATCATTACTCTCATAGCACTGAAAGAATTAGATCTAAAAACCATTATCTAGGCAGAGTCAAATTTCATGTTTTACAAACAAAACAACAGCAATTAACGGCCTTATTTTTATACCTATATAATCAGAGCTTCAACATGTCTAATTAAATAATTTTTACCTGTGGATGGTTCCTCCACACCTCAAACATAACTCTTAGCACATGTAACTTCCCTTCATCACTTTCAGCTAGGGTTTTGAAGACTTCATGAAACCTTTTGATAATGGTGGGAAAAAAATATCATATACACTTATTCGTTAAACATTTTAGTGTTTCCAAAGCCTTTTCAATGTTACTCAATTTATAATGTAATACACAAATGCAAAACAACTGTAAGTATTAACCATTAAGGATGCAAAAAGTGTGATTAGAGATTCATAGTTTTTAAGGAAGCTGTCACAAAATCTCAAGACATTTACAATATACTACCGTTAGCCCAGGGCTACAGTACAAGAATAGGTAAGGACTAAGGAACTGTCTTCAAACACAGTGGAATATTCAAACTGCATCTTCTGTGGGAACCCTGCAAGTAACATAAAGCCTTGGAAGCAGAGATGGGGTGAGATGTTCAGTTTCTCTGCTGGGTTGGAGGAAAATCTATGTGCTCTTTCTTCCTTTGGACCCTGTCTAACAAGTTAAAAATATCTGTCTTTAGATGTCAACCTTTGGGTGGCTCCCAACAATGTAGGTGATTCTAATTTCTTCCTACATTGTTTTGCAAAGATACTTAGCGTAGGAACTTCCAACTACATATGACTGTCCTAAAAATCTACGTTTTTCACTACTTTAAATGTCTATATAAAAAAAGCGCTTACCATGTACATATGCCAACTGTACAAACAGACTGATGGAAACCTTAGGATATGGATTTTAGCTACCACAAACCCAAACCCACTGTATCCAATTATACATTATTAAGATCTTCATATTCAACAATCTTAGGTAAAAATTACTATACCACTGGCGTTCATGAAGCAAAGTTCCAAACCTTCAAGAAAGGCTCTGTACTCATACATACTTTGCAAGAGCACTGAAGGAGTGGCTGAATGATTTGGCTGCCAAGTGTAGCAGAGTCTGTACGAAGACTTCTATTTTCAATGGGTTAAAACTGAATCCTTCATCTGAAAAATATTTTATAGTAAAATAGAAAAATGTAAGTACAGCAATTCCTTGGTGCCTTACTTCAAATGCTAAATAGATGGTATGCTCACATCTATATACAGACATTTGTGTAATGTTTTTTAGTTCTAATAAACAATAAAAGACCGTCACTGATTTCAAACACTGCAAATATGAAACCACATGTAATTTTAATTCTTAGTTTTATGTGACTGTCTTAATTCTATCATCCATTCCTTGAAAAAAAAAAAAATCACACAGGTTTCCTTATTCATAGTCTCTATTGTATTAATACCAAAAAAACCCCCAAAAAACAAAAAAACCCAGCAAACCCTTAACACAAGCTTATGTCTTAAGATGTCTGACAATGTCTAAATTTAATGCCATCATTTTGGCTTATGCTTTCTAAACTCATTTTCTCTAATATCATAACACAAGTTTCTTAGAGATATCCAAACAAAATCCCAGTAATAAATATCCAAAGGCCACTAATATCTTATTTTGATGAAGTAGTTTTTCTATGTGCATATCCATTTATTGATTCAGGGAACTGTATAAATTATTTTGTCAATTTTCCCACTCTTGCCCAGAAAAACACCTAGGATTCTGGTTGGAATTACATGGTATATAACTGAGTAAATGTTAAGCATTATTATTCTAATAGCTTGACTTGGAGAAAATGTCGAACTTTATAACACACCAAGTTCTTTCTATTCAGGAACCTATGGTGAAAGCAGGGGTTAAAAATCCTTGTGTGGTAACATATTTCACTTTGTATTTACGATGAAGTTTATATTCTTAAGGAAGGTATTATCACAGAAATGTTAGGATCTCTTTTTATATAAGGGGAAAACACCTGGGATGCTAAGAACAACCAACAGTCTGAACAGGTCAAACAGATACAGATATATTACTTTAAGCGCATCATGTTGCCAGAGTTATGTTTATGCTTTAACTTGGCCTATACATAGTTCCACTCAAGAAATACTGAATTCTACTTACCGTCATCATCATCCTGGTTAGGATTTGGTACATCTTTCAGAATGCTGAAGATTTCATCATTGGTTGCCTTACTTTTAAAGGCAACTGCTAAACAGAGGGCAACAGAATGTCCAGGAAGAGAATCTAAACACATAATTGGGGGTAAGGGAAATGACAGATCAGGTTTCAAGACTATTCTAACGAATAGTTAAATAACTGAGAAAAAAATTTTTTAAATTCTTCCTTTCAAAATAGGATGCTCTTTATCCCAAGGTCAATATTTAATCTGTATAAAAGTACCACATGTGTAAGCTTTTCTAATAGGTTAATGGTTTTCACCTAAAAGGGACAATTCTCATTTCAACAATTCCTTAAGGACACTTAGCTAAGTAAAATTTTGAGTACAAGGTGCTGATCATCCTCAAGATGAATGGTAAGGAGAAGAGTGGACAAAGTTAAACTGTCTTTTAGTGCCCTCAACTCTCCCGGGCTCAAAAGCCCAGAACCAACGTACTTCTCTTTCATTTTGCCAACACCCATTTCCTCTTTCTTTCCTTGGGACCATGGAAACGAAGTCTGAGCCTCAACAAGGTAATGGCTGCCAAGTTTAGAGAGGTTTTTGTTTTTGTACTTTTCTTTTTTGCTGAGTCCACAAGCTTGAATCTATGTAAGTCAGATGCTCATGTGATAGGACTCCTTGTATTTACTATTGGTATCAGTTAAGTCCTTATTGTAAAAATTTGTGCTAGTATACACTGTAAGGCATCACCAGAGCAACAAGAAATCTGCTTTTAATGTAAGGCAGACAAAGAGGTAACAAAAAAGGCAATCCTGTCATAGAGTAGGAGTTACTAGAATGAATGAAGTAAATTACAACAGTCACGTGAGGATGGTCATATTACACCTGCTGTGAGCTTTTTCTCTAAAAGAAAGAAGGCAAAGAAGAACAGAATCCCCTGTCACCAGTCTACATTCCAGCTGGGGAACCAAGATATTCACATTAGACACAGCCAGGGAGCAATAGAAAACTGGCTTGCTAAAGGTTAAAAAGTATTTACAGCTATTGAGCTTTCTCCTTCTAGCTTGGGCTAGAATCTAGAAGGAGAAAAGGAAGTGGAGCTAGAAAGAGCTTTCCAGACTGGGATAATAGCAAAGCCAAGAACAAAGAGTATGGAAAAAATAAAAAAGGACATGGACCTGGCAGAAGTAGAGGCCCATGTGGGGAGAAGTGAAAAATAACAAAGTAGGAACAATGGTTATGAAGGCCTTGAATGTTAGGCTGAGTTATTCCTATGGGGAAAAAAGAAAGCTTAATCTTCAACAAAAGTCTGAGCTTTCTGACAGCAAAGACTGTACTTTATCATTCTTGGAACGAGTACAAGACAAAACTCAAAACCTGGCACTTCTAAGTGCTGCATGAACCTTTGATCTGCCAAAAAGCACAGTGGCTAAGAGCACAGCCACTCAGCAGTGCACCTACGCCTGAATTTGGGCTCCACCACTCAGAAGCAATCTCATTCTAGTTTGACCTCTTGGAAGCCATTTCCTCATTGTGGTTTTGATAATCATATCTATTTTTCAGAGTTGACATAATGAAATAGCAAATGTACCAGGACCAACACAGTTTATTTCAAGAGAAACAGGTACAGTCAGAGACAGAGGTGGAGAAACAGGCGTACAGTATGAAAAGCAAGGAACAGCAGAAAGTTGTGAGATGTGAAGAACCTCTACACAACATGAAATGGAAGGATCGTGGAGGGGCTGTGTTAAGTGTAATCTGCAAACGATAAGTTGGAAAAAACTCCACACCTAACTCTACCAGTGATCAACAATGTATAATACTCTACCTACATTAAGTGTAAATACTGTGCAAAGAGCAAAATGGCACATCAAATTACACTCCCTGATTTATGGTGCGATTTCAGAAATTATGTGACCAAAAGGTAAGAAAATCATAATTAAGAATTTACTTTTAAAGGCATACTGCCACAGAATATGGACATCTATGTTCTCAATACCACACCTGAACAAGATAATTAATTCAAGTAATCTCTATCACCATGACAAATACACATTTTCAGTTTAGTAAGTTCTAACTATAAATTCATCTTGCTATACTTAACACATTCAAAAGAGAAAGAAAAGATATGCCAGTATTAATTAATTTTATCACAACCAAATCCTCAAAATGATGATAGGGCAAATAAAACGTGGCTAATGCTAGACCACCCTTCAAATACAGGAAATATAAACCCCAAGAAAAGAAAAAGTTCAATTTCTCCACTTTAAACAACTAATTTAAATATACTTGAACTGGTACCTTTTAAAGACAGAGAAATTTGTTTCATTACTTACTGCTACTTTCATCTCCATACTTGTAAATGCAGGTTGGGTTTGCAGGACATAGAGCTGAGAAGGTAGGAGGAACAATATCTAATATACGCTGATGGTAAGACAACCTACAATACAAATAACAGCCTCAGAAAATATCTTTTATCAGTTCCATTCTTCAGTAACACCCAACTTACCCGGAAAGTCACAATCTCCAACAACTTGAACTCAGCTGACAACCAAGAGTAAAAGGAAAAAAAAATCCTTTGAGTTTTTGTCTAAGGCAGCACACCAAATCTCAGGCATACTGCGGAACTTACTGGCTTGCAACTGAGGTATGGGTGAGTGAGCTCATGAGCCTGGTGGCCAAGGATGTGGGATGATGATGGGGTGTGGTGAAGATGACAGTCCGTACACTTTGGAGACTGGCTACATTGTATCAAATAAATAAATATTGAGGATAATGGGAGCCAAGTTTCTTACTGCCTGAGAAGGTATTTACAAACCATGGTAGAGAATAAGTGTAGAAATAAGGTACTGAGTTGGAAATTGAGGCATATATACACACAGGTGGACTTAAAAATAGTTATGGATGGATGGATGTGTGCCCACCAAGAGGCTTAGAACCAATGACACCCCAATGGCAATGAGCACATCAAGTGCCCAGATCTTGGCTCCTAAATACCATATTCCATTAGTCCTTTACTAATGGAATATGGTATTTAGGAGAAATATGCAAGATGATCCTAAACATGTTATTCTAGAAAATAAGGAAATGCTCAATGAATGGCGGGGGACATTAAAAACAAAGACAAAAACAAAACCAAACAAAATATATGGAGCTTACCAGGACTCCTCATGTACACATCAGGGACAATTTGGGCATCAAAATAAATGATCCTCATAGTTTATAACCCATCGAATGAAATATAAATTAATTAGTCCCTACTGATATATAAATAAAGGAATAAATAAATGGGGGAGAAAGGACAGCTCTTACAGAAGGCCCATTAATAAATGTAGAAAAAATAATGGAATGAGAAAATCATCAATTGGCAACCATCTTACTGGTAGCTGCTAAAAGCAGGATGGAGATCTGATGAAGAACAGAGTAAGAGTAAAACTTCAGAATATCTCCCACAAAATACTGACCAATTCTACTAAAGAGAAAAATGGTAAGGTTAAGGTAGAGAAAGCTGGCAGATATTGCCATGACCAGGTGGATCAAGATTAACATCACCAGGGGTGGGAATCACGTGCCTCTAGATGTGACACCCCAAGAGCATCAACAATTTAAGCATTAACAATTTCAATTTGCTCATGAGAAATATCAGAGCAATCCAAGTAAGGTCTAGACTCTTTCAAACTGGTAAAAACACAAAGACAGAAAAATAAGTGTTCAAGATTGAAGGAATCTGAGAGAACGACAACTCAACACTACACATATACCTGGATAAGATTCCAGACCAGGCCGGGCGCAGTGGCTCACACCTGTAATCCCAGCACTTTGGGCGGCTCAGGTGGGTGGATCACGAGGTCAGGAGATTGAGACCATCCTGGCTAACACGGTGAAACTCCATCTCTACTAAAACTACAAAAAATTAACCAGGCATGGTGGCGGGCGCCTTTAGTCCCAGCTACTTGGGAAGCTAAGGCAGGAGAATGGCGTGAACCTGGGAGGAGGAGCTTGCAGTGAGCGGAGATCACGCCACTGCACTCCAGCCTGGGTGACAGAGTGAAACTCTGTCTCCAAAAAAAAAAAATAAAACATTACAGACTAGACAGGAAATACAGACGTTGGGATGGCTGGCAAAATTTCAGCAGCACTTGTGAATTATGTGGTAGGATTGTACCAGAGCTAATTTCCTGATCTAGAAGGCTGTATGCTTGCTAGGTAGGAGAGTGGTTTTGTTTGGGGAAGATATGTAATGGAACATTAAAGGATAATGGGCTGTTACATCAGCTGGGTATGCAGCTGATTCTCAAAGGAAAACCAACGTAACGGGTCTCTAGAGAGAGAGGAAAAGGGAGTGAGCATGAGAGCGAACATGATAAAAATGTTAATAGCTACGGAATCTAGGTGAACAGGATACAGAATTCTTGGTACTGTTGTGCCAACTTTTCTATAAATCTGAATTCATTTCATACATAACATCCTTTTTTTTAATTTTTTTGAGATAAGAGTATCGCTCTGTCGGCCAGGCTGCAGTGCAAAGGCGCAATCTTGGCTCAAGCAACTCTCCCGCCTCAGCCTCCCAAGTAGCTGGGATTACAGGTATGTGCCACCACACCTAATTTTTATATTTTTAGTAGAGACTCATGTTGGCCATGCTGGTCTGAACTCCTGACATCATGTGATCCACCCGCCTTGGCCTCCCAAAGTGCTGGATTACAGGGGTGAGCCACTGTGCCCAGCCTGTAACATCTTTAAAAGAACTTACCGGCTTAAATTCACATGGAATCTGTATGGCATGGTTGCCTAATTATTTTAGCCTAAATCTTGATTAAAAATGGGATAGAAGATGAGTAAGTAGATTTTGAATCCAATATTCTGAACACATATCACAAGTGCAGAGAAGAGAAAGAAATCCTCCCGAAGAAGTTAAAAGACCTAAACAAAGGAGAAAACACAAAAAACTTACCTCATACATTTTTCTAGAACTTCTCTTACAAACTTTGGTTTGGGACTTTCAGGATCTTGACTAAGACAATCTGACCTGAGGAGGAAATGTAGTTTTATCAATTCTTATGTATCATCTGCACTTACACTCATTTGTACTATAATTATCTGTGAACTTATAACAACTTACAAGTTTTAAGTTATAATTGCACTTGTAACTATTTATACTTAACTACAAATAGTTTCCAAGAAATTAAATATTTCAGTCACTTTTATGTTACAGTTTTAAAAATTAGCAGTTTTTTGACTACAGAAAAGTAGGATAAAACACACCATCACTTACCAATCTTCCCAGCTCCAACGGAACTGGAAGTTACTTAGATGATGAGAAAACCAATTGATAAACCTATGTAGAGAAGGGGTGGTGGGGAGAGAAAAAGGAAGAATGGCTGGGATTTAGAACAGAAACTTACATAAGCCTTCAAACAGATAGATAAAACCCGATTTTACAGAGTTAATGAAAAGCATATTCCCCTACATGCAGCTGTATCTTCTACCAACTCTCTTTATCCTTTTTAGGTCAATGACAGATACAATTCTAGTATCTGTTTTGTGTGGGCACCTAACATGTTTATTATTTAATTCTCACAACTTCCAAGGTACATATTATTTTCCTCATATAAACGATGATGAAACTGAAGAAAAAAAAAAAGATGAAATTATAGGACAAGTACACTGGCTCATGCCTGTAATCCCAGCTACCCAGGATGGAGGCTAAGGCAGGCAGATTGCTTGAGCCCACAAGTTCAACGTTATAATGAGTTATGCTCATCTCACGGCACTCCAGCCTGGGTGACAGAGCAAGACCCTATCTCAAATAAAAAAAAGAAATTGCAGATAGAACATTTTATAGATGGCAGAGCCAAAGTATAGTCTTTGATACTTGACTAGAGAATGAAATTAAAGAAAACCATAGCATGGACATCAAAAAACGTAATGTTACATTAAACAAGTATGAGTCTGGTTATTGTACAAAGGTTATTTTGGGAGGCAAGAAAAAAAACTAAACATGGAAATTCTTAAAAATGTCTTTATCAAATTCCTTTATGAAGTATAGGAAGTAAAAGCTGCTAACTCAGCTCAGCAGTAAAGCAATTACTGTACCTGTCTACACAGGTAGTGTTCATTGTGTCCAAACGCATGTATAGCATTTCAGTTGCCTGTGCAAGCTGTGAATTTAAGATAAGGAAAACTATTCTCCACTTTTATCCCAAATAAGTTGTAATAGACAAGAATAGAAATAAAACATTTCAAGTCTTTATAATGATTAATAATGTTGAACATATTCTAATACAATCGATCTTGTTTTTGATTTTTTTTTTACAGCTTTGAAATATCAGTGATGTATAATTAATCTGACCTCTACACACTCATGAAATCAAGATAATATTTTCATCGCCTCCCAGATTTCCCCATGCTCCTCCATACGCACAGGCATACATTGCTTCATTGTGCTTAGCAGAAATTGCATTTTTTTTTTTTTAAACAAACAAGGTTTGTGGTAACCCTGCAACAAGCAAGTCTACTGGCACCATTTTTCCAATGGCATATGCTTGCTTCACGTCTGTGTCACATACTGGTAATTCTTACAATAAAGCAAGCTGTTCCATTATTATTAATTGCTGCAATCCCATAATAAAACTTTAAAAAATAAAAAGCTGCTTTCAATGGATGAGCAAAGACAGTGGTTTTTTGAGATGGAATCCACTCCTTGGAACATTGCTGAATGACAACAAAGGATTTACAATATCATAGAAACCTAGCTAATAAATCAGTGGCAGGGTTTGAGAAGATTAATTCCAACTCTGAAAGAAGTCCTACTGTGGGTAAAATGCTGTATCAAACAGCAAGCATCACATGCTTCAGAGAAATCTTTTGTGAGAGGAAAACCCAATCTAGGCAACAAATTTCATTGTTGTCTATTTTTGAACTTCCTGACCCAAACAGTGAAGCGTATATCTACATATTTAGAGGTACATATGTATTTACAGACATAAAAATACACACATGTAATACACACACACACAACACACTTCAAAAGCCACATTTTTTACCTACAAAATTTAAACCCACAAGCAGAAATATTTAATAATCTTCTAAGACCCGGCCAAAAAGATTAAGTTTAAAAACAAAGGAAAGGATACAACTTGGGGTAGAGAGCCAGGTTGAAGTTTGCACAGTTCAATGAGGAGTGTTGTGTACATCACATCAATGTGAGGGGGTGCTGGAAGTTGAAACAGCTCTGCAAAGATCACCTACAAAAGAATCATGAGTCATAATTCAATCCAACTGCTATCTTTGCACTTCTATTAGAAAGACCTTAACATTCTAAATCTGAGCTCTATCATGGCATTCATAATGAAAATGGAATTACTTTTAATATTTAAAATTATGCTCTTTCAAACACAAAATCTAAAATTGAAAACTGTAAGGAAAATTTCTTCTCTCTATAATTCAATCAAATAAAAACATACCACACTAATGCTTATTTGATCTACATTCCTCCCAGAAAACTAAGCAATTAAATTCCAACTTTGAAAGCATCACAGTTGAGTCAGGATGTACAGCTTTTTTCTTGTTTACTGTCCCCAGAATCTAAAAGGATTTTTTGTTTTTTTTTGAGATGGAGTCTTGCTCTGTTGCCTAGGCTGGAGTGCAGTGACACGACCTCAGCTCAGTGCAACCTCTGTCTTCTGGGTTACTATAAGTAACAAGAACTCTTAGGCTGGGCGCAGTGGCTCATGCCTGTAATCCCAGCACTTCGGGAGGCTGAGGCAGGCAGATTACTTGAGGTCAGGAGTTCGAGACCAGCCTGGCCAACACGGTGAAACCCTGTCTCTACAAAAAATACAAAAATTAGCCGGGTGTGGTGGTGGGCACCTATAGTCCCAGCAACTTGAGAGGCTGAGGCAGGAGAACTGCTTGAATCCAGTAAACAAGAAAATCAAGTCATTCCACACTGTTACTTGAAATAGATGCCCAGATCTTTCCGGCAGTCCAAGACTTCTTTGCCATGCCTCTTATTCGGAAACTTCCTTCCCACTCTCTCTGTATAACTGGTGGACCACCTGCCTAGAATTCTAAAGCCCTAGTCTGCATCCTTTACTCTTACCCATCTCTCACACTTCTACACTTCGGTCTGATGAATTTCTATACATTATGCAGATTTAAAAATGACATTTTCCATTTCAGACATGTCACTGAGCCAAGTTCACAGCATTAAGTACACTTAAGTTTTATAAAGATAGGAAACACACAGCACTTTTTTAAAAAAAGCACAAAAGTGCAACATTAATAAAATGTGTATCTTAACACATCCTATCAGGCCCATCCAGCATCAGTCAGTAGACGATAAGACTCTTAATACATCCTATCTATGCTGTCTCTTTCATGAATACTATTTATTTATTTTCAGACGGAGTCTCACTCTATTACCCAGGCTGGAGTGCAGAGGCACAACTTCGGCTCACTGCAGCCTTGACCTCCTAGGCTCAAGTGATCCTCCCACCTCAACCTCCCAAGTAGCTGGGACTACAGGTGCATGCCACCATAACTAGCTCTCTTTCTTTTTTCTGTATTTTTAGTGGAGACAGGATTTTGCCATGTTGCCCAGGCTGGTCTCGAACTCCTGAGCTCAAGCTATCAGCCTGCCTTAGCCCCCCACATTGCTGGAAATATAGGTATGGGCCAGAGCCTGGTCCATGAATACTTTAATATAAAGAAATAATGCAGTGGGATGGGCACAGTGGCTCACGCCTGTAATCCCAGCACCTTGGGAGCCCAAGCGGGCAGATCACAAGGTCAGGAGTTCAAGACCAGCCTGGCCAATATGGTGAAACCCTGTCTCTACTAAAAATACAGAAATTAGCCGGGCGTGGTGGTGTGCGCCTGTAGTCCCAGCTACTCGGGAGGCTGAGGCAGAAGAATCACTTGAACCCAGGCAGCAGAGGCTGCAGTGAGCCAAGATCACACCACTGCACTCCAGCCTAGGCAACAGAGCAAGACACCGTCTCAAAAAAAAAAAAAAAAAATGCAGTTAACAGTTTGACTCACATGTCAAATGAACACTGTTTTTTTTGATATACATCTCTATAATGTATTCAACTGTATACTAACATCAACCTTTTGTATGAGTCAATATGAAGTCAAAAGTGTTGCTACTCTATTTCTAAACTGCTTGGCTCTTTAGATTTCTAAGTATAAATGATGATTCATCTATACTTGGTGTTACAGGAAATAATACACTAACCAAGTTTATGCTAGTACTGAGAGGCCAGATAAACACAACTAAAGATGTATTATTTATCTAAAATGGTATTTTAAAGTATTTAAGCCACTTACATATCTGTTAAGTGGATAATGTATTACCAGAGCTAGAAGTAACTTACATTATTTACAACAACGATCCATGAATGAAGACATACTATATAAATAGCTTATAGGCAACTCAAAATTCCATTTGGCTACTGGTTTCAATCTCCTTTTTTCTCTTTCCTAACATGGCTAATAGAGCACCAAAACTGACAGCAATTTCCTCGCTTCTCTGTTAATTTTGAATGCCAGACAAGTAGCAATAAATAAATAAATAAATAAATACATAAGCCAAGAGTAGATTATACTTTAAAGGCAACAGAAAGATTCTGAAATTCAGAAACAAGCTCCACATGGAATGCATACCTCAACTATGTGGTAGTTCAAGGGGATCTTGTTCTTCCCTGGATAGCTCACTAACTGTGCAGCACTATAAAAAGTGTAATTTAAGTTTAATAAGTATACGAAGACACATGAAAAGTCAAATAAGCAGTTTCAAAAGCAATGTGTTTAGATATAAGCAAAGAAAAATCTTCTTTGAAATGTCCTAGATTTCAGTTACTTCATTTAACTATGGCATAAATTATTCTGTCTACCACAAGGAAAATCTTTAATGCATCCAAAATTTCTTGAAAGATCAAAAGGAGTCTAGGTAATAATACTAAGGAAGCATATTCAGATGTACTAACCTAAAGAAGTTTTAATAGAGTAGATCACTCTCAAAATACTATACTCATTTCCACTTTAAAATCTAAACCAAACTTTCCAAAGTTTAAGAAAATTTTATTTAAAAAAAAAAAAAACTCCAAAGTTTGGGTGTTTTGAAAACAGAGCAAAACCACTGATATCCAAACCCAAAATAACTTGCCATTCAAGCTCTCCATAGCATATGCTAAATACCCACACCAAAAAGACTGGCATCATAGGCTTATTACTATAAAGCACCTTGAAAAGTACTATATAAGGGTGAAGAGCCTCAAGAAAGTAATGCAAGTGTTTTTAGAAATTGATTTTAGTGAGACAGAGAGTCAGGAGGATAAAATTTTCTTACACTCTCAACATACATTTTGCTCTTACTGAATCATCAAAATTGCTGCTTTCTCTCCCTTCTAAAAGTACTATGGAAAGAATCTTACCAAGTCTTCCTTTCCTTCCAGTGGGACTTAATGATGCAGTGAAGATTCTCTTCTATTACAAATCTTTCCACTGAATGACTCCCTGGCATGACAGGACCCTGGAAAGAAAATCAAATGTGTACACTACAGGCCTAGAACACAGATTTCTTTCACTTATTCAACAAATATTGGAGAGACTATAATGTTCCAGGCACTATACTGGGTGGTGGGGATAAAAGTTCTGAAGTGTTAAAGCTCTATATTTCAGTAAATTCCATTGCCATATTCACTTATACCCCAGAGTATCAGCTATAGTGCTTCTTCTACTACATCTCATACCTAACCATACAACCACTGCCTACTTTACACACCAATTATTATATGAAACTAAATAACTTTGGATAATACAAGCCTTACAGAGTTTATATTTTAAACCAAGGGAGTGAATTATTTCCATTAGTAACTATGGAGACAGAAAATTCTATTCAAATACCACATAGCCATAAAAAATCATGTATGAATTGAAAGATACCCATAATATATCGTCTAAGCTTAAAACATATTCCCGGCCGGGCGTGGTGGCTCAAGCCTGTAGTCCCAGTACTTTGGGAGGCCGAGATGGGCGGATTACGAGGTCAGGAGATCAAGACCATCCTGGCTAACACGGTGAAACCCCGTCTCTACTAAAAAATACAAAAAACTAGCCGGGCGAGGTGGCGGGCGCCTGTAGTCCCAGCTACTCGGAGGCTGAGGCAGGAGAATGGCATAAACCTGGGAGGTGGAGCTTGCAGTGAGCTGAGAACTGGCCACTGCACTCCAGCCCGGGCGACAGAGCGAGACTCCGTCTCAAAAAAAAAAAAAATATATTCCCCATATGGCATTATTTCATTCTTAAGCATATTCACAGCAAACAGGTTCAAAAAACACAAAACAGACCTTTAATAATGACTTTTGGATGATTTTAATCTTTTTTTACAATTTCTAATGTTTTTTAATAAACAACTTGTAAGAGGCCAGAACAAAGAACAAAACAAAATCCTGTTCAATTTTGAGAGTATATTTATATATTTATACCTTCTTAGCAAGGGATGGACATGCACCTTACAGAAGGTGATACGCATTAAAATAAATACAGGAGAAAAAAATTTGAGGTCCCATCTAGTTTCCCTGGCACAAAAAAAAAAAAAAAAAAAAAAAAAAATCTGATCACAAACATTAGCAGTCTTAAATGTAAACCAGATTTTCAGTTAAATATATCTAAGTAGATCATTACAAAATTTTGACTAAAGTATTTGGTTACATATGGAATATAGCAGAGGGCAGTTGATAATTTTGTATATGTAACTGACTGACAAATTTTTATTCTGAAATAGATTGCATATATACTAAATTCCTACTGGTCATAAGCACTTTACCAGAGGACAGAAAAGAGACAATAGGAGAAAGAAACTCAAATTTGACTTTAGGTGGTAATATTAATTTTTATGGCAATAGTTTTCAACTGGGGTTAATTTTGCCCTCATGGGGACCTATTGCACTCTCTGGAGATATTTTTGGTTGTCAAAACTGAGGCAGGGAGAGTGCTATTGGCATTTAGAGGGTAGAGGTCAGGGATACCACTGAGCATCTTAACAATACACAGGATAGCACCCACAATGAAAATTGTAAGTTTTCTTAATTGTACAATATACAATTTTAATAGTACCATGGCTGCCAGGAAACTTGACTTTGAAATAAAGAATATGTATATCAAAAACGATAAAGTCAGCTTAGACTAATCTTTGGAACTTTTAATTAAAATACTTTAAATATTTGTTTTCAAATAATCATACAATACGAATAATCACAAGACAAGCTGTGTTGCCTAAAGAAAGAGGGACCATATCTAAAACTAGGTGGTTTTCTTGAGAAATAACTTTATTAAGTATAATTATGGCCAAGTGCAGTGGCTCATGCCTGTAAGCCCAGCACTTTGGGAAAATGAGGCGGGCGAATTGCTTGAGCCCAGGAGTTCGAGACCAGCCAGGGCAACATGGTGAAACCCTAACTATACAAAAAATTTGCCAGGCTAGGTGACACATGCCTGTGGTCCCAGCTACTCAGGAGGCTGAAGTGGGAGGATCACTTGAGCACAGGACGCGGAGGTTGCAGTGAGCTTAGATCTCACCTTTGCCCTCTAGCCTGGGCAACAGAGTGAGACCCCATTTCGAAAAGAAGAAAAAAAAAAAAGAAAGAAAAATGGCCAGAATGACTGAGCATTCATCATGTGACAGACACTGTTCTTGTTCTATGCATTTTACATGTTAATAATAATTTAATCCTCATAACATGAGATATATACTATTAATATTACCTTCAGAAAACGAAAGCACAGGGAAGTAAACAACTTTCCCAAATTCACACAGCTAGTATTTGACTAAACCAAGATTAAAACACAACCCAATGTAGCTCTCAAAATTCAAAACCCACACTCTTAGCCTGCAAACTGTGCATGTCTCTCTAATCTATTTACACATGCCAAATATAATTTCTTGCATAATGAAGTGGTATCATTCACTGAATTAAAAAGTTAACTTCATTGCTATTGACCTTCTTAGACAAAAAACAACTCAAAATTAAAACACACCACAGGCATAATTCGAGCGGGATTAACCCACACGCACAATGCAACACAGGTCGTATCTAGGACGTTTAGTAGGTCACCTACCTCGGGATCATCTGTGTAATCAAACATTCTGAAGATGACCCTTGGCATTGGGTACACCGAATCTTCAGTGTGAGGAGGTGGTGTAAAAGGAGGCAGATTGTGCTGCAGTGCTTCACACAGGATGCTGTCAAAGGCAAGATAAGGTCTTAGGATGTGCCGTTCCTGCCAGCGATCCTTTTTCAATTTCTGAATCTGGGCCCACAGGCAATCTAAATACTAAAGACAGATTAATTTTTAATCATTAATATAATTAACATTTTGACTAGACAAAATGAAAATATCACTACCCTTTAAAATACAGGATACAAAAGTAAGCTAACTTGTAAGACGGTACAAAAAAGGTGCTAAGTTTTGTTTTATTTTACTTATAAAGTCTGTTTGGAACTGTTTGTTTTTACATTTTTCAAATTGAGCATTTACATAAGTATATGTCAACTCTGTAATAGCTGGCATCCCAAAGAACAAGGGAATATTTCAATTACATTCTATCATCTATTAAAAATCTACCGTACACCTAGAGCTATGAAAAGGCGCTATCATGAAATGCAGAAACATAGCCAAGGGGTAAAATGGAATGGTCTAAGTATCTTACAGAGATAAGAATCTATTCAAGAGCTGACTGAGTTTGTACCACAAGAGATTGAAATCAATTTACCTCTTCTTGTGGATGTGGTTTATCAGCAGTCCATACCTGTAACATGGGTACATGAGTCTTTTGGCGTCTTCTAAAGATAAAAATGAAAATCTACATTTAGGCTTTTACAAACATGAGATGCTCAGTCACCTTCATAGTTATTAGAACGCAAATTAAAGCAATGAAATAACATTTTACCTACTGGAGCGGCAGATATCAACAGTTTTGATAATGTACTGTGTATCATCAAGATGCAAGTCGAGATTCAGTCTCAAACATCGTTGACAAAGAGGTTAACTGGTATAATCTCTTTGGGAGAGTATAATCTCTTTGAAAGGTAATTTGACTAAATCTATCAAAATTAAAACTGTTTAGAACCTTCAACCCAGCAATGCCATTTCTAAAAATTTATATCCCCCATAAATATATCTGCACGTGTACACAAAGACATACACACAAAGATATTCACTGAAACATTGTTTATAATAGCAAAAGACTGAAAATAACCTAAATGTCCACCAACAGGAGACTACAGAAATCATGGTACATTAAAAAGTGAAATATCCTACAACCGTTAAAAGATTTATGAAGTATTTTATGCAACAGATACAAGTTATAGTAAGAAAAAAAAAAAAGCCAAGTGAAGAACAGTGTGTATATCGGGCTATCACTTGAATAAAAAAGAGAAAGGATATGCATACACACACAAAAGATTCTTTCTTTTTGAGACAGAGTCTCACTCTGTCGCTCAGGCTGGAGTGCAGTGGCGGCACCATGTCAGCTCGCTGCAAACTCCGTCTCCTGAGTTCAAGCAATTCTCCTACCTCAGCCTCCCGAGCAGCTGGGATTACAGGCACCCTCCACTACGCTTGGCTAATTTTTGTATTTTTAGTAGAGATGGGGTTTCACCATGTTGGCCAGGCTGGTCTCGAACTCCCGACCTCAGGTGATCCACCCGCCTCAGCCTCCCAAAGTGCTGGGATTACAGGCATGAGCCACTGCACCCGGCCAAAAGATTCTTATTTTTTAAGCTTCTTTTAACTTTACTTAATAATCAACTAAGTAGCTATTAACAGTTATCTAAAAAAAGTACTTAAAAAAGAGAAAGTGAAATTTAACAACAAAATCAATCTGTAAAAACTTAAGGGCCACATAACCATTACCATGTTGCTGGATAGTTAAGCATAAATTTACTAAAAAGACCTATTTATTATCACTGTATCTAACAATATAAACCAAGCTTTTACATTGGCTTGGGAGAGATAGGTAATGGGAAGACATGTAACTATTTTAATTGAAATGTGTCATATTACTTAAGAAGTACCGCCTGGATGGAAGGTTAAGGACCACTGTTTTAAGAGCTTGATTTAGGATTAATTTACATGAAACAAACACATTGTATGTGCTAGGGCAGTGGCTCTCCACTTGTGAAATGTGTTAATAATACAGATGTCCAAACCTCTCTCTCAAACTGTATAATTTATTAGGTCTGGGGGTTGGGGTCTGAGCATTTTAAGTACCACAGGTAATTCTTATCCACGCTAATATTTGAGGAACTATTGCACTAGGGTGTTTTATGTCTTTTATAAACATATAAAAGCAGCTTAAAAGAAGCTATATTACCAACTGTCCTTTGCACTGGCAAAAGTAAGCAAACCGTATCTGACTACTTTGAGGTCTCAGTGAGTTAAAACAGCAGGAGAACAGGATTACCTAGAAAATACCTTCAGGAACTCTACAGCTTATTTTTGAGAAACTCAAATGATATCACTGATATAAGATATCCTTTACCTAAGCAACAAAGAGTACTATGAGCTGTGCCCTTACTTAAGATAGCTTTCAGTGTTGGCAAAGATGCGGTCCATCTCTGCATCTTTCTTTTCGTACAACTCCTTTCCAACCCAGGGCAAAGATGACAGAAATGCATACACATACCAATCTCGCCGCACCTAAAGGATTTTTAAAAAGTTAAGTTTAAAATATGCTTTAATTATATTCATTCATATTTTATTTATTCTTGAATGAAATCCTATGGAAGCTATTTAAGACATCTGGTTTATACAGAGCATTTCCAGATATATTAGTTCTAATCTTACTGGACAGCATCATTTAAACCAACATACAGATATTATGAGAACCCACCAGTGTGCCAGTCAACTTAATTTTTAGATAGTAAGAACTTACAGTGTGATAGTCTGCTGTTATTTTTTCTTTATTGCTAACGGATTATCAGTGAAAGATTTCTGGTACTATATGGAAGTACCAGGATTCAGTAACCCCTCAAGAACCCCTCAAGATTCAGCATGAGGGGTTCTCTTACCTGAGGCACATCTTCTTCCTGAGTTACGCTTACAAAATTTTCAAACATGGCAACCATTGACGGGGCGGCAATCACATGACAATTCACAAGATCAGATAAAAAACGGACCTGTTGGGACAAACAATTTCTGCTATTAAATCTAAATGTTCTTCATAATAACTACAAAACAAGCAATCTTCTATAGCCTAAACTATTGGTCTGAAAAACTATAGCCTAAGGGCTGGATCTAGCCTACTACCTGTTTTTTGCATAGCTGGGAACTAAGAATGGTTTTTACATTTTTAAATGCTTGAAAAAAAAAAAGAGTATTTTATGACACATACAAATTACATGAAATTCTAGTTTCAGTGTCCATAAGTAAACTTTTATTGCAGCAGCCATGCTCATTCAGTTACATATTGTGTATGGTTGCTTTTGTGCTACCATGGCAGAATTGAGAAGTTGTAACAAAAACTATATAAAGGACAGCAATCTGTGAGTTCATAGGTTTCTATGCTATACTACATCAACAATCCAGATTGTAAAATATTCCACCTACTTCAACCTATAACCTTCTTTTCTGTTTGACTGTACTTTTTACTGAATTACAGAAATGGAAATTACAGAACACATTTATTGGGTGTGCTTAGTGTGCTATTGCTAAACTACTAAAAGTCAACTGTTAGGGGACCCATTCTAGTGGAATAAGCACAATCTTAATACAAATGAGTGACTCCCACACTAAAAGGCAAATTAAGTGTTTTCTGGGAACAATGACAAAGGAAGTTGGGGAAAGCATCACAAACGAGGTAACAATTAGGCTAGGTCATAAAGGATAAGCAACAGTCTCAAGTAGTGAGCAATGAGGGCAGTATAGGCATAGAGCTTCAAAAACGAGGTGTGTTTTGGGATCTGCAAGTTATTCTGATATTGCTGGAGAGTGTATGGGAGACAAGAATAGAGAAACAGACTGGGGAAACCATAAAGGGTCAGGCTAAAGAGTCTGGACTTTAATCCTATAGCCTGATGGGTGTCCAAACTTTTTTGATTGCATACTCAGTAAAAAAGAATTTGATCACACATCTTCAACACATACATATTTATTTATGATATACACTGGATCACCATTAATCTATGTATTATTAGTAAGGCTTAATTTCATTTCCACTTAAATAAGAGTTCTCAATATTCACTTTCTGCAATCCAAGGAATCATCTTGTGCACCAGGCTTTTAAGACCACTCACACTGTCATGGGAAGGAACTAAGGGTTTTTTAACCAATAACCAACATGTGCAGAGCCTAGTTACAGAAAGACCAGTCTGGTGCCACTGTAGAACACAAAGTGAAAAACAGAATCTAGATGCAAAAAGATCAGTTAAGAGGCTATTAAGAACATCTGGAGGAAGGCATAGACTATGCTAGAGGCCCTGGAGACCAAGAAAGGACAGACTTGAGAGAAATTAGGGAGACAGAATTGACAGGGATTGGGAACACGTATGGTACAAGAAGGCAAAGGGAAGACAAAAATTAAAGCTCAGCTTTATAGATGGGTTATTCAGTACACAGTGGCCACTGCATGAGCTGGGGAAAGGGCAGAAAAAAGGAGGTATGAATGCTGCATTAATTTAGGTACTTCCTGGTAAGATATCTGAAGGCTATACAGCTAGCATCTGGAATACTGGACTGGAGCTCAGGAGAAAGGATGGAGATACAGTTACAGATTTGGGGGTATCATCAAAATAAAGGTGGCCTATGAAGCTATCAAAGTGAATGAGAATGCTTCAGGGGAGCATTTTAAATTATTTGGTTGTAGCTCACCTTTTCCCTCCATCCCAACAGTAAGTCGTAACATACCAACAAACAAACTTACCAAATATACGGCTTCATTATAATTGTTTGCTTTCAATGACTCTTTAAGTTGACGAATCATGGCTTCTACAAATTCTCCACCGAAGTTGTAATTCCTGGCATTCAGCAGTCCAACTAATGTTGTATAAATTGTCAACTTCTCAGGTAACAGACGTGCACTGATTTAAGAACCCAGTATAACGAGAAAACCCCAAAACAATAGCGTTAAGTTGCTGAATTTTATATTAATCTTTTTATCATTCCATTAACTTTGGAACAGGATTACTTTTAGCTATGTCTTTAAAATACTTCAGAAAAGCATGTCACTGAGAAATGTTTCAAACACAGTCCCGTAATTTTTCATTTTAATTCATTAATTAATCCAAGAGTTAAGTAAATGATTTAATTGTAAAGTTATCTTACTGAAATAAATAAAACTAATGCTAAAACAGTTTTTCTTCAAGTGTGTTTAGTGGAACTGAACAGCATTTCCACAGAACATGGTTTCCATGGTAAAACGTCTCAGAAATCCTGGGTGAAACAAGCCTCTTTAATACAGAATCATTAAGGGGGGTGCGGCATTCAGAATTTCTAAACTTAGCTAACCAAATGTCATGGAACTAGAATTCTACTTTGAGAAACACTATTCTAGTTGCTTAGAAAAGATGCACAATTAAAACGGGTTTCATCTAAGTTCCTACCAACTTAATTATTGAATTTTTTAAAAATGTAGTCTGATATAGTTAAGATTTGTTTACATGTCAGTTGCTTACTCCAAGTATGTTGATTTTGTTAAAGTTATTTGAAAAGTATGGGAAAGGATTACAATGAACCTTTAGAAAAGCAATTTTCCTAATTTAGGCAGCCTTTACAATTAGCTCAAAAAGCAAGTAAGAACTCATAATCATTCAGTGGGCAAGAGATTCTCTTTGACTTGTTTTCCTAAAGTATCTAGCAGAACATCAGGGACAATTAAGGTCTTCAAAAAAATACCTGTGTTGATGGTAACTGTACTCCCTGAAACCCTACCAAAACCAAAAATTAAAGAAGAATACTTCGAAGCAATACAAGTTCAGCCTTAAACAAGGTTTCCAACAGTTTAAGTATAAATACTACTCCATTTTAATAAAGGATTTCAGAAGATTTCCTTAGTAGTTTCTTAAAGTTACCTTCACTTGATCTAAACTAAAAGGCTGAGAAGTGATAAACGTCACCTTCATCATTTAAAAACACCTCATGGATATGTTACAATTTCATGTAACTACAAAGACTCTCATTTATTCAGAGAGTATGCCTATTAATAGTGGCTTCCAAAGCATCTTCAGTCTTCCAAGAAGAGCTATTACTTGAGTTACCAATTCCCAAATTTGTTTGGTACTACTAATTTTAAAATCTAAGTATCATACATTTAAATGTACATGCTTAAAAATATGTATCTGAATGAGACAGTACTCTCTCTATAAAAAGTCAACTAAAATGATTCTAAGGTTCTAAGAAATAACACACAAGGAAAATGCTCAATTTTAGTTTTATCCCTAAGAAAAAGAGTTCATTAAAGGGCCAAAGGTTGGCTCATTTGTACAAATTTCCCCATAGAAGGAAAGCCAAGGACATATAGAACATAAACATGTATTTTAAACATTTCCCAAAGCATTTAAGAGTAGATAATACATTATCACCTGGATTCATAAATCTTTTGCATACATACACTGTACAAAGAAGCCTTAAGATCTTGCTCTTGTAGTTAGGAAGATCAGCTTCCAAAACACCAGCCAAGCCTTCGAGGTTGCTCTCCAAAGAGCAGGCACTCTGTAGAGGACATCACATTAAATATCTGTCAAGTACTCAGCAATATAAATTTATTGTTAAAAATTTATTTAAATGTAAATATATATTTTAAAATCGATCATTTTAAAATCATTACCAATCAATCATCTGTCCTTTTAATTGCTCTTTTAGTGTACTAAAATAATTTCCACATGATCATGAAAATAGTCTTACATGCATACAGAGCTATAATGGGTTTAGTATAAATCAATTCAGATAGTTATTGTTCTTTAGAAATCCATGAGAAGTTGATGAGTGAAATTTAAAAACTAAGCAGTCTATGACAGCAGGTAAGTATTAGAAATGGGAGGACACCATGGGCTCCATTTTACCTCTTTTACTAATTCACTCTGTTACTCTGGGCAAATTACCTCAAGTATTCAGGGCTGATTTAGTTCATGTATAAATTAAGGGGCTATACTCTAGGTCCCTTCTAAGGCTCACCTTCTATGAAAATTATTAATTACTAAATTACTAATAATAATCAATTATCTGCATCCCAGGGGCTTCAACATGGATTCAATTTGGGATACAGATGCATGGTAATACCAGCTTTACCAAAATGTAGTTCAAGTTTTCAGCTGCAAAAATTAAAGCACAGTCAACCACATTCTTTTAAACCCATCACAGCCTGTGCCTATTGTGTGACATACCTTTTCTCCTACTTTGCATATTAAAGATTCCAAATGATCTTCAGTTTCATTTGCATCAGAGGTCTTTCTCCTTTTGTGAGGCTGCCCACCTATTTCAGCAACATAAAAAATTAACATTACATGCTAAATCTGCTATCACAAATTTTATTTAACCTTTTCAGGTTATAATCTGTTTTCTACCAGGCCCTATTTTTCTTACAGAGTAGAAGCTCTTCACAGACCCTCCATTTCTCAGACTAAGCTAGATTAACCAACACCTCCCATTCCCAGAGCCACTATATACAATAACTCCAGGAGGCATTATTTATGTTAAATTTTGTGTGAATAGTGCCCATGGAGCTAAGCAATCAGTAGCCCTGTGCATTTCTGTGGACAAGCTGGAAAGCTGCCAACAACGCATTAAACACTAGTAGTTAGAATACTCATGTACTGCTACTTCCATTCTTTCAACTTGAGTTGTTTACTGATCCTCAGTTGCTTGTTCCGAAACCTGTTAGTACCAGTAGTATTCATTAGTCTAATAATGTAATTATTATGTAAATGACAAAATAAGGGTGCAAAACCAAGTCGAATGCTTTGGAAAGACTTGATGGGAAAAAAAAAAGGCTGTTATCTGCTATAAAGAGGAAAGCTTCAAAAGATGGGAAAAAGGAGCATAAAACATTAGGATTTCTCACTTGCTTCACATGTTTCTAAGCTCTAATCTCAAGTCTTCAATGAACAATTTCAGTTCTGCATATGATGCAGCACGATGGTATAGTTTATCCTAAATAATGGGAATGACAGTCAGTATATACATATTCAAAGAAAAGTCCTGAGCACTATATCAAATCATTGGTGGAAAAAAGGACATGTTTTACAATTCCTGCTTTAATTAGCTTTTATTCACTGAATTACTGATACTGATTTATTTAAAAACCATATCATTTGAATAATCTCTATGTTTTTTAAATCTACCATTCTAAAATTACCAAGCATCTGTCCTTTTGATTGCTAAACAATTCAAGTTGAATGAAGCTGTGCTAAAAACTAACCTCAAACACCTGTCTATTAAGACCCTTGCTGTTTGTATCTCTTATCACTTTGTTTAAAGCCTTAACACACTCACCTAAGTCCTTTTGTGGTTTAACATAAGGCTTAAAAAAATTAAAATAATAGTGTTAAGTATGGAACCTGATGCTGCTGCTAAACACTTTTGGCTAGTCTAATACAATTCAATTTTTGATTTCCATTGATTCAATTATTTGGTCAGCATATGGGCAAGAAAGCAAGAGTCTGTAACTGTGCTGGGAATCTGTATTAATGAAAATCGGCAGCTGGATATAGGGCTACACAGTAGTAAGTTATATATAACTTCAATCTTCAGACTTGAATGGCCAAAGGAATTATTTTTACAAAGTTCATAATCACTTACTTGCCTCTGGAACACTTGGCTTGAAATGATGTATGGTGATTCTCATAAAACACAGCACCTGGCTAGTCTAAGCTTGGAATGTTAAATCTATCGAATGACTGAAATGATCTTCAGATACCACATGAACTGAAGCTGAATAAAGCGAATCTATTACTATCCACATAGGATCTGAGGGGGGTATTACAAAGGTTACAGGATAAGACACTCTGTGCTTCAACTTCCCAACCCATTAATTACCATTATAAACTGACTGAATGTCCACTGACTATAATTTTGAAGGGATAATGCCACAAAAAGTATAATATGCATGTAGCGTAAGAGCTGAGATGTACTGATTCCTGGCGATATCTGCCTGTGTAAAGTTGTAGACATGTGTGGCACAGAGGTTCAGGGACCTTGATTCTTAAGTATGTATCAAACCTAAGTCACAGGACCTATCAAGGTTCTACCACCCAAAGTACCAACTTTCACACAAAGGTCTTTTATTTCCAAGATTCATTTATTGAAAAAACAAAGCACAATTGATGTAATATTTACACAAGCCACCAGCTACGACATTCAATAGCCTTCTTCTAGAGCAGTAGTTCTCAACAGGGTGTAGATTTTGCCCCCAGTGGTCATCTGGCAATCCTTGGAGACATTTTTAGTAGTCCCAACTAGAGGAGGCAACTGGCATCTAGTGGGTAGGGGCCAGGGATGCTGCTAAATATCCCACGTTGCATAGGGCATCTCCCAAAACAAATAATCTGGCCAAGAATGTCAATAGTGCTGATGTTAAGAAACCATATTCTAGAAAGCAGAGCTCCTCAGAACCAAATTTCAGTGAGGTTGGGAGGATGGCGATGCTGAAAAACTAGCCGAATGAGAGCAGTTATTTTTTGTTGTTGTTTTTTAAACCTTAAGCACACTGTTCCCTTCTTTCTGGCTCATATATTTTGCCAACCCTTTATTCCACCTCTACAGTCTTCCTAACTTAACTTTCCAGGTGGCTTGTTCCAGTTTAGAATCATACCACAGCCTTTAAAGCAACCCTCTTAGGCCCTCTTATAAGCTTGAAAAGGGGAGAATAATGCTGTAGGAAGAGAAGGTATGATTTCTGAGAAAAAAAACTAGAAAATACATGTACATAGTCACATGTCTGAACTGCAAACCCTCTGTTCATTTTGGCTATATTAAAGGATAAGATTTGTCTGGAGAATGGGAGGAGGCAGAAAGTATTAAGAAGTAAGAAATGTTCCACTCTCACCTGATAGTTGAGAGAATATGAAGGGGGGAAAACTACAGACACAATCTGAACTTACGAACAGAAACATGATATTGAACTCAGAAGAGAACCTGGGTAAGGGAACAGGGAAATGAAATAAAACAATATGAATACAATTTGGGGAATTAGCTCAATGTACCCTGAAGAAAACATATCTATGGTAGTTCCCAAGCCAAGAACAGATTTTTTATTAAAATTTAACTACGTAAAAGATTTAAAATGTAAATTAAAGATAACATTACCACTTCACTTGGACAGACTTGGCTAGTATAGAGAAGCAGGTATAAAATCCATCTGAAAGGATCTTAATAAACAAATAAATTTCCCCTCTATAAGGCAATCCTAATTTTATATGGGCACACTGTACATCTTATAGCCTTACAATAAATTTTAGACCCACAAAATGGAAAACAAAAACCAACCTTGTAAAATAAGAAAGTAAAGTAACTAAAACCAACAACTTGAACATTACATTTTTAAACCTTAAGCACACTGTTTCATTCTTTTGGCTCATCTATTTTGATATTGAACAACTTCAAAGAAAGATAACATGCCTTGATCCTGCAGATTTAAAACAGAGGCAATCATCACTTCTGAAATAAACTATACTCTCCCAGAATAACAAATCCTTTCACTTCTATTCATTTTTTTCTTTAGTTAAGTAAAAATATCAGCCACAGTCTAAAAGACAAGGACCTAATTCTAAGAAGCTTAAATGGGGCTAATACAGCAAATCTGAAATTTTTGTAAATTGCCAAAATTCCCAAAATTGTATTCGTACTGTTTCTGGCTAAGATTTTGAACAATCTAAATCCTTTCTTAAAACAACAAACAATGGACTGCATATCCCATAGTAACTAAAAAGCTTCGGAGACATTTTTAAAGCAAGTCTAAGCAATTAGTTAAGATTCAGCACTGGACTAGTATCCATACACATTACTTTTCATTTAGCATTTCCTGTTCCTTGTTTACAAATGGACTACTACGTGAACTTCATTGGTATAGCCTCCTAATCCTACCTCCCTGAATCTTTGATAGTCAAGTCTCAACACAGAAGTCTAATTTTATAATCTCCCTATAAGATGCGACCCTCTGCTATCTCTCTAATCTTATCTCCTACAACTTCCCCCTCACTCTGCTCCAGCACCACTGGCCTCCTTGCTGTTCTGTGAACATGACAGGAACCCTACAGTCTTAAGGCTTTTGCGCCCATGGTTCCCTTTGTTTGGACCACTGCTTTTCCTCATACAGCTATATGGCTGCTACCTTACCTCTGGCAAGTCTCTGATCAAATGGCATTCACAATGAGGCCTTCTCTAACCAACTTACATAAAATAGTAACTTCTCCCTCACAGAAATCTCTACCCTCTTTACCTAATTATCACTCCACAGCGTCTGTCACTGTATGATACACTACACTTTACTTGACTGTCTTCTCTCTACTCTAGAGGGGAGGCTCTATCTTTATATTGTCCACTGCTGTATTGCAAGTAATTAGGACAGAGCTTGACACTGTTAAGTATTTGTTGAATAAATGATTTTTTATATATATTACTTTCCATATGCTTGCTTCTATATATAGAGTATACACGTTATGATTACATATATGTAAAATATATATTATAGAGTATATATTTTACATAAATATAAATGTATATAATATATAAATATATTATATATGATTAGGCTCATTTCTAAAAATGAATAATATGTGTGTGTGCACATATGTATACGTGTGTTCATATACACACATAATGTATGTGGGTCTTCATAGAATAGAAAGGGAAGATGCCTACGTAGAAGCATTTCTTTGATTATAGTAACTAGTAACATTTACTTAATGCTAGCTTTATCAGCACATTTTAGGGGAAAGAGAGTGAAAGGATTATAAAGTAGATAGATATAAGAACAGTAATGCACGGTCTCAGACATAGTTCACAACAAATAATTCTGAGNTCTATTATAGTATTTTATAGAGAGAGAGAGAGAGTGTCAAGCATATGGAAAGTCAGGGCAGAGACTGACAACAGCTGACAACTGTCCAGAAATGCTCAGATGTACCTATTTATTTCTGACTGTAATAATTCCTAGCCTATTTTAAAATAGCCTTCTAAAATCCTTAAGCTTCTAAGAGTTCTCATTTTTAAAAAAATAGATGTTTAACTAAAAGGAAAGCATCCAAAATAATCTGATTCAGATCACTGTGTAGGGTAAACTCCAGCTGATCGTTATCCAAATTGTGGCAATTTACAAAAATTTCAGATTTGCTGTATTATCAAACATGAACTGTATCTGCCTCTCCCATACTAAAATACCAACCATAAAAACCTTTGCTTAATGAAGGCCTTGTTTTACTTGTCTTATTTACTCTGAGGTTCCTGCAGCAAGACCCAAATGGACAGTGATTTGGCTGCAAGCTGGTGTTAAAAAGAAGCCAACTCCAAGAAAGTTATGTAAGTCTCCCAATAACCAAAGCAAAAGTTATTTTTCTACATATTTGCATTCCAATTCTCTAGGATGCCCTACAATGACATTTCCTCTCTCTTTAGGGATTACCTATAAGTGAGAAAATGAAAGCATAAGGACAACAAAGAAATTGGAAAGAACAAAACACTCAAGTTCTCTAACCCCCAAGTAATGACTTGAGAAGTATATTAGTTTTGATTAGTCAATTACAAAGCATAAGAAAATTATATTTTTTCTTATATTTTCTTGTATTTTTTCTTATATATAAGAAAATATATATATATTTTCTTATATTATACTGCGGGCGCAGTAGCTCACATCTGTCATCCCGGCACTTTGGGGGGCCGACGCGGGTGGATCGCCTGAGCTCAGAAGTTCGAGACCAGCCTGGGCAACGCGGCGAAACCCCGTCTCTACAAAAAATACAGGAAAAAAAAAAAATTAGCCGGGCGTGGTGGCCTGCGCCTGTGGTCCCAGTTACTCAGGAGGTTGAGATGGCAGGATCACTTGAGCCTGAGAGGCAGAGGTTGCAGCAAGCCGAGATCGCGCCACTGCACTCCAGCCTGACAAGAGTGACACTCCGTCTCAAAAAAAAAAGGGGAGGGAATTGTATTTTCTGTGCCTTGCCCAGAGGTTACACAAGAAGCCTCTTGTGTTAGATATCAAAGCATGCAGCACAGTTATTTAACTTATACCTGGGTAGTGAAGAGAGCCCTGGACTGGATTTGCTATTGCTGGTGTTTGGGAACTGACAGCTGTCTCTCGTGTTATGCTCAGTCTCTAAACCCTTAGGTGTCAGACGAGAAAGCTGGACTAGAATATCCTCTCAAACCATGCCTTCGTAGAAATCTGGTGTTTCACTATTAAAACTAAATGCATGCGATTCTGCCTCCACCTCAACTGCCACAACACTCAAGGAGAGACAAACGTCAGTGGATAAAACTTACTCAATTTAAAATGTCTGTTATGGTTTCTTTTCTTACATTGACAGCACCTGCTAACGTTTACCGCCTCTTAAGCGCTGGCAAATGATTAAAACATCATCGTTGCTGATGTGTATTACCTCATTTAACTTTCACAAAAACCAGAAGATGTAAGTATCATTACGTCTATATTACACACTAAAGTTTAAGGAGATTACATAACCTATAAAAGATCACCAAGTAAATGGTAGGGTCTGGCTTTGAACCTAAACCCTCTGGTTCCAAAGTCTCACCTCTTAACCACTACTATACACTCTCTTCAAAAAACAATACACTAAAACGTTAAAAGAATTACTCTAAGTTTCATTTTTTTGGTGTGTGGATTTGTGTTTTTGACCGATTGTAAGGCTTATGTATAATATAAGCATTTTTTTGTTGTTAAAACTAGAATTATTCCGTCTTTATGAAGACAACACTATGATCTCCACGAGCACCATCATCCAAATGGAGATGGGAACCCCTGTTCTAACTCGCTGAGGCCTGAAGTTAGTTTTCTAGCACTCTCTCACACGAGGGAAATGCGCTTACGGCCAGTTCAAAATCTGCAGTAACCTGTGTTTGTTTATTAGGGACCTCTTGGGCGTGGGTAAGACAATATTCTTTCTCTGCAGCTCGAAATAAGGGAAATCAACGGATGACTACTACCGGAACAGAGTTCAGACTGCAACTCATGAGATCTCTCAGTTCTTTCCTTCAGTGAATTCTTCCGAGCCCTTCTCAGGTGCAGCTTTGAAGGTTAAAACGAGACACTGGGATCAGTGGGTCCCTAAGAGGCGGCAGCACAGACACAGGTGTGCTTCCCTGCTCGGTGGCGCTAAGGACCAAATTCTGAAGCGTCCTCAGAGACCAAGGGTCTACCCATGGGGTTCACCAGGCCTCCTTTCCCGAGGATCGGCCCTTGACTCAAAGAACTGGGGCGGGAGAGAAAAAGTTGCTTTCTAGAAGCCGCCCGGTCACACCGCCACTGTATTCCCCTTTCCCTCCGAGGCTCCCCGCACGTTCCCGGGGAGAAGAGCTTCCAGTCTCTTCCATGGACACCCAAAGACGCCGAGCCTCGGTTGCCAACCGGGAGCGGCCTCCGCGGCCGGGCTGCAGGTACTCACCGTCGTTCTCGTCGCTGTGCCGCCGCCGCGACATGCTGCCCTCCGGTGCGCAGCGGAGCCCAGGCGGTAAGCGCGGAGGAAACTGTCCGGCCGCTGGCCGGCGCAAGGACAGCTGCGAGGCGCGCGGATGGGCCGGCACGCAGGCGCACTCGCTCGCCACGGCTCCCGGAAGCGCAGGAGAGGCCGCCGGGTGGGCTCGGCGCTGCGAGAGCCGGCGTGAGGAAGCTCAGTGGGCTACAGGCGTTGGGCACACACGCAACCGCCCCCTCAGGCTGCCCCCGCCTGCCGGCTGCTTCTTTCTCCCGCCTTCCGCCCTGTGTCCTTCCGGGGCCACGCAGAAAGTGCCGCCGTTTCGGCCAGTCAGAGACCCCGAACCGCGGTCGTCGTACGCCTGAAGGCGGGTGGTGCCGGCTGCCGCTCTAGTCCCCGCCTCCGCTCAGGCCGGTCCTCCGGGGCTTCTCAATGGTTTTCCCGGGGGCCTCTCAATGGTTTTCCCGGCGGCCTCTCAATGGTTTTCCCGGCGGCCCTTGCGCCGACGTCCAGGAGACTTCCGGAGCCTGGTGACGTCACGAGCGAGCTTTTCTACCCAAACACGCGGCAGGGGAATAGGCTCCAGGGCGGTGAGCAGTGACAATTGCTAGGTGGAAACAGTGCAGGGAAGAGAGACCTAAGAAAGGATCAGGACTGGCGGGTATGTGCTCGTCTACTCCCACTTTCCGGCTTTTGCCGCCTTGGGAAAAGTGGGCGGAGAGGTTGGGCCAACCTCGGCAAGCGGGGTGGGGCCTGGGCGGGAGGCGGTGCCGCACGTGCCTCTCCCTGGGATGGAAAGGCCGGCCCTGACGCGAGCGTGCTGCTCCCGGCTTGCCGGCTGGCCGTCATTTTCCCTAAGTTGTTTGCTTAAGAAGGAACAAATGATTGTTTTAGTAATCAAGGGTTATTGGGTACCTGTATGCTTGTGTGTGACCGTCCTCTCCCCTGATGTCTTTATGAGTACCATACTGGCTTATCTGCTTTGTCCATGGCCATCTGAAATTTCACTCTCCCGGCCTAATTCTCTTTCAGTCTTACCCATTTCAGTAAATGACGTCATCCATCGGCTGCTTAATCCAAAAATTTAGAGAGTCTTTCTTAGCTCTTTTCCCTCACTTTTTACATAACAATTATCTGTAAACCCTGCCTGCTCTGCTTTCAACACAAATCCTGAATCAGATCGTGTTACTACTTTGTTTAAAAGTCTCCTATGACGGCCGGGCGGGGTAGCTAACGCCTATAATCCCAACACTTTGGGAGGCCAACGCGGGCGGATCCGCTTGAGCCTAGAAGTTCAAGACCCACCTGGACAACGAGGCGAACACTGTCTTTACAGGAAAAGAAAAAAAAAAATTAGCCGGGCCTAGTGTTTGGCTCCTGTAGTCCCAGTTACTCGAGGGGAGGGTTGGGGGCAGAGATGGGAGGATCCCTTGAACCCAGGAGGTCGAGAATACGGTGAGCCGTGATCACACCACTGCACTCCAGCCTGGGCGACAAAGTGAGACCGTGTCTTAAAAAAAAAGTCTGGCCGGGCGCGGTGGCTCAAGCCTGTAATCCCAGCACTTTGGGAGGCCGAGACGGGTGGATCACGAGGTCAGGAGATCGAGACCATCCTGGCCTACACGGTGAAACCCCGTCTCTACTAAAAAATACAAAAAACTAGCCGGGCGAGATGGCGGGCGCCTGTAGTCCCAGCTACTCGGGAGGCTGAGGCAGGAGAATGGCGTGAACCCGGGAGGCGGAGTTTGCAGTGAGCTGAGATCTGGCCGCTGCACTCCAGCCTGGGCGACAGAGCGAGACTCCGTCTCAAAAAAAAAAAAGTCTTCTTCGACTTTCCATTGCACACTCCATACCATGGCCTGTGGAGTTCTACCTCTCCTCACTGTACTCCAGCCACTCTTTCTGTTCTTACAATAAGTCAAGCTTGTTCTTGTTTTAGGAACTTATACTATTTCCTTTACCTGAAGATCTCTGGTTCTAAATCTGCGTGACTGGCTCTTGGTCACTTAGGTCTCAGCTCAAATATCAGGTCCTTAGTTAGGCCTTCTTTGGTTACCCAATTGCTGTTTTATTTCATTCAGCAAATACTGTATTTATTAGCATTTAGCACCTCCTAGGTGCCAGGCAGAGTTCTGAATGCTGAGGATGTCGAGGTGAACAAAGGAAAACCCCTGCTCTGGTGGCGCTGATATATTCTAACGATCCATTCAGGAATAGCCCCAAATAGTGCCATCATAGGTAGTGAGCAATGGGAGAGTAGTAGATGAGATCAGAGGGTAGGGAGAAAGTGCTCTGTAAGGACTTTGAACATTATCCAAGTAAATTGAGAAGTCATTGGAGTATGAATTTTTTCTTTTTTTTCTTTGAGACAGAGTCTCACTCTGTTGCCCACGCTGGAGTGCAGTGGCACACTCTTGGCTCATTGTAACCTCCACCTCCTAGGTTCAGGCAATTCTTGTGTCTCAGCCACCCAATTAGCTGCAATTAAAGACATGCACTACCACACCAGGCTAATTTGTGTATTTTTAGTAGAGATGGGGTTTCACCGTGTTGACCAGGCTGGTCTTGAACTCCTGGCCTCCCAAAGTGCTGAGATTACAGGCATTAGCCACTGTGCGGGGCCAGTCTGACTTATTTTTTAATAGTTACCTGTCTGGCTCCCAAAGGAGGAAGATAGTTCTGCTGTTGCAATAATTCAAGCTGCAAATGATAGTAGCTTGAACTAGGGTGGTAGTGAAGATGATGTTGCAAAGTGATCTGATTGGATTGTACTTCAAAAGCAAAGCTGACCAGGCGTGGTGGCTCACGCCTGTAATCCTAGCACTTTGGGAGTCCGAGCTGTACTCCCAGCTGCTACTCAGGAGGCTGAGACAGAAGAACAGCTTGAACCCGTGAGGCGGAGGTTGCAGTGAGCTGAGATCATGCCACTGCACTTCAACCTGGTGACTGAACAAGACCTGTCTCAAGTAAAAAAAAAAAAAAAAAATAGGATTTTCTGAACAAGTGAATGATAGTGTGAGAAAATAAGGAGTCAGGAATCATCCCAAAAGTTTTTTTTGTCTGAATAACAGGAAGAATGAAATTGTCTTTTACTCAGATAAGGAAGACTGGGGAAGACCAGAGTTTGGTTTTGAACAGTTATATTTGAAGCTGAAGCTAGCTAGCTTCACACACAGTGGGGTATGTGAATTTGTAGTTTGGGAGAAAGGCCTAGGTTGAAGATAAGAATTTGGAGTCATTTATTGTATAGTATTCTAAACAGAAATTTCCTTTATGTTTCCCTTTTTTCTTTTTTCATGTAATTTTCAAATATTTACAGAAGTAGGGAAAATTTATGATGTGTCCCCATGTACTCATCATCAACTTCAGTAATTCTTAATTCATGAATATTCTGGTTTCATTGATATTACCTCCTCTCACCCAATTATTTTGAGGCAAATATAGTTTTAAGTCCTTGAAAGTAGATGAGATCACCTGTGGGGTAAGTATAGATATAGAGTAGTTCAACATTTAGAGGTTGGGGTAATAAGGAAGAGCCAGCAAAGGAAACTGAGAAGCAGGGACCCTTATCCCTAGCGGGTATTTTCTTTTCTTTTTTTTTTTTTTTACTTACTTAATGTCTCTCCTTACCAGAATATAAGCTCCAAGAGAGCAGGGACTTCAACTGTTTCATTCATAGCTGCATTCCCAGGACTGTTCCATGGGCCCGGCACATAGTAGAGGTGCCACAAATAATAATAGTTCAGAGTATATACGTAAATGAAAATAAACAGACTGAAAAAAGATGCAGAGTCTGAGGAGATCATTTTGGGGTGGTGGGAAAGGCGTGCTACACTCAGGTGTGGAGACCTTGAGTCAGGAAAGAACAGGGCTCATTTGTAGAACTGGGCATGGTCCAGTGTGGCCAGAGTAGGATATGTGATGGGGAATGGGGAGCATAGTCAGAGATGAGCCTAGAGTATAGAGAAACTAAGTTTTTCAGGCCTTCAAAGGAAGCAGTGACACGGGGTAGCAGACAAGACATAAGTGAAAGGTAACACTTGAGCTCAGTCTTGCTACACATAGTAAGCATATGGGGAGAGAAGGAGATGAAAAAGTAAGGGAAACAAAGCAGTGGAAAGCATAAATGCTGGGACAGACCACATCAGGTCATATAGAGGGAGATTGGGAAAGATGCTGGAGGTGGAATCGGATTGGATAGTAATTCCTTTCTACAATGTTACCTCCCACATGCACTGCCCTTATAAGTGAGTAAGTTCTCTGTTTCTAGAACGATGCCTGGAACCTAGAAGACCCTCCATAAATATTTGCTGAATGAATTTTAATTTGGAAATGATATATGTTCTTTTTCTACCTTTACAATAAAACAGCTTTGAGCATGGAGGAAGTGTGTTAAATAAGATTCTTCTACTTATTTTTCTTCTGCCTGGGAAGCTTATAGGTTTGTGTAGAGTTAGAGATATACTTTTTTCAGTGGGACTTTAAATGAAAGAGATTTTCATGAGAAAGGAAAGAGAAACCAAAGAAGGTAGTGTTTCTTCACACAGTCTCTTCCACTTATTTTTCAAATACAGGAGAATTTGGGTTAATAAATCTGTATTACCTTACCTTACCCTTAGAACAAAGCTCATTTTGAGCCCCATGGAAGCACCACTTAGCTGATTCAGATGCATTTTATGTGGTGCAAGTGACATCTTAATTTATGAATCCAAGGAACAAAGGTCCTTCATAAGGAAGTTGGTATTGCGTGTGTCTGTGTGTGTGTAGTCTCCATCAATCCCATCCAGCATTGTTAACAAGCAGTGTGTGTTCCGCCAGACCTAAACTGCTGCTCGTTGCCTTCTCCTGGTTGAGGTACCTTGTAGACAGAGTTGTGAATTGTCAAAGTTTGTCACCAGTGTCTCCCACATTCTTTTTTCTCATTCTTAGGGGTGCTTTTTCTGCTCCTTCTTGTGGAGCGTAGGACCTCTTTGCATGTTACTATTTTTACAACCTTGAGTGTCCACGTCTGGCTGCCTCCTTCAATATTGTCTTCAAGAAACTAACTTTGCCATTTCACTAGTAATATGAAATAACCGGTTGTTATGCTGTGGGGCAGGAATTTGGACAGGGCACAACAGGGACACCTTGTCTCTGCTCTCAGCTCAGAGACCAATCTGGAATCTGAAGGGTCTAGTGGTTGATGCTGGCTGTCAGCTGGAGGCCTCCTCCGTTCCTCTCCACCTGGTTCTCTGTGTGTGGTCTCTGTATGGGTTGGATTGGCTTACTCACAGCACAGTGGTTGGTCTCCTCAGCCTGAGCATCTCAGAATGAGAGCTAGTGCTGGCATCTCCTTTTGAGGACCCGACCTCAGTCATACAGCATTGCTTCCATCACATTTTATTTTTGGGAGCAGTTAACAAGCCTGCCTAGGCTTAGGGGAATGGACCAGAAATACTGCTGCAGCCATTTTTGGAAAATATAATCTGTCACAGCTAATTTTTAAAGAAAATGTTAATGTTAAATTTAAAATACAGCATTAAATTAAAATATTACTAATATTACCATTCATTGAACCCTGGTATATGGCAGACACTATGTATTAATATTTCTTTCCAGTCCACAGTACAGTACTGTAATGTAGATACTACAATGCACAGTTTCCACAAGAGAGATTTAGAACTCAGAAGTAGCTTGCCCGTGTTCACATGCTTGGCAAACTGCTACAGCACAAACCAAAGCCAATGCCTTTTCTCAGTGTGCCTCTTAGTGCTTGTCACCTGTAACCTTTGCTTTACAAAAGAACCAATGCAGTATGATGGTTGTAGTGTGTCCGTTTTGACAGGATTTGGCCACAGTAGGGATTTTGACATTTCTTCTGGCTCATTACGGTGGGGCTCTCCTGGGAACTATTTCTTTTAAGGAAGGAAATTTGCATAGCTCTGAAATTAGGGGGCAAAAAGAAGAAAACGTTTATAACTGAAGGTACTGGCACACAGCTTGATTGATTTGGGTTGTACCTGGTGCTTTTCTGGTATTATGTACCCTAATGTCTGCATGGCTCGCTCCCTAATTCAGGTTTCTGCCCAAATGCTATTGCTGCAGAAAAGCTTTTCCTACTCTCTGTGTTTGAAGGGCTCCTCCATCACTGCCTCCCTACCCTGCTGGTCATTCTTTATAACCTTTTCACCATCTGACTTTAAAAATAAAAAATCAATTTATCCACTTGTTTACTTCACCCCACTGGAATGTAAACTCTAGGCAGACAGAAACTTTTGCTTTTGTTTACTGCTATATTCTTGATGCGTAGAATAGTGCTTGACTTAGAGTCGTTGCTAAGTAAATACTATTGATTTAGTAAGTAAATGAATGCTTAGCTTGGACTACTTTGCCCATGCTAATTTGCATGATTGATTAGCTTCATATCTTCTTCAAGAAGTAATCAAAGACTAGCATGGCTGCTTCTTTCTTATTTATATTCTAGGAGATATTTAACTGAAAGGAATATCTGCTTCACTGTTGCAACCAACCAGATGCCTTCTTCTACTTCACCAGACCAAGGAGATGACCTGGAGACCTGCATTTTAAGATTTTCTGACCTGGATTTAAAATATACGAGTCTTATTAATCCCAGCAGCAGTCTCAAAGCAGAATTAGATGGCATTACAAAAAAGAAATACTCATTTGCAAAGAAAAAGGTAGAATTCCTATGAATGTTTCATGATCATATATGTGTGGTTAATGCGGATACATTTGGAAGTAGCTTATCAAGGTTGCTGTCCAGCTCAAGGTCAAGTCTGGTCAGGGACATTAACCAGCGATGTTAATTCCATCCCAGGCAAAGGGTAATCATAGGCAAGGTGTGGCCCTGGAATAGCCATGGTGGAGTACTTGAGGAGGGTGAATCCTAGACAGATGGATTAGTTTTCATTCCCCACCCCACAGGTTAAAAAAAAAAAAACCATAAAGTTGAAAACCAAATGACAAGTGAAGAAAAAAGTTGGTAACTGTGATCAACAAAAGATCACTAAAAACACATCCATCTCAGTAAGAAGATAAATGCCATAATGGAAAAATAGGCAACAGATGTGAACAGACAAGCCAGAAATAAACAAATAGAATAAGCAGGAAAAGTATTCAGCATTACTACTAATCAAAGATATTAAAAAAAAAAAAAGGGGGGGGTAGCATTTCTTTTGCCTTTTATTTGGACCAGCATTAAAAATATTGATGATACTGGTAGAACTCAGTGAGGCTGTGGATAAAATGGCACCCACATACTTTTCTGATTAGAGTATAAATTGGTACGTTTTTCCTGGAAGTCACTATTACAGATTAAAATTTAATGCTCTTTGACCCCTTGATTTTTATTTTCGATATTGTAAGTAGGTGGTTAAAGATGTAGGAAGACGGATGCATGGAATGAATGCTCATTCAACATTGCTTTTAATTGCAAATATTAGAAACAATCTAAATGTTCATCAGTTGGTAACTGGTTAAGAGAATTTTCTGTTTGTTTTACAATAAGCATAAATAATTTTTATAAAAACAGTAATATTATTTTCCAAGAAAGAAGACATTTTGGTACGTTTCTTCCCAGTCTTTTCAATGTACTTTTAGTGTGGTTGAGATTACATTACATAAGCAAATTTTATCCAGTTTTTTTCACTTAATATTATATCATAAATATTTTTCCATATAACTTAAAACTGACTGCTTAATATTCCATGGTAAGCATACTTCATAATTTACTTTCTGTATTCCTTTCGAAGATAGCTGATAGTGTTATTTGTAATATTTTAGACCAAACTGTATTATGTATATTCCAGTGTAACTTAGAGTCTTATATCCTGAGAATAAAATTATGCTGAGAGTTACTTAACTTCCTCAATATAAAGCCTAGTTTTAATTTCTCTAATAGTCTCTTCTAAAGCTTACTAATAAGAGAAGTGTTACTCCTCAGATAATTGTATAACATAATGGAACATAAAACTGGAAGCCCCTGTGGAAAGATAATATAAGGAATCTCAGTGAAACTTCTATTAGCCATAAACCTAAGGTTATTTAACAGTGTTAGTGTTTGAAATCTAATTGCAGGCCTTTGCCCTTTTTGTCAAAACCAAAGAAGTTCCGACAAAAAGGAGTTTTGAATGTAAAGAAAAATTGTGGAAATGCTGTCAGCAACTGTTCACAGACCAAACCAGCATCCATAGACATGTGGCAACACAACATACTGATGAAATTTATCACCAGACAGCTTCTATTTTAAAGCAACTGGCTGTGACATCGAGCGCCTCAAAGAGTCTTTCGTCTGCAGATGAAAAGAATCCTCTAAAAGAGTGCCTTCCACATAGTCATGAAGTGTCTGCTTGGCTCCCTGATATAAGCTGCTTTAACCCTGATGAGCTGATAAGGTAAGATTTTCATTCTGTATTTCGGTTTGATTTAAAGTATTTTTCCAACCACAATGAGATACTACAATTCACTCATTAAAATGGCTGAAGTGAGAAAGACCAACTCTGTCAAATGTGAATGAGGGTGTGGAACAACTGGAACGCCCAGTCACTGCTGGTGGGAATGTAATATGGCACAACCACTTTGGAAAAGTGTTCGCCGGTTTCTTAAACATGCATCGTTCCTGTGGCCCCCTCCTGGATATAATACCAACAGCAATAAAAACATGTCCACAGAAAGCCTTGTACAAGAATGCTCATACCAGTTTTATTCATAATAACAAAAACTGGGAACAACTGCAAATATCCATCAACAGGAGAATGAATAAACTGGTATAGTCATGTAAGAATACTGCACGACAATAAAGTGCTGTGAACCGCTAATATTCAAGAACATCTATGGGTGAAAGAGAAAATCCTTATGCTGAGTGAAAATAGCCAGACAGCACAATACATATTTTCTGATTTCATGTACTTGAAGGCAAAACTAATATATGATGATAGAAGGGTTCTGGCAGAGAGTTTGGGAATACACAAGAGATTTTTTGAGGTCTTGGAAATGTTCTGGTTTTGATAGTGGTGTGGATTACACAGGTGTACCTGTGTCAAAAATGATCAAACTTTACACTTAAGATCTGTGTATTTCACTTGTAAACTGTGCCATGCTTTAAACTTATTTTAAATAAATAGGACAGGAAAACTAAGCAAAAAAAGGGGGGGTTTATTTTAAGCTAGATATCATTATCTGTATGATTTCAAATGTACGTATCCAGAAAAATGCATCATTTATTAGGTTTATTGGGGAATGTAGCATTGCACATAGTGAATTTTCAGAAAGCAGGTAAATGTAGCTTACATTTTAAAGCATCTAAACTTTCTTTGATTTAACCTTTTTTTTTTTTTCCTGGAGTCTTTCAGACTGCATTAGATACCTCTTTAGTTACATAATTAAATAGAGTATAGTGAATGTGATTGAACTTCTTCTGAATGCTTTAATGCCATCAGGAAGGTATAAAAGTTTATCTTTTTACTAAGAAGGCTCAGACTTACTATTCTGTTATCTCTCCTCCCTCTCTTCTAATTCTAGATCCAAACCCTCTGTATTATTGCTATGTAACAAATTCAGCTTAAAACAACAAACAATATTTCAGTTTTTGAGGGTCAGGTATCCAGCCGCAGGATAGTTGGTGGTACTAGCTCAGAGTCTGTCATGAAGTTGCAGTCATCTCATTGCTTGACTGGGGCCAGTATATCTGTTTCCAGGTTTGCTCATGTGGTTGGTGGCAGGCTTGTTTTTTCAGTGGCTTTTAGTCAGAGGCCTCCATTCCTCTCTATGGGGGTCTCTTCATAGGCTGCCTGAGTGCTCTCATGACGTGGCATGTGATTTGTGAGAGACAAAGACACCAAAACAGAAACCACAATCTTTTATGACCTAATCTTAGAATTGCCATACCATCACTTTTTATTGATGCTGTTGGTCACATAGACTAACCTCAGTACAGTGTAGAAGAGAACTACACAAGGGTCTGAATACCAGGAGGCGGGGTCATCAGGGATCATGTTGGAGGCTGGGCACCATACCTCAGAGTTGTTACTTTTTAGTGTGTATTACCTAGCCTGCACTTTACCCATTCTGTCAGGATCTTAACTACTGGCAACAGCTAGATCCTTAAGGCACAGAATTCTAGAGGCCTAAGTTAGGCCAATAACATACATACTATATGTAGCCACAGACCGTAGCCTGTGCAACAGCATATACCCCGTCAGTTGACATTGTTTGCGAGGTTTTGTGTTTTTTTTTTGTTTTTTGTTTTTTGTTTTTGAGACAGAGTCTTGCTCTGTCACCCAGGCTGGAGTGCAGTGGTGTGATCTTGGCTCACTGCAACCTCTGCCTCTCAGGTTCAAGTGATTCTCCTGCCTCAGCCTCCCGAGTAGCTGGGATTACAGGCACGCACCACCACACCCAACTAATTTGTATTTTTAGTAGAGACAGGGTTTCACCATGTTGGCCAGACTAGTCTTGAATTCCTGACCTCAGGTGATCTGCCCACCTTGGCTCCCAAAGTGCTGGGATTACAGGCATGAGCCTCTGCATCCAGCCTGTTTGCAGTGTTTCTTGGAGACCATTCTATATGTTCTCTAGGGAGAAGAGGTAAAGAAAGAAAATTACATCATTTTCAAAAACAAGTGGGAAGACACGGAGACATTAATTATTCCTCTACCCTGTGTAATGTCAGAGCTTAAAAAAGGGTTTTGTATTAGTCTGTTTTCATACTGCTGATAAAGGCATATCCAAGACTGGGCAATTTACAAAAGAAAGAGGTTTAATGGACTTACAGTTCCACATGGCAGGGGAGACCTGACGATCATGGTGGAAGGCAAGGAGGAGCAAGTCACATCTTAGCTAGATGGCAGCAGGCAAAGAGAGAGAGCTTGTGCAGGGAAACTCCTGTTCTTAAAACCATCAGATCTTGTGAGACTTAACTATCACAAGAACAGCACAGGAAAGACTCATCCCCATGATCAATTGCCTCCCACTGGAGTCCTCCCATGACACATGGGAATTGTGAGAGTTTAATTTAAGATGAGATTTGGGTGGGGGCGCAATCAAACCATATCATTCTACCCCTGGCCCCTCCCAAATATCATGTCCTTACATTTAAAAACCAATTATGCCTTCCCAACAGTCTCTAAAGTCTTATTTCAGCATTAACTCAAAAGTCCACAGTCTGAAGTCTCATCTGAGACAAAGCAAATCCCTTCCGCCTATGAGCCTGTTAAAAGCAAGTTAGTTACTTCCTACATACGATGGGGGCACAGGCAATGAGTAAGTACAGCCATTCCAAATGGGAGAAATTGGCCAAAACAAAGGGGCCACAGGTGCCATGCAAGTCCTAAATCCAGCGGGGCAGTCAAATTTTAAAGCTCCAAAATGATCTCCTTTGACTCCATGTCTCACATCCGGGTCATGCTTATGCAGGAGGTCGGTTCCCATGATATTGGGCAACTCTGCTTCTGTGGCTTTGTAGGACATAGCCTCCCTCCTGACTACTTTCACAGGCTGGGGTTGAGTGTCTGCAGCTTTTTGGTGCACGGTACAAGCTGTCAATGGATCTGCCGTTCTGGGATCTGGAGGACCGTGGCCCTCTTCTCATAGCTCCACTAGGTGGTGCCTCAGGGGGAACTCTGTGTTGGGGCTCTGACCCCACGTTTCCCTTCCGCACTGCCCTAGCAGAGGTTCTCCATGAAGGCCCTGCCCCTGCAGCAAACTTTTGCCTGGGCATCCAGGTGTTTCCATACATCCTCTGAAATCTAGGCAGAGGTTCCCAAACCCTGATTCTTGACTTCTGTGCACTCACAGGCTCAACACCACCTGGAAGCTGCCAAGGCTTGGGGCTTGCACCCTATGGAACCATGGCCTGAGTTCTACATTGGCCCCTATCAGCCACAGCTAGAGCAGCTGGGATGCAGGGCACCAAGTCCCTAGACTGACCCCAGGTTCAGCCCATGAAACCATTTTCCTCCTAGACACTCAGGCATTATCAGGGGAACCAGCCCCCAATATTTCAACGTAGTTTTTTTTCTATTTTCCCTAAGTGTTGGCTGATCTGAGAAATAAAGAGAAAGAGTACAAAAGAGAGAAATTTTACAGCTGAGTCTCCAGGGGTGACAGCATATGTCAGCAGTTTCCGTGATGCCCACCTGAGCCACAAAACCAGCAAGTTTTTATTAGGAATTTCAAAAAGGGAGGGGTGTACGAATAGGGACTGGGTCACAGAGATCACGTGCTTCAAATGGCAATAAAAGGTCACAAGGGCAGAAGGGCAGAGCAAAATCACAAGGCCAGGGTGAAATTAGAAATACTGATGAGGTTTCATGTCCTGCTGTGCACGCATTGTCATTGATAAATGTCTTAACAGGAAACAGGGTTCAAGAGCAGAGAACCGGTCTGACTAGAATTTGCCAAGCTGAAATTCCCTGATCCTAGCAAGCCTGGGGGCACTGCAGGAGACCAGGGTGTGTTTCATCCCTTATCTTCAGCTGTATGAGGGACACCCCGCAGAGCGGCTGTACGTAGGCACCCCCGGGAATGCATTCCCTTCCCAGGGTTATTCCTTACTGGGAAAAGAAATCAGCGATATTTCTCCTACTCGTTTTCTGCAATAAGAAAAATATGATTCTGTTCTGCCCAGCCCTGCTGTTATCCAGTTCTTTTTCAGGGTGCCCAGATTTCATATTGTTCAAACACATATGTTTTACAAACAGTTTGTGCAGTTAATGCAATCATCACAGGATCCTGAGGCAACATACATCCTCAGCTTATGAAGATGATGGGATTAAGAGATTAAAGACAGGCATAGGAAATTATAAGATTATTGATTGGGGAAGTGATAAATGTCCGTGAAATCTTCACAATTTATGTTTCCTGATTGCAGTAAAGACAGGTGTAAAAAATTATAAAAGTATTAATTTGGAGAACTAATAAATGTCCATGAAATCTTCACAAGTTATGTTCTTCTGCCATGGCTTCAGCCGGTCCCTCCGTTCGGGGTCCCTGACTTCCCGCAACAAGGCATGTGATAGGAGGGGCTGTCATGAGAACCTCTGACATGCCCTGGAGACATTTTCCCTGTTGTCTTGGGGATTCACATTTGGCTCCACATTACTCATGCAAATTTCTGTAGCCAGTTTGAATTTCTCCTCAGAAATGGGATTTCCTTTTCTACTGCATTGTCAGACTGCAAATTTTTTGCACTTTCATGCTTTGCTTCCCTTATAAAACTGAATGCCTTTAACAGCACCCAAGTCACCTTTTGAATGCTTTGCTGATACCCTAAATCATCTCTCTCAAGTTCAAAGTTCCCCCAAATCTCTAGGGTGGGGCAAAATGCCACCAGTCTCTTTGCTAAAACATAACAAGAGTCATCTTTGCTCCAGTTCCCAAGAAGTTCCTCATCTCTATCTGAGACCACCTCAGCCTTAAGTTCATTGTCCTTATCATTATCAGCATTTTGGTTAAAGCCATTCAACAAGTCTCTGGAGAGTTCCAAACTTTCCCACATTTTCTCGTCTTCTTCTGAGCCCTCCAAACTGTTCCAACCTCTGCCTGTTACCTAGTTCCAAAATCACTTCCACCTTTTTGGGTATCTTTTCAGCAGCACCCCACTCTACTAGTACCAATTTATTGTATTAGTTCATTTTCATGCTGCTGATAAAGACATACCCAACACTGGGCAATTTACAAAAGAAAGAGGTTTTATGGACTTATAATTCCACATGGCAGGGGAGGCCACACAATCATGGTGAAAGGCAAGGAGGAGCAAGTCACATCTTACATGGATGGCAGCAGGCAAAGAGAAAGCTTGTACAGGGAAACTCCCATTTTTAAAACCATCAACTCTCATGAGACGTATTCACTGAGAACAGCATGGGAAAGACCTACCCCCATGATTCAATTACCTCCCACTGCATTCCTCCAGTGACACGTGGGAATTATGAGAGTTACAATTCAAGATGAGATTTGGGTGGGGACACAGCCAAACAATATCAGGTTTTTATTGCCAAATACAGTTTTCTGAGCTGAATATGTTTTAGGAAGTATATTAACTTTTAAAACTGAATCATAGGATTAGATGTTTAGATCCTGGCTCTGAAAAACTCACCAAGTCATATTGCAGAATTCCAGAGGACAAATTTCTGACTTTAAGCAATTCTTGAACTATTCAGTAAAGAGAAATACAGTTGACCCTTGAACAACGCGAGGTCAGGAATCCAAGGATTAGGGGCAGTTGAAAATTCACATATAACTTTTAACTCCCCCAAAACTTTACTAATAGCCTCTTGTTGACTGAAGCCTTACCAATAATGTAAACAGTCAATGAACACGTTTTTCTGTATTACGTATATTATATACTGTGTACTGTATTAAAGTAAGCTAGAGAAAATGTTATTAAGAAAATCATAAGAGGCCAGGTGCAGTGACTCATGCCTATAATCCCAGCACTGTGGAGGGCCAAGGCAGGAAGATCACATTAGGCCAGGAGTTCAAGACCAGTCTGGGCAACATAGCAAGACCCTGTCCCTACAAAAAAAAGGAAAAGAAAATCGTAATATATATTTACTGTTTTTTCAGTGGAAGTGGCTCATCATAAAGGTCTTTATCACCCTCATATTGAGTAGACTGAGGAGGAAGAGGGATTGGTCTTGTTGCCTCATGAGTGCTAGAGGCACAAAAAGATCTGCAAATAAGTGGACCCACCCAGTTCAAACCTGTGTTACTCACGGGTCAACTGTAGTCCAAATTTGATAAATTTTTGTAATTACTACTCAGTAGCACATTCTCTTTTGCTTATTGGAAAGCAGAAAGAAAGCAAATTTAAGTAGAAGTCACATTTGAGCTTGTCACTAAAACTTTCTGTACCTTCATTTCCTCACCTCTAAAATTGGAATAATAATGCCTGCCTTGCCTACCTCCCAGTACTGCAGAATGAGTTATATAATAGGATGGTGATAGTATGAGCAGTTGTGAACTACACTGTTCTATACAGATATGGCCTTTCCATTTCATATGGCCACACACTTCAGGGAAGTTACTTAGTAGTTAGAGAAACAAAGAAAAAGACACATGAGATAATTAGCAGATGATACAGGTTACATAATTATCAGTTGAATTGTATGGTACAGAGAATAATTTGTTATAGGAACTTAGAGAAAGGCAAATAGGGTCTAAAATAGACAAGAAGGTTTCATGGAGGAGCATGGAAAGCATGGAGGAGATTAGGTCCTGAAATATGATGAGGCTGTTGATGAGAGAATCAGACTCCAGAGCTGGATAGTACCTTAATTGTCCTGTACTGTAACATTCCCTAAAATATGTTCTGTGGAACACTAGTTCTAGAGGATACTAACAAGGTATTGAAAAAAGGGGTATTAAAGACAAATTTGGGAAGCACTCAGTCAAAATGTTGTTACTGCAAGACTTCTCAGAGCCTTTAAGAGGCTTTTGCTGGGATTCTTAAGTAGGGAGATGCTGTCTGTAGGGTTTCCAAATATGTTTTTATAGAACAGCTTCGTAACACACTTTGGAAAATATAGTTTATTTCCGTTCTCTCATTTTACATATGAGGAAACCAAGGCCCAGAAGTGATGAAAGACCTGCCCAGCTAGTTAGTATGACAGCACAGTGCAGTAGAAGGAGTATAGATCTGGTGTCAGAAGACTGGCGTTTAAGTCCTTACTATCACTTTCTGGCTGTCTGACTTGGGAGGAATTGGCCTTAATTTATTCAGCTGTAAAATGGGGATAATAATAACCTGCATCATAGAAAGAGGGTTATAAGAAAAAATGGGGGCCAGGCGCGGTGGCTCAAGCCTGTAATCCCAGCACTTTGGGAGGCTGAGACGGGCGGATCACGAGGTCAGGAGATCGAGACCATCCTGGCTAACACGGTGAAACCCCATCTCTACTAAAAAAAAAAAAATACAAAAAACTAGCCGGGCGACGTGGCGGGCGCCTGTAGTCCCAGCTACTCGGGAGGCTGAGGCAGGAGAATGGCGTAAACCTAGGAGGTGGAGCTTGGAGTGAGCTGAGATCCGGCCACGGCCACTGCACTCCAGCCTGGGCGGCAGAGGGAGACTCCGTCTCAAAAAAAAAAGAAAAAATGGAAGTGAAACTTTTTTGTATGATGATACATACAGATACTGCCTTATGTGAGAGGATAAGCCAAAATGGAACCAAATTTCTAACTTTTCTATGAATTGGAGTTACTGATACCTGTCTCTTGGATGTGACCATTAAATGAGGGATCAAAGTAAACTCACTTTTTGTAAAGTAAGTTCAGTGCAGATACTGTCTTCTGTAGAGCAAATATAAAAAGAAGTTGCTTTTCGTTTCAGGAGAACAATAATCAGAGCAAAGGCAGGCATGAGTGTCTTCATCTTAGCCTTCCCTTGTGTACTGTATGAATTATGACTTTCTTATGTCAGCGACTCAAATGCTCTTTGCCTCGGATTTTCATTTTATAGTGGCCAGGGCAATGAAGAAGGGGAGGTGCTCCTTTATTACTGCTACCGTGACCTGGAGGATCCCCAGTGGATCTGTGCCTGGCAAACAGCTCTGTGTCAGCACCTGCACCTCACAGGCAAGGTAACACCTTCTCCTATATTCCTTCCTTCACTGGGTTCATCTTGCCTGCCAACCTTGGATTGCAAATGCTGTGCTCATTATAAAAAAGATTCACTCTTGAGTTCTTAGAAGTTAAGGAAATTCTACTGGGCATTTAAGTAAAATATTAGGCAGCTATTAACATCATATTTTATAAGAATATTTACTAGCATAAACCAGGAGTCAGCAAACTTTTTCTTGAAGAACCAGATAGTAGATATTTTAGGTTTTGCACAAAAAACTATTCAGTATTATTATAGCATGAGAGCAACTATAGATAATATGTAAAAGAATTGGATGGCTGTGTTTGAATAAAACTATATGCAAAAGCAAGGATAATTTGCCAAGCCTGGTATAGGGAAATGTTCATGATATATTAACTGGAAAAACATTTTATAGAACATAGAGGTGTGATTCCAAGTTGCTTCTTATTTTTCTAGAACCTGCCAGGGTCAGGTACCAGCTCAGGGTACTGACATTTGCTGTTTGCTTCCTCTCCTAGAGTGGGCTTCGCTTGCAGCCGCGTTTCACCCTAATGGGCCGCACATATTGTTGCTCCTTCCCTTGCACCTTCACATGCAGCACAGATCTCGGCTCACATATTGTCTCCTTAGAGCTCCAGTCTGAAGTAGCCTTCTCCAGATCTCATCACGTTCTATCCCTTTCTGCTTTTCAAAGAATTGATTAGTATCTGAAAGTATAATTTTCATTTATAAGCTTCATGAGGACAGGAATTTTGGTATTAATTAATTGATGTATTCTCAGTGCTGAAACAGAGCTTAGCATGTAGTAGACCCTCAGTAGATATTTGGAGAAGATAGAATGAAGGAATGAATGCATGTTCATGACAAAACCAGAAGTGCATGTATAAGCATGGAAGGTTGTGTGTACCAAGATGTTAGTAAGGATTATCTAGGCATGTAGGGTTATTGATGGTTTTTATCTTCCTAAAATATTCTCTGATAACATTACACATATGCATATGTCTATGTCTTTTATATGATTTTCAAAATTTAAATCAAAAGGAAGTGAACTAGTTTCCCCCTGAAACCTCCTTTAGTTATGACACTGCGCTGCTTTGTTTCATCTTTCCCAACATATGGCCCAGGTCTGAATTGATCAATCAGTGATATTTTTCACATCCATGTTTTCTAATAGATAATGATTTCATTTACCTCATTCAGTTCATCACCAAGTCCTGCCATTTCCACCTCTTCAAATATTCCTTAATTCCATTCCCTTCTCTCTTCCACAGTCATCACTTTAGACGAAGCCACCACCCTCTCTTACCCAGTCCATGCAGTAGCTTTCAAATTACTTGCCATCCCTGCCTGCCACTTAATCCGTTCTCCACACAGCCATAATGATCCTAAAAGGTAAATAAAATCATATCACTCCTTCCTCAAACTCTTTCAGTGGCTGCCACTTCCAGTTCATGTGGAGGAAAACCAGTGCCTTAAAAATGCCCTTAGGTTCCTGCGTGAGTTGGCCCCTTCTTACTTTTTCCTCTCGTCTGATACTGTTCTTTGCTCATTATACTCCAGCAACATGGTCTTTCAGTATTTTGGGACCCACCGAGTTCTTTGCTGTCCTTGGGCCTTTTTACAAGCAAACTATCTTCAGGGAGCTCTGTTACACCCACTCTGTTGCTTAGTCTGGCTTTTACTCAAGCTTAGTTCTCAATTTTCACGACACTTCCTCAAAGAGACCTTTCCTGTCAATCGAAATTCATTTCTCCCAGTGCACTCTCTCATGGCATCTTGTAATTATTTTTCATAGTATTTGTCCATTTGTAACTTTTATTTTAATATCTGTGACCTCCCATAGTCTGTAAGCTCCTAAAGCGAAAAGCTATATTTTTTTCAACCACTGTATCCCTAATTCCTAGCACAATTCCTGGTGTAAATAAATAAATAATATTTATTTGTAGAATGAATACATTCATCACCATTCCTATTCAGAAAACTTCCACACCCTGAAAGATGGATATTCTCACAGTAAACCTGAATGTACAAGGTATGAAAACAACCTCTTGGTTTAGAGGCAGATTATTATTCTTGGCCCAACCCAAGTGCTAAATTAGCAATGAGGGATCTTACCCATAAGGTGGCAGTACTTGCCTAGATCTCGGATACAAATTCCTAGGTGTCAAGGATACATGCCCGTTTAATGAGAGTTTTGTGTTTGGAGATTTGGCAGAATATCGGTGCCTAAGTAGGGAAATAGAAGAACTTGACAGTTGTGAAATTATGGGAAAAAAGCCTCTACCCTATTGCTGTGTGTTCCTTACTGCCTCAAAAAATTTGAAGGGGTACATTGAAGGCTTTAGAAAGGAAAAGTGATAAGATTGGGAGCCAGTAAGATCTGGTTTTGAATCCCAGATTTACCAGCTATCACCTGTACCTTTGGGCAAGTTAATTGATTTCTCTAGCTTTTGTTTCCTTTTCTGTAAAATGGGGATTATGATATCTGCCTTTCAGGATTATAATGTAATGCTTCTGTCTCATAGCAAGTGCTGAATAAATGCTTGAATAAATGCTAATTGTTCTCAATTTCTTTCATGTAAGGCCTTCCTCACTAAGGAGCTTTGAAGGATTTCTGTTAGAGAATCCTGGGGGTTCAAAGTCTAGTGCATGAGTTTAGAGCATGCTCTGCCCTAGCTATGTAGGGAGCAGATGTACTTGTCTTTTCTTTGGGTTCTGAGATTAAAATAAATTAGAAAAGAATCTACTAGCCTACCCAAAGCGAGGTGCTTAGATGTACATACTTCGTCTTACCTGCTGTAGTCAGAAACTATTTTGGAGTGGGTTTTCTAACTCTTACACTGATTGGGCTCTATTTTTCTATGTAGTCCACTATAAGTTCGTAGTGGGGACAGTAGCCTGTGTAGCAGAGATGTCATGGGCTTCCTGCTTCCCTCTCCCGTGCCCAGAACTGGCTTTACTAAACTGCAGCACTGTTTCTCAAGGAGTCTGGATGTGATCTGGAATCTTTGTCATGGAACTCTGGAAAACATTTTACAGTACTGTACATAGAGGTGTGATTCCAAGTTGCTTCTTAATTTTCTAGAACCTACCAGGATCATTTATTGGCTCAGGGTACTGACATTTGCTGTTTCCTTCCTCTCTAGAGGGCTCTTCCCCCGCACCTTTATATGGCGCATACCCCACTTCAGATCTCGGCTCACATATTGTCTCCTTAGAGCTCTAGTCTGAAGTAGTCCTCTCCAGATCTCATCACGTTCTATCCCTTTCTGCTTTCCAAAGAATTGATTAGTATCTGAAAGTATAATCTTCATTCATAAGCTTCATGAGGACAGGAACTTTGGTCTTAATTAATTGATGTATTCTCAGTGCTGGAACAGAGCTTAGCATGTAGTAGACCCTCAGTAGATATTTGGAGAAGATAGAATGAAGGAATGAATGCATGTTCATAACAAAACCAGAAGTGTGTGTATAAACATGGAAGGTTATGTATACCAAAATGTTAGTAAGGATCATCTAGGTATGTAGGGTTATCAGTGGCTTTTATTTTCCTAAAATAGTCTCTGATTACATTACACACATGCATATGTTTGTGTCTTTTATGTTAACTTTCGAAGTTTAAAATTATATACGACTACCAGTGAGTTGGCATTGGCTTGTGCCATGAATCTTGTTTTATATCCATACCTTAAAGAGTTGATCAAGTGAGGCATCAACTCATGTGTCTTCTCTGGACCCTAAAAAAGGGCAGCCATTAAAAATTTTCAAATTACCAAGTACTGGTAGATACCAGTATTATATGACTAGAACAATATAGGACCTTGAGTTAAATCATCTCTTTTTCCAGACGGTGCCATGATGCCACATGTGCTGCGCTTGCTAGCACTTTTCTTTAGAGAGCTCAGTTCCCTTTAAAGATGATCCATCTTTAAACTCATCCACAGGATTTTGTAGTATGAAAACAACCAACTCTGCAGGGCCCCCAGAGCAGTGCCCCTTAAGGCTGGGGCCTTACCCCAGGCTCTAATGTCCCCTAACCAGGGCAGCATTTCAAAGAGAATATGGGGCTTGAGATGCCAAAGAGCCCCAAATACGAATACACATTCATTTATTCAACAAATATGTATTGAGTGCCTACTGTGTGGCGGGCACTGTTCTAGGGGATATGCTGGTGAGCAAAACAGACACAAACCCATGTGGAACTTGTATTTCAGTGGATGGGTTTGCAGTGGTGGGCTCTCCTCCAAACACCATGCAGAGATACATGCTGATGTATGCCCTCTGCCCTCAGATGTGCTCTGTGCTTTAGGATTTTGGTAGTATCTCCTCAGCAATTCTTTTAATTTCTGGTGCTCTTTAGTTCCCTTTTTACTCATATAAAGAAATTAAGGTTCAGAGAAGTCAATTAACTTTCTCATAGCTACATGCAAGTGAGTGGCAGAGCTTAATCTTGATCCTAGATCTGCTGACCTCTGTGGAGGACTCTGTTGAGCTACTTGGATTTAGATTAAGCTCAGAATTCACTTCTTTGGCTGTTGGACCATTATAGCTCCATAGCAAATGGGGCTTTCCAGGAGTTTTATTCACATTCTCGTGTTCAGCACATATGAAACAGAATACCTCATCGGAACTGTAGGCTATGCCATTTTAGAAAAATACAGGTATCCAGCTGGGCACGGTGGCTTGTGCCTATAATCCCAGCACTTTGGCACTTTGGGAGGCCAAGGCGGGTAGATCACTTGAGGCCAGGAGTTCGAGACCAGCCTGGCCAACATGGCAAAACCCTGTCTCTACTAAAAATACAAAAATTAGCTGGGCTTGGTGATGCATGCCTGTAATCCCAGCTACTCAGGAGGCCAAGGTAGGATAATCACTTGAACCCAGGACGTGGAGGCTGCAGTGAGCCAAGATTATGTCACTGCACTCCAGCCTGGGCAACAGAGCAAGACTCTGTCTTAAAAAACAAACAGGTGGCCGGGCGCGGTGGCTCGCGCCTGTAATCCCAGCACTTTGGGAGGCCGAGGTGGGCAGATCACGAGGTCAGGAGATCGAGACCATCCTGGCTAACACAGTGAAACCCCATCTCTACTAAAAAAAGACAAAAAAATTAGCCAGGCGTGGTGGGTGCCTGTAGTCCCAGCTACTCTACTAAAAATTTTTGTATTTTTGGTAGAGACGGTGTTTCATCATGTTGGCCAGGCAGGGGAATGGCGGGAACCCAGGAGGCAGAGCTTGCAGTGAGCCGAGATCATGCCACTACACTCCAGCCTGGGCAACAGAGCGAGACTCTGTCTCCAAAAAAAAAAAAAAACAGGTATCCATCTCACACCAGTCAGAATGACTATTATTAAAAAGTGAAAACATGCTGGTGAGGTTGTACAGAAAAAGGAATGCTTATGCACTATAGGTGGGAGTGTAAATTAGCTCAACCATTGTGGAAGACAGTGTGGTCATTCCTAAAAGACCTAAAGACAGAAATACGATGCAGCAATCACATTACTGGGTATGTACCCAAAGGAATATAAATTGTTCTGTTATAAAGACACATGTATGCATATGTTCATTGCATCAGTGTTTGCAGTAGCAAAGACATGGAATCACCCTAAATGTCCATCAGTGATAAACTGGATAAAGAAAATGTGGTACTGGATAAAGAAAATGTGGGAATACTATGCAGCTATAAAAAAGAACAAGATCATGTCCTTTTCAGGGACATGGATGGAGCTGGAAGCCATTATCCTTAGCCAACTAATGCAGGAAGAGAAAACCAAATACTACATATTTTCACTTATAAGTGAGAGTTAAATGATGAGAACGCACGGACACATAGAGGGGAACAACAAACACTGGGGCCTTTTGGAGGGTGGAGGGTGGGAGGAGGGAGAAGATCAGGAAACATAATTAAGGGGTACTAAGCTTGATACCTGGATGGTGAAATAATCTGCACAACAAACCCCCCTGACACAATTTTACTACAGAGCAAACCTGCACTTGTACCCCGGACTTAAAAGTTTAAAAAAGAAAAACACAGATATCTTTGTCCAGTAACACTTTGGTGTCCTCAGCAGCGTCTGCTTTTCCTGTTAAACTTATTGACACACATGAGCCTGTTGTTCTTCCCTGGAAAGATAACCAAGCTAAGAACAGTCTGTTCTCTTTCTCACCATCTTGTGTCTCAGATTCGAATTGCTACAGAAGGAATCAATGGGACAGTTGGTGGAAGCAAATTGGCTACCAGACTCTATGTGGAAGTCATGCTTTCCTTCCCATTGTTTAAGGATGACCTGTGTAAAGATGATTTTAAGGTAAGAGAAAATGAAAATTAAATGGATCTAGAGCCATCTGCTTCTGCCGCTGTGCATGTTATTGAAGAAGAGTTCAAAGTAGAGAAATAAGCAGTGCCAAGTTAAGTATCCTTTCCCCTTTATTTTTTTGGGGCTTGGGGAGTTGTTTTGTTTTGTTTTTTGACAGGGTCTTGTTCTGTCACCTAGGCTGGAGTGCAGTGGCGTGATCATGGCTCACTGCAGCCTCGACCTCCCCAGGCTCAGATGGTCCTCCCATGGTCTGGAACTCTTGGGTTCAAGCAGTCCGCCCACATCAGCCTCCCATAGTGCTGAGATTGTGGACGTGAGATACCGCACCTGGCCCCCTTTCCCCTTTAAATGCGCTTTTCCCTTTAGGTTACGAGACAGTACAATAGAAGGAGAATGCTCATCCCCATGCTTCCATTGAGTCTCCATGTGATCTTGGACCAGCTAGTGCTCTAGACCTCAGTATCCCTTCTTATAAAATAAGGATGTTACAGCTCATGCAGTCTGGGACTTCAAATCTTGGACATATTAACTCACTTGAGAGACCACCAGCCTGGTCAGCAGATCACTGTGTTTTTAGTAAATCTGGAATTATAAGATTAACACTTCACACCATGTAGGGGAATAAAGTTGTTGCTCTCACTGCTTTGTTTGAGTGACTTTATACTTTGTCATAATAAGTGATAAGGTGATGGGAAATGCCTTGCTAGCATTCATGCTGGCAGTGATAGGAAAAGAATGAAAACTGGGCATAATCACATGTTAGAATTGCTCGGCAGTGTTGCAGTTTTACAATTAAATGCTTATACCTAAAGAAACACCTTTTCAGCTTAATACTCCTGCACATGGCAGATATGCCATAAGTATTTATCAGTGTTGAATTATCTGGAACATTCTGGGCCCTAACTAGAGGTTTTTTAAGACTTCAACTATCGTTATTACAAAACAGACCATCATTCTTATATTGGCACTTGTCTTATACCTGGAGATGGGACAGCAAGACTGTATTCTGTTTTGTTTCTCATTGGCTAGACCAGCAAAGGAGGAGCTCACTGTTTTCCAGAATTGCGTGTTGGTGTATTTGAAGAAATCGTGCCCATGGGGATCAGCCCCAAAAAGATCTCCTACAAGAAACCTGGTATGCTTGCTTTTAGAAGATTGTGCTTTAATTCACAGGGACAAAACTTGATAGACAAATAAGAAAGCTGGGCACCGTGATCAGTAGCAGTCATGAGTCCTCTCTAAAGCAGCTGTGGGGTGGCTAACACTTGGCTGCGTCCAGTGCTTACGCTGTTTCTCTGTGGTGCTGTGGTGATTGAAGACTCACCTCTTAGAGTGATCTATCTTATTCTTCTTGGTGATGGTTCAGCAAGTAGTTGTTTTCTCTTTCCAAAGACAGCAAGCAGTTTGGGAAGAGTGTAATTATTACTTGTAAACAGTTCGTCAGCAGAATAGAGTATGCAGGCCTTTTGCTACAGGAAGCAAGTTGCTTTCAACACCAAAGCAGTTTTCACTGTGCTCTAGAATGTTCTTTCCCCATCTTCTCCATGGTAAATGGTTGAAAGACATTTGTTTGGCAGGTGTTTTGGAGTTTTATTATACTTTTTACCATGAAAAAATTTAAACATTAAAAAAGTAGAGAAAATAGTATAGTGACGTTCCATGCACCTATCATGCAGCTTTAGCAGTTAACTGATTCATGGCCAGCCCTCACCTATACCCCATCCCTTCTCCCATCTTGGTTATTTTGAAGGCAACCCCAATGTCAGGCCATTTCATTTATAAATATTTTTAGTAGATATCTCTAAAAGATAAAAATATGTTTTAAAAGATGTAAAACGATATCACATCTTAAAACATTTTAACTGATTCCTTAACATGTTATCAAATATCTAGTTGGTTTAGTCACTCAATTCCCAGTTGTCTCATATTTTTTAAGCTTCGTTTCTGTTAGATTTAAATAAGATTCATTCATTGTGATTCATGAGTATGTCTCTTTAAGTGTCTTTCAACCTATAGATTTATTTCCGTTTTTTTCCCCCCTTGCAGTTTATTTTTGAAGGAACTGGGTCATTTGACCTTTAGAGTTTCCCATAATCTGGACAATACTAATTGTATCTCCAAGATATATTTCTCTGTCCTCTTTATTTCCTGTAAGTTGATGATTAGATTTAGAGTAGTGCTAATAGAAATATAATATGAGCTACATAATTTTACATTTTCTAGTAACCACATCTTTAAAAGTAAAAACTAGATGAGATTAATTTAATTAATATGGTTTTCTTAATGCAATATATCAAAATATTATTTCAACATGTAATCAATAGAAAAAATTATTAGTTTGCTTTTTGTTCATGCTAAGTCCTTGAGATCCAGTATGTATGTCACCATTATAGCACAAATACTTGCCAGTCACATGTGGCTAGTGGCTACTGTATTGACAACTCAGGACTAGAGACTTGATCAGATTCCGATTTGATTTATTTTTCTCCCGCCACCAAGACTACATAAGCACTATTGTCTTCTTTGATCAGGAAGCACAAAGGTCTGGTTGACTCCATGGTGTTCATTTTTAATATGTAAAGATTTGAAAGAAGTCTGAGAGTGAAGCCAGGGGGAAATGGATACAGACATCTGGGAAAGAGACTCATGCATGGGGAGATGAGGGCCAGAAAGAGCTGTTGTCTGCTTACTGTTCCCATCTTAGCAGGAGGCAATGTGACTACAACTTTTCCTAGGCACTGCAGGACATTGCAGGCAGAGAGTGGGCTCTAGACAGTGCTGTCGTGTTTTCACTTGAAGGAAGTTATTTAAAGGGTAAAGGGACCTCTTTTTTTTTTTCTTGAGACAGTCTTGCTCTGTTGCCCAGGCTGGAGTGCAGTGGCATTATTTCAGCTCACTGTAACCTTTTCCCCTCCGGGTTCAAGCAGTTCTCCTGCCTCAGCTTCCCAAGTCGCTGGGATTACAAGTGCACGCCACCACACCCGGCTACTTTTTGTGTTTTTAGTAGAGACGGGGTGTCGCCACACTGGCCAGGCTGGTCTCAAACTCCTCACCTCAAGTGATCTGCCCACCTCAGCCTCACAAAGTGCTGGGATTACAGGCATGAGCCACCACACCTGGTAAAGGGACCTCTTTTAAACACATCCATGCTGGTCACTGTCCCAACAATCCTTCTCAGGGCCAGTAGAGCAACTGCAATCATAGCCTAAGCAGGGAACAGGTTTCATTTCCTGCGGCTCCCTGCAGGTAGGAGTCTTAGCAGATTTCCATGCTTTTCGTGCCATGTTTGTTTGTTTGAGATGGAGTCTCACTTTGTTGCCCAGGCTGGGGTGCAGTGGCACAATCTTAGCTCACTGCATCCTCTGCCTCCCAGGTTCAAGTGATTCTCCTGCCTCAGCCTCCCGAGTAGCTGGGACTACAGGCATGCGCCACCACGCCCGGCTAATTTTTTTTTTGTATTTTTAATAGACAGAGTTTCACCATGTTGGCCAGTTTGATCTCCAACTCCTGACCTCAAGTGATTCACCTGCTTTAGCTTCCCAAAGTGCTGGGATTATAAGCAAGAGCCACCTCGCCCATGCCTGGCCTTTTTTTCAGATGGAGTCTCACTCTGACGCCCAGGCTGGAATGCTCACTGCAACCTCTGCCTCCTAGTTTCATGTAGTTCTCCTGCCTCAGCCTACTGAGTAGCTGGGAACTACAGGCATATGCCAACATACCTGGCTAATTTTTGTATTTTTAATAGAGATGGGGTTTCACCATGTTAGCCAGGCTGGTCTTGAACTCCTGACCTCAGGGGATCCGCCCGCCTCAGCCTCCCAAAGCATTAGGATTACAGGTATGAGCCACCATGTCGGGCCTACGTCCCATGTTTGAATCTCCCTTTTTCCCCCATTCTTTTTGTATCCATGTAATTATGTGACAATACCTTATATAGAATCTGACCTTACTACATTCTCTCTACAACTGTAAGGCAGGTAGCAATCCAGATTCCTTGGCCTGGCTGTGGGCCCTCATCTCTCCTTGGTGTGGAGCAGTTTCGTTGGTTGTTGGGGTTCTTCTCTGAGGGGAATGAGGCTCCTTTGGTACTGTAAAGCTTTATCATGAATCGTGGGTAACTGAGTCACCAGAGACCCTGCCCATTAGGCATGGCTACCTCATAATGCAGATTCACCAAAAGTTCCTCACTATCTACTGAGATGTCTGGACCCCCAAAGATAGGGGAATATTTCTGTCCTAGAGAGTTACAAGGCAAAGAGCCCCAGGAGACTGAGGTTCTCTCCTATTAGTCCCTTTGTATATATATTTTTTGAGACAGGGTCTTGCTCTATTGCCCAGGCTGGAGTACAGTGGTGTGATCATAGCTCACTGAGGCCTCGATCTCTTGGGCTCAAGGGATCCTCCTACCTCGGCCTCCAAAGTGGCTGAGACTATAGGCACACACTACCATGGCCAGCTGATTTTTTTCATTTTTTTTTGTAGAGACAGAGACTTGCTATGTTCCCCAGGCTTCCCTTTGTATTTTAATACTTATCCATCTTCTAGCTTTCTTGTCTTTTTCTCTACTTTACTTTCTTTCTCATATGTCATTTCTGTTGTCCACCCGTCTTGCCCTTTTCTCTTTCACTTATGCACACACACTTAGACACATTCTTCTTGCCCCTTTGCATTAAAAATGTATCTATTCCAAATTTATTCCATAACTTTTTGTGCACACCTGCCTCTGCCAGGGTTCTTAGCCTTCAACGTGGGTTCGACCTTGATATAGAACAGTTTACAAAGCCTGTAGTCAGCCACATACATGCCCAGCTCCTCCATGTACAGTGACAATAGAGCAGTGGCCATTTCCTGACCTACTAGTGACCATACAATGGACCAGCAAATTCACATGGCAATTTAGATCCCAGTTGCCTGGTTTTTATCACTAGGATTAGGCCAATTAAGAGGATGCAAAATTCTTTGACTAGTTATTTCTAAACTACCAGGTCTCCATCGCCTTCATTTTAGGAGGAGGGAAATTGAGGATACCTGGAATTACTGGAATTACTAAATTATTTCATCATAATCATCAAGTAGTGTTCTTTTCAGACAGTTGTAATTATGAAGGGAAGAGGTTAGGGTGGAAAGAAACAAAGCAACATGTAAGTCAGGTTGGGTGAGTTGTGATTGGGTTTTGGGTTTTTTGGGTTTTTTTTCTTTAACATAATTTTTTTGGTTTGATTTTAGGAATCCATTTATCCCCGAGTGAATTTCATAAAGAAGTAGAAAAGTTTTTATCTCAGGCAAATCAAGAACAAAGTGATACTATCCTTCTTGATTGCAGAAACTTCTATGAAAGCAAAATAGTAAGTAAAAGCCGGAATTGAGTTCTCTAAATTGGTAGATCTCCCCATTCCCAAAGTATGGTATATTTCCCAAGGGGACCTTGTGTGTGCCCACCTGTGGCCACATGGATCTCCTGCCAGTACTAGCAGCTTCAGAGAAAACCCAAGTCCTAAAACTCAGAATCTAGTGAGAGAGTCTAAGAAAATATGAATTAAAGACATCTAGGCACATAATATACTTAGTGACTCCCATGAGCCTGCCTTTGACATGTATCAAGGATCTTGCAAAGTTGCCTTTTGGCAGCCTCTCCAGTTCCCCTAAGGACCCTGGGAAGGTGACCCACAGCCCACCAGCCTCGGTTTCAAGTTCAGATCTTGAAGTTGAAAGGTCAGAGTGGGGATGAGAGTAGCAACTGGCAGGAGCTTCTTTGCTAAGGTAGGGTTTGTTAGGTACAAAAAGAACCTTCGTTCCTACCAGGTATGTTTTTGTGATAATTTTCCTTTTGTTGCTCCTATGTTACAGGGACGATTCCAAGGCTGCTTAGCCCCAGACATCAGGAAATTCAGTTACTTCCCTAGCTACGTTGACAAAAACCTAGAACTTTTCAGAGAGAAGAGAGTGCTGATGTACTGCACCGGGGGCATCCGCTGTGAGCGGGGTTCAGCCTACCTCAAAGCCAAGGTGAGCCACCACCCCGGGGCACTGTGGGCATGGCGGTGAAGGAGACGGCTCCACCAGCAGCATATGTGGAGCTATCTGTTGCCCGCAGTACTCCCCACCCCCAGGCAGCCAAAGCATGCCTTCACCCCTCGTATGGCTGTAGCATGGAGTTCATAAGTACAGAATCTGAGGAACTTTAATCTCAAGATACGAAAAACACTTAACAGTCTTAGAGACTCATCAAATGTAAAAGGGAGAGATTAGTTAACATCTCCCTTTTCCTAATCCTTTTGCTTGATCCTGAGAAGAGCAAATTCAGTAACATTACATGTCCCAACAGGTGTCTTCCTATATTTAGGGGCAGCAAAATAGTTGGGCTTCCCAGGATCTAGAGGGTGAAGGCCCTGCTTGCTGTCATCACCCATCCCCCTAGGAGGCAAGATCTAGCCAGTTGGTGCCTTGACCCCTTGGTCAGCAATTCCTTAGTGTACCGCAGTGGGAGCCAGGAGCCCCTAACTAATAGCAGCGGCCATGAGTCCTCCACGTCAGCGCTCCTCGCCATGCGCCGCTCTTCCGTGGAGCATCTTAACAGGTCTCTCTGGTGGCTCTTCAGATTTTCTGTTGTTTTTCCACACCTAGGGAGTGTGCAAGGCGGTGTTCCAGCTCAAGGGTGGCATCCACAAGTACCTGGAAGAGTTTCCTGATGGCTTTTACAAAGGGAAGTTGTTTGTTTTTGATGAACGCTATGCTCTGTCCTACAACAGTGATGTGGTGTCAGGTAGGTCAGCATGGGCTCCGAGCCCAAACTGAAATGAAGCACATTGTCAGTTCACCATTCTAGAAAAATGACACAGGGAAGACAGGCCAGTGTTCATTACTGAGCACTGAATAAGCAGGGAAAATAAGTACATTGTGCCACCATTTTCCTAGCATTGCAGCTGAGAGAACCCTAGCCCAGGAGTCAGGAGGCCTGGGTTAGGATTCTGGCTTCACCATTCCTAGCTGGACAAGCCTATTAACATGGGGATCATCTCACCTGCCCTGCCTGCCTGCCTGTCTGCCTGTCAAGAGTTGGACTACTGGGCTAATTCAGGGCTCTTAACCTGGAACTGGTACGTGTAATTTCAGGGGTTCTGCGAATTTGGATGGGAAAATAGTTGTATCTTTGTTTTCAATAACACCTCACTAAAATGAAGTGTTTCCTTCAGTTATGAATGTAGGCAACAAAACCAGTTGTATTAATGTACCTGTGACTTTGTCTTCAGTAGGATTTACAGTACTTTCATATCATGTTTCAGTTGCCTCAGATACCTCAAAATAGTATTTATACTCATCACTGCTTCAAAATGAAAATAGTTATTAGGCCCACCACTAAGAGTTGATATATAATGTGTTAATAAATGGCACGTCTTATTATATATCACAGACTTTGAAAAATACTTTGATATTTTGTATTTCTGTATAGTTGGTTTCCTTTGTGATCTTAACATGTTTATGCATTTAAAAATATTTTTCTTGGTCAGGCACAGAGGCTAATGCCTATAATCCCAGCACTTTCGGAGGCCAAGGTGGGAGGATCGCTTGAGCCCGGGAGTTTGAGACCAGCCTGGGCAACATAGCTCACTATGTCTCTACAAAAACTTTTTTAAATTAGCTGAGCATGGTGATGTGTACCAGATACCCAGGAGGTTGAGGCAGGAGGATTGCTTGAGCCCAGGAGGTTGAGGTTGCAGTGAGTTTAAATCACGCCACTGTACTCCAGCCTGGGCGAAACAGCAAGACCCTGTCTCAAAAAAGTTTTTCTAGGCCAGGATCTATAGGCTTCACCAGACTACCAGGTAAATCCATAGCACACATGACTGTAGGAACTCCTACCTCTCTGTGGACACAGGTGGCATGCACATTTGAGTAAGATTTGAGTTTGATTGTCCTCTCCCTTACTTTCTTGGTCTTATTTTCATTTTAGTGGTTTTATCTCTTATTGATCACTACTTCTGATCTGTTTTGGAGCTAGATGGAGTATAAATTCTCAACAAGTAGAAAGTAGATTTGATTTTATAGAGGTTATATTGGCTGAACTCGATGGGTACCTGCGTGTGAGTATGAAGGAGAGAGAGAAGGCTCAGAGGTAGCTTAGATAAGCAAGGTAAGGAAAAGTGAGGAAGAATGATGTTATCAGTGGTAACAGGAGGTCATCAGGGAAAAACAGGTGGAGAAAGAAGATGGTGTGAGTTTTAGGAATCAGATGGTCAAGTGTCCTAGCAACAGCAGGAGAGACGCAGGCCTCGGGGAGAGGGGTGTGGACTGCAGATGCTCACTGTAGGTGGGTTATTGCCTGTATTTAGGTGTGTTGTCCCCACTGGAAAAGGGAATGATCAAAGGGGAGAAGGCCACTTAACAAGGGGGTTGGGAGGTGGTTGGCCAGCTTTGGAATAGCTGGTGAGAGAGAGAAACTTTCATTACCATCTAGTTACCACCTGTTCTCTAGATGGGAAAAAGGAAAAAAAAGTAAATACTGGAAGCAGACAGTTCCCAGAAGTCACCCCCCAAAAAAAATAAGCTGGGTGGTGGGAGTGGTGGTTAGTTGTTATTGCTGGAAGACAGAAGACTTACTATTTGGAAACCTTCCCCGGGTTCCACAGATCTTTGAGATTCTAGTCAGCAGAGGGAGCAATGCCTGTCCACATGTGTGTGAACGCATGTGTTTATAATGATGGTTTTCCTTCCTCCCCAGAGTGTTCATACTGTGGAGCCCAGTGGGACCAGTATAAACTCTGCTCCACTCTCCAGTGCCGCCAGCTCGTTTTGACCTGCCCTGCCTGTCAAGGACAAGGATTCACAGCCTGTTGTGTCACATGTCAAGACAAGGGGAGCAGGAAAGCTTCAGGCCCTATGCAAGACAGCTTTAAAGAGGAATGTGAGTGCACAGCCAGACGGCTGCGCATACCTAGGGAACTTTCGCGGCACATGCAACGGCCTGTGAGCCCAGAGCCAGGGCCTGATGCTGCTGAGGATGGGCCAGTGCTTGCGTGAGCAGCACCTTTGGCATTTTCCCAGGCCCTCGGTAAAAGTAGGTTTGGGGTGACCATACAGAGAAAGCATGGTGAGGCTGCAGAAACAGAGAAATCGGGATACTTCAGTGCTGACCACTGCCAGTATGGCAGCCGTCTACACTTCACAGCGGGAGGGGAGGAGTCGTGTTGTCTACCACGTACCTGAGACATTCTGATTTGGATGATGCTAGAGCACAGGAAAAAGGTGAGCTGCATGGAATCCCAAAGCTGCTGAGGGATAGAGCCTGAGCCTGGTGGCCACAGCATCCCCTTTCTTTGCCATGCAGCTGGGGCTGTTAGTAGTCATTGTCCTTGTCAGCAGACCTTCTACCCTGGTGGCAAACATGTGAAAGCTGTGGCCCTGGGAGTGGCCTCCTAAAACAAACCACTAAGGTCATCTGCCATCTACCCTTAATCTCTGTCTCTCGCCTGAGGGGAATCTGCAAGCTGTGCATTGGGCTTACCTCCTGCTTTTGTAGAAATAACCATCCTTTGGTATACATGGAGGATAGTTCCAGAACGCCTGAGTATACAAAAACCCGTGCATACTCAAGTGCCACAGTGGGCTCTACAGAACCCACATATGTGATAAATCAGCCCTCCATGTACACAGATTTCGCCTCCTGCCAGTACTGTATTTTCAACCTGCATGGTTGAAAAAAAATCCATATATAAGTGCAGCCATGCAGTTCAAACCCATATTGTTCAAGGGTCAACTACAGTTTATTGGAACAGCCACACCCATTCCTTTACACATGATCTACGGCAGAATTGAATAGTTGCAACAGACATGATGTGGCCTGCAAAATCTGAAATATTTACTGTCTGGCCTTTTACTGAAAAGTTTGCCAGTCCCTGGTCTAGACCAGCAACTCATCTGATAGAGGCAGAGGTGGCCTTAAAGATGTGGCCTTCTTCATTTTCTGTTGGTTTGGTTTCTATGAGAGGTTTCCTCTAATAGCTCTGCTTTCCCCCGCACTTACTCTCTTAGCTTTTAAATGTTCTCTCGGAGCTTCATATAAGCTCGATGACATTTGAGCCACAGTTTTTAGATCAGCACCTGGAATACATGACACATTCTTACTGAGGTCATCCAGCACTGCCATGGTGGCTGCCCAGTCTTCTGGCCAGTGTGCCAGGCACATGTCCCTGTCACACAGGTTCCAAGAAACACATACGCAGCCATACATAGACCAACAGATTTAATATTATATTGCAGTTTTCAGCGATGCAGAATGCAGCTGCAGTTGTGTTTTAAGGAGAAGCCAAGTGGGGATGCTTGTCCCTGCAACATGGTGCCACTTCTGGGCCATGTGCAGCCTCAGTGGACACTCTTCCATAGTGCTGAGGCCCTGGCCCCACCTCCAGTTACCCTATACTGCCTACTGCCTTACAGTTCAGTGTGCAGGCCTTCACCTTTTCATTACCAGCCTCTCTGCTCAGTGCTCTGGAGTTCTTGACCTTGTCCTTTATCATGAGATTTGCTGAACTCACTAATGAAAATAACTCCCGAAAGCAACAAACAAAAATACTAGTTTAACTGGCACTGTGGTATATTAAAAGGCACAAGGGCATTGTGGCTTAACACTTTTGCTGGATCCCAAGAGACGCACATGCTGTTAGAAACAGATCTGGCAGCAATACTAGTATTACGCTTCAGTGTAATCATCTTGGGGTGGTTTGGCTAGGATTTCCTAATTCCTTGATATCTGGATTTTCTTCAGTGTTGTCCTGCAGAGGCTTAATATACAGGTGTAAGATCAGCAGCGATTTGTCTAATAAGTGATGAGATCAGTAGCTGAAGTCTCTAAGCTGGGCCATTGCTAAATACCATGGCCATGTTGGACTAGAAATTTATCCCTCTAGTGTCTTACCTCACATAAGCCATTTGCCCACTGTGCAATATAGAAAGGTGTTTTCAAGTATTTGGTCGTAGATTTTCACATCCATCATAAGGTTGGCATTCAATAAGGCAAAAGTTCTTTCTAACTCCAGTATTCAATCTTACATAAATCCCAAACGTTTAAAGAACACTCTGGGACATGTTTGTTACCTGGGATTGGTAATGAAAAGTTGGTTTTCAAAACTTGAAATTTCACCATTGGTTTTTTTCCCTATCATTTCTGCATATCCAGCAAAAGGAATCTCATGTTCTGTGATTCTTGGCAGAGTTCTGTGGCTTTAGTCTGTCTGTCTGTCCTGAGGGGAAAATTGTGTTCTTGATCCAGTAATCAATTTGGCAACTTTAATCTTGAGGTTTTTAAAATTCCAAGGAGGGTTAATAAAGAATGATAATCTGTTTTATTTGCTAATAGCTAAGACAAATTTGTAATAAAGTGTTTTATAATACTTCAAAAGCATGTGGAAGAGTGTGCTGTTTCTGTCACACATTTTAAATGCACTTGAAACACCACACAGCAAGGCCATTGAAACTGGGCTCCTGGGGCTAAGTCGCTGCTTCTGGAACATCATCTTCAGTAAGATCTGCTGGTTTGGGGACTTCTAGTTTTTAAATAATAACCAGACTCAACTTCTGTGACTAAAGAAAAACTTCACATTAACGATATTTTATAAAATTTTCAACTACAACCACTAGTCAGCCTAAAACCTTAGTGCATAAAGAACTGAACCACAAAAGGGTTTCGTGCTGCCAGCATTTTGCCTTCTGGTTTCCCCTGCAGAGTACAAGTCATCACTAGAACACGTCCAGTTCAAAGGCATGGTCTCCACCGCCACACACTAGACACCACTCCGGCACTTGGGAATGATGGGCCCAGTCAGGTCCGCAAGCCTCCTCTTCCTCACTGGAAAGGAATGGAGATAAGATATAAGGCACTTTTCCCTGTAGACCAGGGGCCACCACTGTTGCTCTGAGAAAGCACTGTGAAGCCTCGCACTAATTAGTTAACAGAGTCTGACGTCTGTTGTTCTGAAAGGACAGTGTATGTGAGTTGTACAACAGCCCTCCAGTTTGTCAGTGTTCATTGATGAGGGTCTGTGGTAGTGGGGATTCATTCACAGGTAATCTGCTAAATGGCTGACCACACAGTCCCAGTTTATAACTTGGCTATTTTCTTTGCTTACAGAAACCCCAGTTGAAGATCTTTACTCCAGTTCAGATAAGAGTTAAAAGTTTAGTTTTCTTAATGAGATTAGGGTCTTAACCAGGTGGAAACATTTCCCCCAGCTATGACTGGGAGCTCCTGGCCTACCTCCTGCCTATGTCAATGAGAGTTTCCACCCCAACGATTACCCTGCAGTATCTGTATCCCCTTATGTTCAACCTTGCCATTTTCCCCAGGGGCAAGACAGTTAAGCTCAACACTGTTCAAGTGACAAAGTAGTTAAATGCCATAAAGAGGAAAGCACTAGCCAGGAGGTTGCAGGCTGGAGACGTTAGCTTAGAGGATGATGAGGATGCGGGGAGGGGCAGGAGGGGCTCTTTTGTCATAAAAAGGGAGAGTGTTTTGAAATTAATTGTAGTGTCTGCAGATGAAGACCAAGCAGCAAGCTCCATCAGCCACAAGAGAAAGGTCAAAGAAGTCTGTAGAGCCAGTAGGTGGCAGTCGAGAGGCCTGCTGGTGTGGCAGAGACAGGAAGCTATTGTGGAGGGAAAGAAAGTCTGTCTATACTTAGATGTCTTCAGGTTCCCGAGCTGAGGCGGTAGACCTGCAGCCACCAGATCGATGAATACGAGCTGCAACAAAAACCGAATCAGCTTGTGCATGACACTGGCCATACAAAGCAGACCCACACGGGCGGTGAGGCCAGCCCAGTTCCTGAGATGATCAGAATGTCCATCTTCTTAGGGGTGGATGTGCAGGGACAGAAACCAAAACCCAAAGAGCACAAGAGGTTTGCTCAACATGACCACAGAGTTTACATGAACCAGACTTTTAAGCATCTCCATGGTAGCTGTGCAGGCATGCCCAGCAGGGCCATCCTCATTGCCTCATTGGAGCCCCTCCAACACTGCTGGAATGTTTGTTACCATTCCCATTTTATGGATAAGGAAAGTATGGCAGCGAGGGTATATTTCTTTCTTAAAGCAATAAAGCTAGTAACCAAGCCTTTATTTTTTATTTTTTATTTTTTTTGAGATGGAGTTTCACTCACCCAGACTGGAGTGCAGTGGCACAATCTTGGCTCACTGCAACCTCGCCTCCCAGGTTCAAGCAATTCTCCTGCCTCAGCCTCCTAAGTAGCTGGTATTACAGGTGCCTGCCACCACATACGGCTAATTTTTGTGATTTTAGTAGAGATGGAATTTCACCATGTTGGCCAGGCTGGTCTCGAACTCCTGACCTCAAGTGATCCCCCCCTCCTCAGCCTCTCAAAAGTGCTATGATTACAGGTGTGAGCCACCGCGCCTGGCTAGAACCGAGGCTTTTGACTCATCTTGAGCCTCAGTCCAGTGCCTCCCTCAGTAGATTTGAGCCTTGTGTGGGTAGGGTTTCCATATCCATTTCTCATCTGATTCTCACAGGGAGGATTAGCTTCATCTCTCTGCAGAAGAAAAGCCCCAGTCCCTGAAAGCTGGCAGCAGAGCCAGGACTGAAATCCAAGTCCCTGGCCTGTGGTTGAGGGAACAGAAAGGACTCCAGGGCTTGATGCGGGCGTTCTTTTCCATTACTTGCCGTCATTGTGTACACTGGGTCAGATCTGTGTGCGTGGTTCCCGGTTCCCCTGGCACTGGCTTTTTTTTTTTTTTTTTTTTTTTTTTTTTGAGACGTAGTCTCACTCTTGTCACCAGGCTGGAGTGCAGTGGCCCAATCTTGGGTCACTGCAGTCTCCACCTCCTGAGTTCAAGCAGTTCTCCTGCCTCAGCCTCCCAAGTAGCTGGGACTACAGTTATGCATCGCCACGCCCAGCTAATTTTTTTTGTATTTTTAGTAGAGACAGGGTTTCACCATGTTGGCCAGGATGGTCTTGATCTCCTGACCTCGTGATCTGACTGCCTCGGCCTCCCAAAGCGCTGGGATTACAGGCCTGAGCCACCCCTCCCGGCCACCTGGCACTGGCTTTTTCAGGGACTGGATGGAGAGAAGGGAAAGGCATCCATTTATTCGGGTATTATTTTTTTCCCTTTTTGATGATGAAGGAAGTTGAGACCAAGAGAGGGAGGTAACTCATTCCAAGTTACGAATAAGTCACAAAACTGGGAGTAAAAGCTGGGTCTCCCAGTATCCTCCTTAAATTCTGTCTGCTCTTTACTTTCTTTAAAAAACTCCTCACTGCTTATTGCAAGAGCCAGAGACTCCTTTTATTGTGAAAGCCAGAAGGGCTCTCCAGTCGTCCAGACCAACCTCCATCTGCTGCTTGAACGCCTCTGCCACTTCTTGCCAAATTTGAACATTTCCATCATGTTTTTGGAAAGCACTTTCTATTCATTTAAATATTCAGCAGCATGTACTGAGTGCTGTGTGCCAAGCACAAGAATCAGAAGTAAAGACACAGCATAACAGGGACCAAGATATACAATATTTGAGAACTACTGTTGGATAAATATGAAGTATTAGAGATGCCCTGGCAGATCTCTGAGGTATGAGAGGCATAAAGAAGGAAGTGGTCAGACCTTCCCAGGATGGCAGCTAACAGGTCAACTGAATTTTAAACAACAAAAAGGTAGAGGATAGGAAGGTTGGGGCATTGGAAGTAACGACTTTCTAAGGGTAAGTTTTTCCTTGGTCACTTGGGGGCACTCAGGCTACCTGGAATGGTACTAACATGGCAAAGGGATGGCTTCTTGAGGATGTCAATAGATGACGTCCTGATGGGACCATCTCCCAATGTGGGGCGCCCAGGCACTGGAGCCAGATTGTTCAAATCCTGGTCCTGCCCACGGATTGTGGGTAACGTTAATTGCCTACTTCTCTAGACTTCTGTTTCCTTCTTGTAAAGTGTGAATAACAATAGCACCTGTCTCACCTGGTTGTGGGGAGGACTACATGAGCTAATGAGATGGGAAGTGTTCAGAACAGTCTCTGACACACAGTAAGTGCCATGAAAGAGTCAGCTATTAAAAGACTTGGGAGTCATTTCAAGGGGCTGACTGAGAGCAATGGGAGCCCAGTGATGGTTCTGAGTGGAGGGGTGACAACACAAGCTTTTGAAGGAGACTTGAGATGAGTGCCAGGGGTGCCTTCCCTGGAGGAGCTGGGGGCCTGAGGACGTTGGAGGAGATGAGTGTGATGAGGGCTCAACATGCGGCAGGACACTGGGACTGGCAAGGAGGTGACTGGCTGACTGGGATGGAAGCAACATTTAGGAACAGGCCCAGATTTCTGGCTTGGGTAGCTGTGAGGAAAGGAATAGCCTTTTCTTTTTTTCTTGCCTTTTTTTTTTTTAGATGGAGTTTTGTTCTTGTTGCCCAGGCTGAAGTGCAATGGTGTGGTCTCAGTTCACTGCAACCTCCCCCTCCCGGGTTCAAGCGATTCTCCTGCCTCAGCCTCCCAAGGAGCTGGGATTACAGGCGCCTGCCACCAAGCCCAGCTAATTTTTTTGTATTTTTAGTAGAGACAGTGTTTCACCATGTTGGCCAAGCTGGGCTCGAACTCCTGACCTCAAGTGAGCCGCCTGCCTCGGCCTCCCAAAGTGCTGGGATTACAGGTGTGAGCCACCGTGCCTGGCTGCCTTTTCTGAGATAGGTTGGGGTACTATGATGAAACTGATTTGGGATCCAGCAATCCGACTTCTGGATATTTACCCAAAATATTTAAAATCAGTTGAAAAGATGTTTCACTTCATGTTGATTGCAGCATCATTCACAATACCCAAAATAAGGAATCAATCTGAGTGTCTATCAACAAGAATGGAAAAGAAACTGGGGATATATGCACAATGGAATACGATTCGACCTTTCCTTTAAAAAAAAAAAAAAAGAAATTTGTTCATTTGCAGTCACATGAATGGAATTGGAGAACATTATACTAAGTGAAATAAGCCAGGCACAAAAAGACAAATTATATGTGGAATCTAAAACAATCGAACTCATAGAAGCAGGGAGTAAAATTGTCATTACAAAAGCTGTGGGCGGGGGAATGGGGAGATAATGGCCACAGGATACAAAAATCTCAGTTGGACAAGAGGAATAAGGTGTTTTTTAAAGCTCTATTACACAGCATGGTGAATATAGCTAATAATAGTGTATTATACTTTTCAAAATTGCTAAAAATAAACGTTCTCACCACAAAAAAGTATTTGAGGTGATGATATGCTAATTCACTTAATTTTTCCACATTGTATTCATAAATCATAACAGCAATTTGTATCACATAAATATACACAATTACAAATTGTCAATTGACAATACATTTTATTAGAAATTGCTTTGCAGTGTGCTATGTCTGGGCTGCTTGCTGCAAAGGTCTTCCCTGAGAATATTGTAAAATGGTGACTTTCCCAGGAAGGGATGTTTTCTGCTTTTAAACACGTTACTGTCCTTCCACACGATACCCCAACCCACACAACTGTCAACTCAGAGGCTGCAATTCAGATTTTCTAAGTAGAGAGAGCTGCAGTGGCAGATACAGAGGACCTGAGTACCATGCTTGGCCTGGCTTTTTGCTATAAATAGTGTGGAGATGACAGTCATCTGAGGTATTGCTGTGGGAAAACGCAGATGGGATCCACAGCTTAGCTCCTCCCTGGGCGCCCTGCAATCACGGAACACTCTCTTTAGAGCTTGGTGCACAGGGTGAGGAGGACCAAAAACGCACTGGTCAGGATGCATCCTGGGCATACAGCCTGTCTGCAGAGCCAGTCCCTGTCCCCATAGCCTTGGGGACAAATGTCCCTCAAGGAGGAGCCCAAGTACTGCAGAGGCCTCAGCCATGGGCAGAGGGCCAGCAGAGGCAGGTGAGAGTGAGCAGGAGGCCTGAGAGGCCTGCTCGCTTCCCAATCTGTGCTCCCTGCTGCCAGGCCTGCTAACAGCCTCACTCCCAAGGAGGAGCTGGCAGGAGGCTTTTACGATACAAATATTCAGTTGGAAAACATGAAGTCTGTCTACTTCATTGTGGCATTAACGTAGGATGCAAATAATCTGTTGTAAAGTCAGGAGGAAGCTGATGCACTGCCATAAACAAACATTTCTCTTAGAAAAATTAGCAGATGGGCGCAAATTTCATTTTAAAGCTAGAGATCCTACATCACCAAGTAGCACCCTGTTCCCTGTAATCACTGAGATGATTCATCTCTAATTCCTTCTGTAGGAAACCCCAAGGGAGCAGCTGCCCACAGTTCCCTGGGGTAACCCAGAGGCCCATTTTTATCACCTGGCATCACCATCCAGGAAACTGCCACAGTTTCTGCTTCCCGCCTGCTTCCATCACCAGGTCCCTGAGCTTGACATTAAAGGCCTTGGGCTGCAGCCACCCACACACCTACCCAGTCCCATTCCTTGTGAACATCCCATATACTTTCAGTTGTCCTGCCTTTGCTCATGCTGTTCCCTCTGCTGGGAATGCTCTTCCCGTCCTTCTTTGTGAACTCCTATTTTTCCTTCTAGCTCTTACTCCTTATAACAGTTCCTCCAGTTCTTTTAGATCCTTCTGTCTCTCCTTTGTACCCCCAGCACTACTTCATAATACTTCTAGAACCCCCAGAGGGATGCCTCTTGACCTCCTCCATCAACCTATCTCTTCCTTTCAAGGCTGGCTAAAGCCCCATCCCCAACCAGGATGCTTTGCCTAACTGGCCTCTGTCTCCATAAATCATTTCCTCACTTTGTTTACATAGAATTTGTAGGCATTCTTGAATTTTTAGGCATGCCTTTGAGTATTTTTCTTCCCCCTAAAAGGTTATAAAGCTTCTTCAGTCAGAGGTAGCCTTTCTGCTACCTCTGATTATCACCTAGCACGGTCCTAGGCACACAAAAGTTGCCCAGAAAATACTTACTGTCACTAACAGCTGGTGTGACCTGACTGAGCTGCTGCCTAGACCCCTACCCCCACTCCAGGCTCCAGTTTCTTTCTAAGGGAGCTGGAGGGATAAGCTCTAAGTCCTCCTGGCTCTACCATTCTACATTCTTACAATGGCCTCTGAAAGTTCTTGGTGATGGGAGTCAGGCCTGAATTTTGGACTCTCAGATTCACAGGACTGGGAATTTTCAAAGGCCATTTTGTCCAACTCCTAGATGATTCTGGTATCCCCCTGCAGCACCTGTGACCTCTGCTCATCTAGAGCCTCTGTCCCCAGAAACAAGACCTCCAGACCATCATGCCATTGGAGGACAAAAACTGGGTTAGCCCAGAGATAGGAGCCAAGGGGCACAGAAGAAACTTAACTGAGAGGGAAACAAATAAGAGATTATTGCACATAGAGTAGAAACTCAAGGCTTCTCCATGCTGGTACTGCAGCCAGATCACACCTGGACCAACAGAGGCTTCATTGCTGTCCTTCTCCAACAATTCAGTTTAGCTGTGACATCTGTGGTACAATATAATAATTATGATTCTTATTTGTGTTCGTTCTTATTTTAAGTAAGGACACTTCTGATAAACCAAGACTATGTGGACATTTTTTAAAATGAGCTTCTCTAAACCTGAGGCTCTAGAAAATAGTGGCACTTGGAGTGAGCAATGAATGAATAGCTCCTGGGCTGTGACATCCTTATAAGCAGGAACCTATAGAACTTTGGTATATGTTTGTGGAATTTAATAACTCAATCTAAAGTGTGTGTGTGTGAGTGTGTGTAGTCCTGTGGTTATCTGCGCATGTGGGGTCTGTGCACACCTGCCTTGAGCATACACCCCTCCGCACTCATCTCCATTCTTCGAGGGCTTCCAGGTAGTGACCTGGCCTCAGATAAATCACCAGGAAGTGACATACTTTGAGTGGAACATTCGTATTAAGCTCTTTGCGTTTTATTGAGGATTGGAAACCATTGTGTAGAGCAGGTTTGAACCTGATGAAAAACTCACTGAAGACGCTGTCCTTTAAAACACAAGTTTATTTCACAATTTAGTCCCAGAAAGAAGCTTTTTTTTTGTTATTGTTCAAACTCATTATGCTTCCTTCTCTTCTGTGATAAGAATACTATAACTTGGTTTGGCTTCCTCCTGCCTTGGTTCTAGGAAACTCAGGGCTGAATATAATCATCATTCATGTTAATGATATAGACCTACTGCTTTTCTTGGTTTTTTCCCCTCTTGTTTTCCTATAGCCTTGTCAGTCACACTCCGTTTGTTGAATGCTATATCAAATTCTTTTTTGGCAGCCAGCAGGAATATACATAAGCGATAACTATACAGAGCTTGTGAACAACTGGCATCTGCAAGTAAGATCATGATTGCTCAAACTTTTCATTCAGTTGACTTATATGCCTATTTGTTCATATAGGTATAAGTGTTCATCATCAAAAAATATTGTGATACTTTCATTTTCTTAAATTTTTTTCTTTTTAAACATTTCCTGATGTCTCCTTCATAATTACTTTCCCTTTTAGAAGAAAACTATGCCTTTAATTGAGATTAAATTAATATACCCTACTTTTACTTTACTATGAAGTTGATGTTTTTAACTTTTACCTTAAAATCAATGTGAAGTCTCCTAGGCTCAGGATTTTGGTAGTCCTGTTGGAAGGTAGTTTTGGGATTTGGGGCTAAATCTAGACTGTGTGACCTGGAGAGGACGCCATGAGTTCAGAGAAGGGTATTCAGAAGAGGAAATACTCCCAGGGAGCCTTGTGCCCTCCCAAATTTCAGTTCCTTCTGCGAACACACTTACGTGTGCTCTGGGCCCAGCCTGTGCTGAGCTGTGCTTTGAGGAGGAGAGGACTCAGACTTAGCTCCTAAAGTCAAGGAGTTCATAGTCTAGGGTGGAGATGAGGTACAAACACAGAAAACAAGGAAGACGTGATCAGTGTGAAAATCAAGGCTCAAGAAGACTCAGAGAGGCATCTACAGAATTTTCCTTGACATCCCCAGCACAGGTGGAGGGAATAACAGGTCTGTGGGCAGGGCAGGGAGTATATTTCTACTCACCAAGGTCATTGTTGTTCATCATTGCGTTGGATGCCCGAAGCCGGGGTCCCTGCTGGGTAAAGTGGTAGCCGAATTTGAGAAGCGTTGCGTTTTTTTCCAACATGCTCACGATTTCCATTTCCACTTTGTTGCCCAGGGGCTGGCTCTTTGGTCAACAAAACAAAACAAAACAAAACAAAAACACAATAATCACCACTCATTCCACGTGTACGGTGCCTAAACCACGTTTACCTGCGGAAACTCTTGAGTAGTGGGAGGGGATTTTGGCCTCCTCTCCAAGGTAGGGAAACGGAAGTTTAAGAGGTTGAAAGGTCACACAGCCAGGAGCAAATGAGCTGGGATTCACATTCAGGTCTGCTGGATGCCAAGAACAGATCTTTTCACTGCTTTACAACAGCCTCTCTCTGAGCAGGTGCCCAAGTAAGAGCTCCACGACAGAAGAATATTTGAAGGAGGACCTTCAATCATCTAGTCCTAAGGAGACTTTTAAAATCCTGCTGTCTAGGTTACACCCCATACTATCTGAATCAGAATCTCTGGGCAGTGGGACTCTGATGGCTGTGTTTTTAAAAACTTCCCAGGAGATTTCAATATGCACCCAAGTTTGATAAACAGTAATTTAGTCTCTTCAAATCATAAATGAAAAAAGTGAGGCCCAGAGAAGGAAAAAGGGTTTTCCCAAGATCACATAGTAAGTTGACAATGCCAAAGTTAGCTTTCTAAAGCCCAATTCTGATCATATTATTACTAGTTCCCTGCCCCCAAATCTATAGTGAGCATCTGACAAAGATACAAAGAAAAAAAATCAGAACGATCCGACAGTGTTGGGAAGGATATGATGAGGATGTTCATCACAGTCTCAGTTATAATAGTGGGAGGAAAAGGGAAATAATTCATTAAGAGGCCAGGCCCAGTGGCTCATGCCTATTATCCTAGCACTTTAGGAGGCCAAGGCAGGCAGATTGCCTCAGTTGAGGAGTTCAAGAGCACTCTGGGCAACATGGTGAAACCCCATCTCTACTAAAAATACAAAAAAAAATTAGCCAGGTATGGTAGCGGGCACCTGTAGTCCCAGCTACTCGGGAGGCTGAGGCAGGAGAATCGCTTGAACCTGGGAAGTGGAGGTTGCAGTGAGCTGAGATTGTGCCACTGCACTCCACCCCAGGAGACAGAGTGAGACTCTGTTTCCAGAAAACAATAATAAATAAATAAAAATTGAAAGAAAAAGAATTCATCAAGAGAGTTGCTCACATAAATGATACTGCAACCTTACTAAATAGAATATGGGCAGCTCTAAAATAATGGTGCAAATCTTTGACCATGAGCATGGAAAGACGGCCATGAACCAATATTGAATGGAAAAAAAAAAACCCTGGTTACAAAATAGGTGATTTGTATGTAAGGTTATCTATATTTTCCACATATGTACATAATGCAGAGAAAAAACTTTGAAGTATACTGATAATGGTAGGATTTGGGGAGAAAGTTTTTGTTTTCTCCTTTATATCTTATTGTATTGTTTAGATTTTCTATTACCATATATAATAAAATAATAAAACATAAATATAATCTTAAACAGGTTGTAAAAGACAGACAGCTAACATCATACTTAATGATTAAAGACTGAAAGTTTTTCCCCCAAGATTAGGAACAAGATAAGGATGTTTGCTTTCACCAACATTTTACTGGGGGGTCTAGACAGGATAATTAAGCAAGAAAAATAAATAAAATGCTTCCAGACTGCAAAGGAAAAAGTAAAACTATCTGTATTTGCAGATAATATAATGTTGTATATAGAAAATTCTAAGGAATACACACACACTCCTACACAAAATTAGTGAGTTCAGGCTGGGCGCAGTGGCTCATGCCTGTAATCCCAGCACTTTGGGAGGCCGAGGTGGGTGAATCACGAGGTCAAGAGGTCAAGACCATCCTGGCCAACATGGTGAAACCCCGTCTCTACTAAAAAAAATAAAAATACAAAAATTAGCTGGACGTGGTGGTGCACACCTGTAGTCCCAGCTACTCGGGAGGCTGAGGCAGGAGAACCCGGGAGGCAGAGATTGCAGTGAGCAGAGATCTCACCACTGCACTCTAGCCTGGTGACAGAATGCGACTCTGTCTCAAAAAAAAAAAAAAAAAAAATTAGTGAATTTGGCAAAATTACAGAATAGAAGATCAATACACAAAAATCAGTTGTATTTCTATACACTAGCAATAAGCAATCTGAAAATGAACCTGAGAGAATAATTCAATTTATAATAACATAACAAATATTAATTCTTTTTTTTTTTTTTTTAAAAAGAGTCTCACTCTTGTTGTTTAGGCTGGGGTGCAGTGGTGCGATCTCGGCTCACCACAACCTCCGCCTCCTGGGTTCAAGCAATTCTCCTGCCTCAGCCTCCTGAGTACCTGGGACTACAGGCGTGCACCACCATACCTGGCTAATTTTTGTATTTTTAGTAGAGACAGCGTTTTGCCATGTTGACCAGGCTGCTTTCAAACTCCTGACCTCGGGTGATCCACCTGCCTCAGCCAAAGTTCTGGGATTACAGGCATGAGCCACTGTGCATGGCCATAAAGAATAAAATACTAATTCTAACTTCTTTTGTTAGAAATAAATCTAACAAAAGAAGTATGTGTATGACTGTATATATAAGTAAAGACTTGTATATTGAAAACTACAAAACAACACTGAAATACATTAAAGAAGACCTAAATAAATATAAAAACATCCTATGGATCTTAAGTCTTCATGGATCAGAAGACTTAATATTGTTAATATTGCAATATTACCAAATTGATTAAAAGAGTCAATGCCATCCTTATCAAAACTCCAGGTGCCTTTTTTTTTTTTTTTTTTTTTTTTTTTTTCAGAAATAGACAAGCTGATCCTAAAATTCACATGAAAATGAAAGGAACACAGAATAGCCAAAACAATCTTGGAAAAGAGGGACAAAGTTGAAGAACTCACATTTCCTGATTTCAAAATTGCTACCAAGCTACAGTAATTAAGACTTTGTGGTACTGGCATAAGGTAGATATATAGATGAATGGAATAGAATTGAGAGTCCAGAAATAAACCCACACATCTACAGACAATTTCTTTTCAAAAGAACATCAAGACAATTCAATGGGGGAAAATTATCTTCTCAAGAAATGGTGATGAGACAACTAGATATCCACATGTGAAAGAACGAATTTAGACACTACAAACAATACATAAAAATTAACTCAAAATAGATCAAAGACCTAAATGTAAGTGCTAAAACTATGAAACTATGATGAAAACATAGGTGTAAGTTTTTTGTGACCTTGGCAATGGTTTTTTAGATGCAACACCTAAAGCACAAACAACAAAAGAAAAAACAGATGTTATGCTTCATCAAAATTTAAAACTTTTGTGCTTCAAAGGACACAGGAAAGTGAAAAGACAGCTCAAAGAACGGGAAAATATTTTGTATTGACATTTGTAAAATATCTGGTAGATATAGGATTTAAATATGAATATATAAAGAACTATTAGAACTCAACAGTAAAAACACAAATCATTTATAAATGGGCAAAGGATTTGAATAGACATTTCTGTAAAGAAGATAAAAATGGCAAATAAATGTATGAAAAAGTGCTCATCATCAATAATTCAAAAAATGCAAATCAAACCACAATGAGATTCCACTTCACACGCACTAAGATGACTGTAATAGAAAAGACAGACAGTAACAAGTGTTGACAAGAATGTGGAGAAAGTGGCACCCTCATACGTTGCTGGTGGGAATGTAAAATGGTGTCACTGCTTTGAAAGACAGTTTGGCAGTTCCTCAAAAAGTTAAACATAGAGCTACCATATGGCCCAGCAATTCCACTCCTGGGTGGAAAATGAAAACATAAGTCCACATGAAAACTTGTTCATGAATGCTCATAACAGCATTATTCAGAATAGCCAAAAGAAGAAACAACCCAACCGTCCACCATCTGATGAATGGATACACACAACATGGTAGATCCTTACAGTGGAGTATTACTCAGCTAGAAAGGGAATAAAGTTCTGATATGTGCTATTATACAACACGAATGACCCTGGAAAACATTGTGCTAAATGAAAGAAGCCAGACACAAAGCCATATATTGTATGATTCCATTGATATGAAATGTCTAGATGAGGCAAATCCATAGTGATGGAAAGGAGGTTAGTGGTTGCCAGGGGCTGGGGGAGGGGATAAAAGCAGAATGAGAGCTAATGGGTACAGAGTTTCTTTTCTGAGTGATAAAAATTTTCTAGAATTAGATAGTGCTGATGGTTGCAGAACCTTGTGAATACATCAAAACCCACTGAATTGTACCTTTTAAAAGGATGAATCGTGTGGTGTGTGAAGTACATGTCAATTAGAAAAAATTTCACAGTAAAAAAAAAAAATTAGAAAATGGGGAAAAGGTATGAAGAGACATTCACTGAAGAGAATGTACATATTGCAGATAATCACATGACATGATGTTCAACATCATGACCTATCACAGAAATGCAAATCAAAATCACAATGAGATATCACTACATACCTAACAAAATCTCTAAAATAAAAATTAGCGACAACACCAAATGTTGGTGAGAATGTAGAGAAACTGGCTTACTCATAAACTATTGGTGGGTCTAGAAAATGGCACACTGTGCACAAGAGTTGAGTTTCTTAAAATGCAGTTGGACTCCTGGATATTTATCCCAGAGAAATTAAAACATATGTTTACATAAAATCTGTACATGAATGTTTATAGCACCTTTATATGTAACAGACAAACCTGGAAACAACCCAGACGTCCTTCAACAGGTGAGTGGTCAAACAAACCATGGTACATCCACACCGTGGAATACTACTCACCAGTGAAAAGGAGCAAACTATTGGTACACGCAACAACCTGGATGAGTCTCCATAGAATTATGCCAAGTGGAAAAAAAGCCAGTCCAAAATGGCTACATAGCATATGACTTTCATTTAGATAACATCATATATATAACATTCTTTAAATGACAAAATATTAAAATGGAAAACAGGTTAGTGGTTGCCTGGGATTAAGGAGGCAGGAGGAAGAGACAAGTGAGCTTGACTACAAAAGGGGAATATGAGCGATCCCTGTGATGGAAATATTTTGTATCTTGACTGTATCAATGTTACTATCCTTGCTGTGATATAAAACTACAGTTCCCACCTAAACTCCATAGAGTACAAGGGACCTCTCTGTTCCCTCCCTCCCTCCCTTCCCTCCCTCCCTTCCTCCCTCCCTTCCTTCCTTTCTTCCTCTTTCTTTTCTGAGACAGAGTCTCACTCTGTTGCCCAGGCTGGAGTGTAGTGGTGCAATCTTGGCTCACTGCGGCCTCTGTCTCCCAGGTTCAAGTGATTCTCCTGCCTCAGGCTCCCAAGTAGCTGGGACTACAAGCATGTGCCACCACACCCAGCTAATTTTTTGTGTTTTTAGTAGAGACAGGATTTCACTATGTTGGCCAGGCTGGTCTCGAACTCCTGGCCTCAAATGATCCACCCGTCTCAGCCTCCCAAAGTGCTGGGATTACAGGTGTGAGCCACCACACTCGACTCCTCTGTATTATTTCTTACAACTGCATACTAGTCTGTAATTATCCCCAAATTTTAAACGTTTAATAATTAAAAAAAAAAAAAAAACAGAAATAGAAACCAAACAGAAATACACAACCACCTCTAATGGCTCCCCATTGCCAAGAATTGCTGCTATTTACTGTGTTCCAGACCCTGCCTTGTGCCCCACTTGCATGATCTCAGCTCAGTCCCCCACTAAGCCAACAGGACGGAGCCCCATCTCCTCAGCCTGGCACTCAAGGCCCTCACAAATGATTCCTTGCTTTCCTTCTCTCTCTCCTTCCTTACTCAGCCTGTTTATCTCTGGCAGTCTGATAATGGCACCTGGTGCAGACAGAGGTCTACTCCTAAAAGCTTATGTGCCTCCACGTGGAATGCTTTTAGCCTCCCTGTATGTATATCCCTATTGCTTTAATATGCACTGCAAATTCCCCCTCCCCATGAGGCTTTTCCTGATCCTGACCCCAGGAAATGATCTCTCCCCATTCCACACTCAAGTGTACATTGGATGTCCCTCCCTACACCTAGCAGAGTCCATCTGCCTTACTTGAGTCACCGGCCTCTAGCTGTCTCACCAATTAGAACTGTATTGTCCAATACAGTAGCTACAGTAGCTACTAGTCACATATGGCTCTATATATCTAAATAATTAAAATGAAAACGATGTATAGTTCAGTTCCTCAGTCCTATTAGCCACATTTCTAGTGCTTGATAGCCGCTGGTGGCCGGGCGCAGTGGCTCGCACCTATAATCCCAGCACTCTGGGAAGCTGAGGCAGGAGGATTACTTGAGACCAGGAGTTTGAGACCAACCTGGGCAGGCAATATAGAGAAAATTCGTCACTACAAAAACCAACAAACAAATAGCCACTGGCTAGAGACTACCATGTTGGTTAGTGCAGATACGGAACAGTTCCATCATCAAAGAAAGTTCTACTGAACAGTGCTGCTGTAGACCATGAGCTCCCGGGTAAGACATAGTACCCAGTTTCTCTCAGTCAAGGTGTGTGGAATTGAATTGAATGGAGGAAATAGAAACATGCTTGGGAGGGCTAGAGGGGGCATCAGCCCAGTATCCACATGGACAAGCACGAATTGCAGCTGAGACTCTTGATTGAGAACTCCCCCCAGGTATTCTGAGTTCACCAGAGCTCATCTAGGTTCAGACTGGGCTCAGAAAGCTGGCCACAGCAGGCAGAGGGACACTGGTGAAATTCCACCGGCCCCTCTGGCAAGGATCCTAAGAATGCCGGGAAGAGGTTAGGTCTGTCCTTGGAGGACTCAGCACAGCTCTGGAATCTGGCTGTTTTGGCCTGGAGATGGTACAGCAACCATTTGAGGCCCCAAGAAGGAACTGGCAGCTCCTCTACCCACCCTACCCAGTTACCAGGAACCCTTGCCTCGCTTTGAGGTCACTTGCTGGAAATGCCCTGCTAAAACTCAGGATGGGCTAGTCTCAGAAAGTACTGGTCTCCCCTGAGTGAAGGGGCTACCAGGGACTTCAAGGGCTGCCTCTGCAAAGTTGATGCTTTGTGCAGAGTACAAAGCCCCTTGACACGCATTGCCCCATTCAACCTGTCTACATCCCTGGGAGGTGAGCAGGGCAGGCAAGAGCCAGCTTAGAGATGGGTAAACTGAACTCATGCGTAGATGGAAGCTGAACCATGCTCCCTCGACTTATTCATGACAGAGCCAAGGTTTGACCTTGACCTGGGGCTGGAAGGACTGCAGAGGTTCCTGTAGGCCCAGTTCTCACATTAGTGTCCAATATCCTGGGATACACACAGATGTGTCTGGGTGTGTGCGACAAGGTACAGGATTCCATTAGATAATCATGATCTTCCAGGAGTGTTCATCTCAGACCAAACCCCATTCTTTTTACACTAGGGAGTAAAATAGAACATGTGCATACATCTTACAATAAGCCTTAAGATGTCAAAGAAGCTTCATCCTTCTCTGACTCCGGGGACCCTGAGACTAAAAGGACTCAATCATTTTATAGATGAGAGAAGCAGTGGCTAGGGAGCCAGGACTAAAAACCAGTTCTCTTCCTTATTTTTCAAGTAACTTATTTAGTGATTACTGCGTGCCAAACAATGTCATAAACATTTTACGAAAGCTAGTTCATTTTCTCCTATCAATCCAAGGAATATGTACTACTATCATTATTTTCATTTATTTTATTTTATTTATTTTTTGAGACAGAGTCTTGGTCTCTCGCCCAGGCTGGAATGCAGTGGTGCGATCTCGGCTCGCTGCAACCTCTGCCTTCTGGGTTCAAGCAATGCTCTTGCCTCAGCCTCCTGAGTAGTGCCACCATGCCCGGCTAACTTTTATATTTTTAGTAGAAATGGGGTTTCACCGTGTTGGCCAGGCTGGTCTTGAACTCCTGACCTCAAGTGATCCACCCGCCTTGGCCTCCTAAAGTGCTGGAATTACAGGCATGAACCCCTATGCCCATCCTCATTATTCTCGTTTTATAGGCAAGAAAAATGAAGCACAGTGGTATTAAGAAAATTTTCCCTAATCCCAGAATGGGTCACTTGCAGAACCAGGATTTGAACATAGGCAGTCAGCTCCAGAGTCTGTGCTGGTTTCCACCTCACTTAAGTGCCTCTGAGAATGATCAGAGGCAGAAGTAGGACTGACGAGAGGAACTACGGGCAGATGGTGTTTGGCTCAGCATGGAGGATTGCCTCTGACCGTCTGAAGTGTCCACACACTGAGGAACTGCCTGGTAGGGTAGTGAGCCGCCTGTGCCTGGAAGTATGTAAAGGGGGAGAGACCATGGGCTTGGTCATGCCCGGACTGGCAACAGTCTCTGGGCAGCAGAGCCAGGGACAGGGTGGTTGGGGAAGAACTCTTGTTCCCCTTCAGATTTGCTTGAGAAGTAAATAAACCACTTGTGAATAAATATAACCTCATTATTAAAAATTCAAGTGATACTAACACAGATTGAGTAAAATAAAAGAGTCTCCCTCACCCCATTTATTCCCAGTCCCACCCCTTTCTGTAGAAGTAACCACCATGGTCAGTGAGTTGTGTTTCTATGCATGAAGTATATGACAGAAATGTACAGGGGTTTGTTTTGTTTTGTGGTACTTGTTTCTTCTTTAAATGAATTCATACTATACTTACTGTTCTGCAACTTGCCTTTTTCATTTTATTTTTATTTTATTTATTTATTTATTTTTTTGGAGACAGGGTCTCACTCTGTTGCCCAGGCTAGAGTGCAGCAGTGCAAAGCAGTGCACTCATAGCTCACTACAGCCTCCGACTCCTGCGCTCAAGTGATCCTTCTGCTCAGCCTCCCAAGTAGCTAGGACTACAGCCATGTGCCACCATGCCTGGAGAATTTCCTTTATTTTTTTTTTAACAGAGATGGGGTCTTGCTATGTTGACCAGACTGGTCTTGAATTCCTGGTCTCTAGTGATCTCCCTCCTTGGACTCCCAAAGTGCTGGGATTACAGGTATGAGCTGTCATGCCCAGCCTGCCTTCTTCATTTAATATTTTACAGAGCTCTTTCCAAGTCAGTACACAGAGAATGACCTTATTCCTTCCATTGGCTTCACGGGATGCCCTGGTGTAGATGGATATTTAGGTTACTTCCGTTTTTTCCTGTTACAAACAACGTGGCAGTGGCAGGGGTGGGAGGGGGAATTCCTCAGGCTCCCCACGGAAATCAGAATGGCTGGGTTGAAAGATAGGCACTTCCAAATTAAAATTGAGACTGCTCTGCCTAAAGGATGTAAAAGTCGGCGTGCCCTTCAGCAGTGTGTGACAGCTGTGTGTCCTCACACCTTTACCGTGTCAGAGCATGACCCATCTGATGAGAAAGAGATCAGATTTGCTTTTGAACAAAATGACCAACCAGCACCTTAGGTGTTACAAGCTGTATCCTAGAGCCGGTAGCTCTGTGGCCCCCTTTCTAGCCAGAAGCACCAGGAACATGTGCTCACTTTGGATGTCAAATGTCCAAAGAATCTCACTTTAGACATTTGATGGGGCCAATTCTGGCCATTCCCAGATGATGTGGACAACTGGGAATACTTCAAAACACAACAGAAAGGAGCTCTCGGAATTATGTTGTCCAATTCCAGAGTCCCAAACCCTAATTGACATTAAAATTCCCTCCATCTCCCAGCTGTTTACACACCCCCAGGATTGGAACTCCTCCCCCTTTGAGGTACCTGCTCCATCCTGGGGTAGCTTTGCTAGTTACAGAGGTCTTTCTGGACAACTCCTGTGACACAAAATAATACAGATAATTCTTACTATGATGACTTAATATCTGCAAAATTCTTTGATCGTCCTCCCTCCAAAAGGTGGTGCCTGATTTCCTTCCCCTTGAGTGTGGGTTGTGCTTTGTGACTCACTTTTAATAAATAGAATATGGTGGAAATGACTTTGCGTAACTTCTGAGGCTGGGTCATAAAACGCATTTGAGGCTTTCTTCTTTCTCTGCCTTGACTCGCTCATTCTGGGAGAAGTTAGCTGCCATATTGTGAGGACATTCCAACAGCCCTAGGCCGGGTGCACACAACAAGGTGCTGAGGTCTCCTGCCCATGCCATGAGGGAGCCACGGTGGAAGCAGTTCTTCCACCTTGGGTCATGTGCTCTGGGCGAAGTCAGCCGGCCACACTGCTCCTGGATTCCTGGCCCTCAGAAATGGTGAGTTAATACATGTTTATTGTTGTTTTATGCCAGGACTCTGAGGCTGTTTAAGTTGCTATATTTGGGGATAATTTGTTACACAGCTACAGATAACTGATACACTCACAATGTTGAGTAAAAAAGGCCAGACACAAATCATCCAATCTGGGAAAACAAGACAGCACAATCCATCTACTTTAACTTATCTTCAAAATATTACGTACATCCTCATTGTCAAATATTGGAATAAAAAGTGGGGAAGCGGCCACTACCCCAGACATTATACATATTCTCATTTGTGGGGCTCACCCCAGGCCTTGTCTGGCCTGGGGAGCAGGGTCCCCCTGTGCCCTGGGGGTCCTGGGGAAGAGCAGCTCTGTGGGGATTTTGGAGAATTTGGTGAGAGCAGCAGAGAAGCCATGCATGGAGATGGCCTGCTTGGCCTGGGCCGGGCCTGCAGGCTCCCTCGGGGCCCACAGGGTCTCTCCCATCCATCCATCAGTGCAGCCAGGATACTGCAGCTCCAACCCAGCTCTGCCACTAACCTGGCCCGTGGCCTCGGGCTAGTCCCATCCCTTCTCTCATCCTCAGTCTCCCTGCCTGTGAAAGGAGGACTGGGCTAGACGTTGTCTCAGTGCCTTCTGGCTCTGGGGCCTGCTCTGCCCTTTTCCAATTCATCGTGGTCTTGGCGCAATTGCAGGCGGCAACAGAACATTGCTGGAGATAGACTCTTTGAGTCAACAAACAGCTTCAAAGTCCTGGTTCCCAAACTGCGTCCTGAGCCAGCACCGTGTCACCCTGGGCAGAACTCCCCAAGTCCCTTTCCCTGGCCGTATAAGGAGAAAAAAGGACAGAGACTTGCTGCCACAGGTTATAAGCACAGGACTGAGGAAAAAGCTCCCGTCTCCGAGGACCTCGGTGACTAACCAGGAATGAGGAATAAAGGAATAAATCAAATGCCACTCACCACCTCCTCTGTGTCACACTGCCCTGCCTCCCCCCAGTGGGGCTGGGACACCTGAAGGGGAGGCACAGGTGGCCTCCTCCTGAGCCTGAGTCAGCAGAGGCCCCTCCCTGAGACCTGCCTTCAGCCCCTCCCCTGCTGGACCCAACTCCAGTTAGGCAGGAGCACCTCCCCACAGCCCCCTGGTCCTGGGGGCCATAGCCCCTGGCTGATCTCCTGGGCCCTGATACCCTCTCCTTGCCCCCAGTCCCCTCCCATCCAGCTGGAACCATCTTCCCAGAGCACAGCCACAGCCCACTTTCCCTAAACCTACCCATTCAAAGCTCTCTGACTTCTAATCCCCTTTCTGGCTTTCCTCTGGGGGTACTGTGAGCCTGTGTGGATGGGCTCCATGGCTTTCCCCACTCCTCTCTGCACCTGGGATGCCATGGCCTCCATGTCACCTGAGATACTTTTCACCCTGTGGGTGGGAAGTCAGGGTTAATCTCAAAATCTGCCTCCTCCAAGCAACCCTCCCTGATCCCTATTCCTGACTGAGACTGCTCCCTCTGATGGACCTCACAGCCCACTGTCTGGCTGCTGGAGCACCTGGTATGATGGTCATTTCTGCAAACATCTTTCCTCCCATCTAGTGAGGAAATTTCTGGAGGGCAGACCTGGAGCCTCAGTCCCACACACAGCCCAGCACAGTCCTGGCAAGCAGCCAGCATTCATCAGAATGTCGAGATGAACCAGAAAAGAGGCTCATTGGATGGGGGTGGTGCTGACCAGTGCTCAGGCCCCAGGCCAGAGGACAGATGAGAAAAGCCAGGCTGACATCACATGAAACTACAGCTGCTTCAAGAACCCAGACAGGCATAGCATTATACATGGACTCTGGGGTCACACAGACCTGGGTTTGAATCTTGCCCCTCTTGCTTCTTGTGTGGCCTTGGGCAGGCTGCATAGCCTGCCTGGCACTCAGTTTCCTCATCTGTGATATGGGGATGGGTTGTAATGCCACTTACAGAGTCTTTGTGAACATTAAATTAGATAATAGACACAAAGTACCCAGTCCGGTTTTGGCTCATGATAACCTGCTCAGGAAATCAACTGTTAGAATAGCGTGTGAATCCCCTAGATCACCTTCCCAGTAATTCTAGAAGTTAACAACTTCAGAGTTTACATCTGTTATCTCCTTAGAAGCAGAGATTCTTATAATCCCCATTTTACAAGCAAGGAAAGTGAGGCTCAAGGAAGTGAATGTTTTTGAACCCGGGTGTTCAGCTAAGGCAAGGGCAATGGTTAGCATGGGCCCCATCTTGGACTCTGGGGGGATAGCGTGTGGAGGGAAGGGGCAACTCCCTGGCAGCTGCCACCACAGTGACCTGAAGCCAGTGATCCCAGTCCTCTTTGGCTGCCATTCTGCCCTGGGAGTTAAGTTTCAGCTGACTATGGGTAGACCCTGACTTCCTGCCAGGCCAGGCCGGGATTCACATAAGTAGCCAATCCCAGGGCCTGGCCCAGAGCTGCTGCCAAGCATGCTGCATGCCTTTGTTCCATCTGCTCTGCCCCTCTTGCCTCCAATGGTGCAGAGTCAGCAATGGCTAAGGGAGGGCGCAGAAGGGGTAGGGGTAAGGATGGCCTGAGAATGAGCGAGGCAGCAGCAAGACCACCGGCACGCGAGAGATGCAAGGAGTCCAATGCAACAAATGCACGTGACACAGCTGCTGCCACCTCATGTGACTGCTTTATATAAACTAGAAAAAGTGCCCTCTCTGGGTGAACAAAGCCCCATACTGAGGCACACAGCTCGGAGAGTGGATTCCGGGTTGAATTTTGCTCTCTGCTGCCTCATTGTGCTGTGAACAATATGCACGACCATCCAGGGCAAACTAACTTACCAGGCACCCTTGAAGGGCGAGGTCCTGAGTGGGGCACTGAGATAAGGAGATGCCTCAGACATAGCACCAGCTTCTGGGAAGCTCAAGGGAAGCCACGGTGCTAGGGGAGCCCAGAGGAAGAGGTATCTAACTCTCTTTGGGCAGAGGTTTGGAGGAGCTATGGCAGACTAGTGGGAGAAGACAGTAGTAACCCGGATCTCAAAGAAAAAAAAAAGCCCTGATGCATGATGTGCCTATTTGCCAATTTCCATAGTGTAAATACTCCCACCTGATGTGCCATCGTTGGTCTCGGGAAGAGATATCCACAATCAGCTCTTGCAAGCTGGTTCAAGCTGTCTCTAGAACACCACTAAGATAAAGAGAAGCCTCAACTAAACCCAGAAGGCAGAGAAGAGGGTAGAGGCAGGGGAGGACATTCCACAAGGAGGAAAAGGCATGGAGGCATGAAAGTGAGTGGGGAGCAAGTTGTGAATGGGTTTGAAAGGGTTATGGTTGGGGAAGGGACGCTCAAAGTCTTCTGGAAGTTGGTAATGTTTTGTTTCTTGACCTGGACAGGGGTTACATGCCTGTTTTGATTCCTTAAGTTATGCATTTAAGTTTTATGCAGTTTTCTGTATGTTTGCCGTATTTTACAATAAAAAAGTTAAAAACTTGTGACAGTCTCACTCAGATATAACCACTGTTTAGAATTTTGTAATATTTCATTCCAATCTTTTTCTCATGCATACATTTATACAACCATTCAGCAAAAAATTTCATGTAGTGGAAAAAAACAACTGAGTCCCCATTCATAAAAAAGAAACCATTTTAACATCAGAAGCAACATGCTACACTGGAAGAAGTGCGAGTTTTAGAGTCAAGGAGACCTGGATTCAAATCCTGCTTCCTAAATGCTGACCCTATGACCCTAAAAAGGGGGCTTATCTTTGGCCTGTCTGGACTGTTTTCTGAAAACTGAGACTGATGATACCCACATTCTGTAGCGTTGTTGTGAAGATCAAAGATGACGGATGTCAGATGTGTAGCTCAGAGCCTGGCCCACAGGAGACCCTCAACACATGTAACATATAAGATATTGTTATTAGCATCCTCTTAGAAAGTCAGAGTTGAAAGAGTGGCTCTGCAGATAAATGACTGACCCACAGAAGTTACAGAGAAACAGTAACTCCATAAGAATAAAGACAAACTGGAATTTGCTTAGAGAGTAATCTGAATGGTGAGGAAACTCAAAAGCCCCACTGAATGGGGGCGAATGAAGAAAACTGGGATTCTAACCTGGAGAAGGAGAGCTTAGTGGTTCATGAGATCTGTGCAACAGATGTTGCACAGAAAACAGAGCTAAGCCCAACAAACAGGACTTACAGGGAGCTGACTTCTACTGGATATAAGGAAGAATGTGTTCATTGCCTAAGAATGGAAGTGATGATGTTGGTAAGAAGTGTGTCCCCCATCATAAGAGGGACTCAAGCAGAACTGGAAGAGCACACAGTGGGAGCCATGAAGAAGGAAGGTGAGCATGATAGAGGGTTTGAACTTTGGGGACCTTGGAGGTGCCTCAAAGCTGGGCTCTGAGCTTCTATCATCAGCAATCTCAGCTCCATTCAGCAGCATGGGAAAACTGCAGGCCAGCGAGCTGCATGTAGTAACAGACCGGAGGAGACCCTTGCCCATCTCACCTGGTTGTCAATTTTCAGTTCCACCAGAGAAGTGTTGTATGGGAGGGCTTCCACCAGGCGCAGGATCCCAGTTCCAGAAATGAAGTTGGATTCCACATTCAGTGTCTTCAACACCTTGTTCTCCTTGAGCATCTCAGCAAGGGCCTTAAAGCACAAGAGAAAGCAAGGATACACATGAGTCACCCTGAGCAAGGCTGGAGGCCCCTCTGGGTAGGTCCTAAGACACCTAGGGGAACAGGAGGATGATCCCCACCACGTCCTTCACCAAGCACAACTCTGACTGTGTCTCTCCTCTCCTGCAACCCACCATGGCTCCCGATCCCCCGCAGGAGAATTCTATGCTGCTTAACCTACATCCAAAGCTTCTATGACCTGGGTCTACTCCCCTGTCCAGAATCAATTGTCACTGCTCCTCTTCAGTGGGGCTACTTGCAGCTCCCCATGCCTGCTCAGTGCTTTCCCACTTTGTCTCTGCCCTTTCTATCCCCCCCACCTGGAATTCCCTTCCCTTTCTGCTTCCCTGTCCAAGCTCTGCCCATCTTTCCAGGCCATTCTCAATGTCCCTTGCTCCAAGAGCTCTTGCTGACATTCCCCAGCTAGATGTAGCCTACCCTCTCGAATCCTCATAGAATGGAGCCGTACTTCCCTCATTATGGACCTTGGATTCCTCTGTTCGGAGTTGCTTTCACACCGGTGTTGCCTCTGCCATTAGACTATATACTCCCGGTGGGCTGAAAAGGCATCCTATCTATCCCATGTTGCCCACAGTACCCAGCACATAGTAGGCCTCAGGCATTGTTCATTGAGTGACCAGTGGAGTCTCAACCTCCCGTACATACTCCCCACTTGTCTCTTTATTGGCCTGTGGAAATTCCTTGGAGACATGGTTTTCTTTATCTGAGCATTATAGAGCGGAAGAGGGAAGCCTGGGAAACCATCCACTGGGCAAGTGACCAGGGCAAACTGGAGAAGAGGAGCTTAGGTGGCCCCTAGCACGGTTCAGAAGAACTCAGCCAGGGGGTGTAGATGACAATCAGAGCCTCTGAAGGAAATGAGGTAATTAGCAGTTGGTGGAAACGATGTGTCATGGAGGAAAACAGACACCAGCAGCGGATAGGACATACTGAGCAGTGGGCCCCACTGCCTGAAAGGACGCTCCGAGCCAGGAATGCCTACCCCATCGCCCCTGCCTTGCTGAGACCTGCTGAGAGGCTAGCTCCCAAAAGCCCTCTGTTTTGAAATCATCACCCCCCTCCTCAGTGCCCTTCACTTCAGTGTGCCCCTGGGATGGCATGTCAGCTTTCTCTATGATGGTGTCTCTGATTTGGCTGGTCCTCCTGAGGGAAAGGACCCAGCCAGAGTCTTCTCTGTATCCTCCACCAGAACCCTCCTACTCCCAGGAAAGGCCTGGCCTGGCTTAATCAAATCTAATTAAAAAACAAAAACAAAATAACAACCAGTAGGCAATCCGCTGGGCTGATCCAACTGGACATACTGGTGGCTGAGCAGGTCCTGGAGGCCCTGTCTTGCCAGGTGTTAACTCCTTGTATGCTGGGTCCCAGTGGAGGAACTGGGGCCCAGGAGAAAAGCTAAGGCAGGCAATGGGGGCACTGACAGAGCTCTGGCAGCCTGATTTACCAACTGGCCCAGAAGCATCTGAGTGTTCGACATGGGCATACTGGTATGCACGGGCTGATATCAGCTGTTGGTCTGGCAGAGTCCATGCCCAAAAAGCATTTGTGGACTTGAGCTGAGGGCCAGCGGGGACGTGTTTGGTTTCTGACCCATGACATAGTAGCATACAGGGCATGTGGCTTTGCCAGCTGTGTTCCTATGGGCAAGGAACCATGGAGATCTGAGGTCAGAGGTCATCAATCCAGAGGTTCCCCACTGACAGCAATGAGAGACTGTGAGCTATTTCTATTATTTCAAAAATATGAAAGAACGCTGTCCTACCTATTTTAAGAATCAGAAAAAAATTGATTGCTACAGAATGGTTAATTGCTAGCCCTGATAAATTAGCTTCTGCCCTTCTTGCAGGAATCTAGCTTTGCAGTAATCACACTCTACTGTTATCCTTTAGTTGTCTGCTTGGCCAAATGGACCAGAATCTTTATGAAAGTGGAAGCTGAGACTGTTCAGTCATAATTGCATTCCCAGAACCTAATTCAGTGTTGGACACAGGGAGACTCTTAATACATACGTGCTGGATGTTTAAAAAGAAGAGTTGATGGCTACTTCATAGTAAGTACAATTTAGTTTGATCAGAAATATCTTTTGAGACTTGGTAAAATAAAATTGGTCATTGGGACCTGCTGATGAAACCACTGTTTTTATTTTTTTAAATTTTTATTTATTTATTTATTTTTTTTGCGATGGAGCCTCGCTCTGTCGCCCAAGCTGGAGTACAGTGGTGCAATCTCGGCTCACTACAACCTCTGCTTCCTGGGCTCAAGCACTTCCCCTGCCTCAGCTTCCTGAGTAGCTGGGATTACAGGCGTGCACCACCACACCCAGGTAATTTTTATACTTTTAGTAGAGACAGGGTTTCACCATATTGGCCAAGCTGGTCTCAAACTTCTGACCTCAAGTGATCCACCCATCTCGACCTCCCAAGGTGCTGGAATTGCAGGTGTGAGCCACAGCACCCAGCCAAAACCATTGATTTTAGAGATGGAGAAACTGAGGAACAGGGAAGGGCAGGCCCTTGTTCTAATATGATGTGCCGAGTGAAGAGAGAGACAGATGTGGGGGTCATGTGACTGCACTGGAATTGCAGGTCCACCTCTCACTTGCTGTGTGACTGGACAAAACAAGTTGCCTGACCTCTCTCAACCCTAGATTCTTTAAGTGCAAAGTGGGGAGACCTGCACATCTGAGACCAGAGGCAGCTGTGAGGATTGGCCAGGTGATGGCCATTCCCTCTACACCCCCTCATGGCTCCTGGTCCAGTGCCTTCCACCGTACCACATAGAGCTCTTTGTTAGTGGGATACAACCAGTCCTGAGGCCACATATTTCAACCCTTCTGTTTCAAGGCCCCCTATCCACAGTGCAACAGAACATAAAGGTACATACATACGCCACAGGGTCATTACTCCGCGTCCCCACGATGCTGAACTTCTTCACATATGAGTTTTCTTTCAGGGCTTCTGCATATGCCTTGAGAGTGGGGATGGGGATATTCTGCACAAAGAAAGACAACAGAGAGAGTGATCAGAAGCCTCACCTGGGACAGGCTGAAGCAGGTGGATAAGCCTGATTCCTCACTGATTCCTGGCAAGTCTCTGGCCAAAAAGCTGAGTGGGCAAAAGATTCAGGCTTTGTCCCAGATGACTGAGATTTGGGGAGAACTTTCTGGTAAACAAATTTGGAAAATCCTCCCTGAAATTTTCAGATAAGACCTGTAACCTCTTTCTTTGTGCACTTGGGGGCCAGAGAAGAGGCAAAAATTAAGGCATGTAGTATTGTGCAAAGAGCTAGGACTGCGGGTGTGGGGAGGGGCTGGAACCTGGCTTTGGTCCCAGCGATCGGCCATGTTTCTGACTTGCTGTGTGTCTCTGTGAAAGCCTCTTCCCCTCTCTAGCCCTGTTTCTGGAAAACAGGTAAGGAGGTTGCATATGATGCTCTTTAAGAGACCTCTATCCCGGGGGTCTCTGCTCTGGCTGCACATCAGAGACTCCTGGGGAACTTTTACAAAATGGTGATGCTTGGGCCGGCCCAGAACAACAGAATCAGAATCTCTAGGGTCGGGCCTGGGCATTGGTATGTATTTTTTAATCTTCTCAGGTGAAAACCACTGATCTGGTTCAACAGGCTCACAGTGCAGAGGGGAAACTGAGGCTCAGAAGAGGCTGGGGCCTCACAGGGGGATGCCATCCCTCATGCGGCCCTGAGGCAGCATTTGCTGCCAGCGTGCAGCATTCTCAATTGTGCCAATGTCTCCTACTGGGCATATGAAAGCAAACATGGCTGTGTTTTTACCAATCTCCTTTCAGAGCGTCACTTTAGCTCCCGTGGGAGCAGAGCATGGGGAGGCCAGGTGGGGGTGAACACTAGGGCGTAGGTTTCCAATCTGATGGTGCTGTGGGGCTGGCAGCTGCTTAAAAGAAAGTGGAGAAGGAAAGAAATGGAACAGGCACATGGGAGGCTGGCTTCTAGTCTTACCCTCACCCCCTCCCAGAACTAATCCGCTGTTCTCCGGGCAGAGCAGGTGGGTGGGCAGCTGCATTTGTCTCTGAATTCTTCCTGTGGCGGCCTGTTCAGGGTGGGACTGCCTGCCTACCTGTCCCTCCCCTACCCTGGGATCACATAAGGAAATGTCCACAGAGAAAAGGGCAGATAGCTTGGGATATTGCTTTAGACATTTTGGTCAACAGCTCCCTTCTGTGGCTGTAAAACGAGGCTGAATATGAATGTGATATAGCAGCAGCAATGGTACAGGGGAAGGACCTGCCCAGGGCCTGTGTTACCCCCGAGCCTAGTGGGCACTGGACTTTTCCAGCCTTGAGATCCCGTGCAGCAGCGTGTGTCTGACTCATGATTTTATCTCGGAGAATCTCTCAGTGTTTTGAATAACGTGGCAGGTTTCCAGATTGAAGCCGGGTTGGCCCATGCGAAACATCTGGGCCTGATATCATCCTCAGAAAGAAACCAGGACTGCCAGATGCACTTGTTTACACTGCCCACTCTCTTAAAGGCTCCCATTTGCAAAGGTTTTGTCCCTATTCCTGATGCAGAAGCACCCAGAGTCCAAACAGGACCCTGTTTACTCTGCACAGCCAACCCTGGACCACTTGCGTTTGGGTGACATGGTCCCCCCTCCCCCACCCACATGCAGGTAAAGTGAAATAAATGGACCTTACCCGGATATTATTGAGGTTAACTTCTTCAAGTTTTGGGTCGTTGTTCTTTATCCGTTCCAGCGTTTCCTCTACGTCTGTTGAATTTGGTTCTTCGTCAGGCACAGGCTTGTATTGTGTGGGTTTAATCACACCTAGAGTGACCAATCAAAGGGAGGTGGCTCACAGAAACAAGGGGCTCACTTTCTGCCAACACAAAGATACTCTGGAAAGGAGCATGTGCAGACTTAGGGCACATGAAGGCTGCACATCGCAAGGACTGGGTGGGGGTAGGGGGCACCACTCAGAAGAAGCCCCGCAAGGGAGCCAGGAGGCTGGGGTTCTACTCGGACTCTGCCTTTGACGTGCTGCAAGAACTGGGTGAATTACTGACACTCTCTGAACCTTGGGTCTTCATCTGTAAAGCAGGGCTAGTCATTTTACCGGGGCTTATGACCTCAGTGGGCTCCTGGGAGGCTAAGATGAAGCCCGGATGGGAAAGAAATGCATCAATCTTCCAGAGGGAGGAATAATTATATTTTGGCAGCCTCATTTCTGTTTGGGGCCAAAATGCCAGCTTTGGAACAATGCAGTGGAGTAATTAAGGCAATGCAATATTGGCACAGGAAAGGACAAAAGGAGTCATGAAACAGAGGAGGCACTTAGGAACAGACCCATGTGGGTCATAAAGGCTGGGGCCCAAACCAGTGGTGAAAGGATAAAGCTTGCAAGGAATGGTATTGGGACCCCTGGATATCAATTCAAAAAACTGAAAGTTTGATCTCATCCCACAGCACACGCAAACATGAACTCCAGGTAGATTAAGAAGTTGAATATAAGGCCAGGTGTGGTGGCTTATGTCTGTAATCCCAGCACTTTGGGAGGCTGAGGCAGGAGGATCGCTTGAGTCCAGGAGTTCGAGACCAGCCTGGGCAACGGTATGACCTCATCTCCGCACAAAATAAACAAAATTAGCCAGGCATGCTGGCATACGCCTGTAGCCTCAGCTACTCAGGAGGCAGAGGTGGGAAGATCGCTTAAGCCCAGGAGATCCAGGCTGCAGTGAGCCAAGATTGTGCCACTGCACTCCAGCCTGGCTGACAGAGCAAGACCCTGTCTAAAAAAACAAAACGTTGAATATAAAAAGCAAATCTCTAAAACTTTTAGAGGAAAATATAGGAGAACATTTCTATAATATTGGGATAGAGAAGGCCTCTGTAAACAAGACACAAATCACGGGAGACTCCAAGGAAAGGATGAACAGATTTGGCTACATAACGTGTTAAAACTTCTGCAACGAGCCAGAGAACATCAGTGAGTGAAGGAAGCAAGAAGCATGAGGTCCCTCCAGGGGGTGGGTGCATACTCACTGTTGAGCCCCTCCTTGTTCATGATGGAGCTGCTGCTCAGGGCTTGGTAGTACTGCTGGTTGCTCATGAGCGTGTGCATGCCCAGGATCGCTGCAGGGACAAGGGAAGGGTTCGTGATGCGCCTCTGCAGACAGAAGAGCCTCCTAGGGACCCACACCCAAACCCTGGAAACTCTGGCTCACAAAGGTGGCAAGAAACACTTGCACGAAAACTTCAACATTTTATTTTACTTTTACTCTCCCCTCTATTGATGTGACTCTGAAATCCCCAGCTCCAGCCCAGGCTGCTCTGCCCCTGGCCTCTGATTCCCTGATGTCCTGCTGGCACATCCAGCTTAACGTGGCCAAACCAGAATGGCTCTTTCCAGCGACAGCCTCTTTCTGTAGAAGGCTCTCTTTCCATCTTGTCATCCTGCCTGTCCCTCAGGGTAAAACCCCAGGGTATGTGGCACCTTCTCCTCACAAGCCCATTTGACCATCCCAGTGTCTCTGAGATCTGTCTCCCTCCCATCCCATCATCTCCATCCTAGTGGAGGCCTGATCATTCCTTGGCTGTATTGTCACAGCTGTGTCATCACTGGTGTCCTGGTCTTGGCCTTTTCCTATCCTCTACCTCCCAGCATGCAGCACAGAGCAGTTGGAAAGGTCTTTCTGGAAATGCCAACCTGACCTCATTGCTCCCACGCTCAGCCATTCTTTCATCCATTCATTTTTTCAACATATAATGAGGCCCACCCCAGCATTGTGTGCCAGGCTCTGGTGGGGACAGCGGAGAAAAAGAAAGACTGGGTCTCCATTCATGGAGCTGAAAGTATGCTGGGGGAGAGAGGAGCCAAGCGAGTTTCCGCACAATGAAAAACCAGCGCAGGATATGGTGAGTGTGGCAGAGGAAAAGTTCAGTCCTAAGACAGCATAAAAGAGGAACTTGGGATGGGAAGGAGGAGTAAGTGTTGGTCAAGTTAAGAGAAGGGCTATATAGAACATTCCAGGCAGAGGAATGCAGGTGGGAAAGCCTCGAGGTTCAGAGAGTGGCAGGCCAGAGAGGTCAGGCATCTCCAGAAAGACTTCTCCAGCTGTTCTGTGCTGCATATTGGGAGGTGGACAGTAGGAAGAGGCCAAGGCCAGGACACCAGTGATGACACAACTGTGACAATCACTGCTGGGGGAAACAGGATGGAAGCTCGATATGCGGCGGTAATAATCACAAGCATGGCAACGCCACCGCTCTCACTAAGCACATGCTTGGTGCCAGGGAAGACACTTTATATCCATCATTCCCAATTTGGTTGCACACTGGAATCACTTGGGGATCTGTCGAAATTCCTGATGCCCAGTCCCACCTCAGGCCAATTAACCTGAAATATCTGGGGATGGAGCTCAGGCACCTGCATTTTTAAAGCTCCCTGGATGGTTCCAACGAGCAGCCAAGGTTGAGAACCATTGCCTGACTCTCCCCTCCTTGATCTGCCCAATAACCCTCTGGAGTAGATTTTCTTCACCTAGGCAAGGTCAGAGTCTACAGGGTCTTCTAGGCTGAGTAAGGAGTTCGGGTGTCTTTTCCTAGGAACAGCCTGAGAAGCCATCGAAGGCTTGAGCAGGAAGTGGGATGGTCTGACCTGAGTTCTGACTACTGTGTTGAGAACTGACTACAGAGGGGAGAGATGGACGTGGCTGCAGAGCCGTGAGGCTGTTGCAGCTGTCCAGATGGGAGAGCGGTGACTTGTAGAGCCAAGTCCAAATCCAGAGCCTGGCTTCACAGGCCCTCCCTGGGCCCGTCCCACCTCAACAGTGTTGTTGCACTCCCCCTCTCAACAGCTTCTCTGCTCCAGCTACACAAACAGTCCCTGCTCATAGCTGCTCCTGCTTTTGCTAGTGCTCTCCCTTCTGCTGGTGATTCTCTGCACCCACTTGACTTGGAATTTTAGATAAACAACAATTTTTTTTTTTTTTTTTTTGAGATGGAGTCTCACTCTGTCACCCAGGCTGGAGTGCAGTGGCGTGATCTCGGCTCACTGCAAACTCCGCCTCCCGGGTTTAAGGAATTCTCTGCCTCAGCCTCCTGAGTAGCTGGGATTACAGGAGTGTGCCACCGCACCCAGCTAATTTTTGTATTTTTAGTAGAGACGGGGGTTTCACTATCTTGGCCAGGTTGGTCTTGAACTCCTGACTTCTTGATCCACCCGCCTCGGCCTCCCAAAGTGCTGGGATTGCAGGCGTGAGCCACCTCACCTGGCCAACAACAAATTTTTTTTAGCTAAGTATGCCCCATTCAATATTGGGACATATTCATTGTTCTCTGAAATTTGAATTCAATTGAGTATCCTATATTTTATCTAACAACTCTACCTCCCTATCCTTCAAGACTGGGAGTAACTCTTCCTCCTCCAGGGAGTCTTCCTGGATTCCCCCTCTCCCTCTCTAGTCCTCCCACAGCACCTGGTGTATGCATCAGAGTCTATCTGGCATTAGATATAACTAGATACACCTGTGTTTCTGCTACTAGACTGTAGGCTTCTGGAGGTCAGACAAGGATATTCCCTCTTCCACCTCTCCCTGAATATGGTATTTGGCAAATATTTGGTGATGATTTTTTAAAAATACCCAAGTCATTTGATTAGATATGGTTTCCTGTTAGAGAGACAAATGGGAGCCCTTAATGAAGAGTCAGGAGACACAAGTTCCAGCCCTGACCATGCCCCTGATGTCAGTGTGACCTTGGGCAATTCCCCTCCCCTCTCTAGGCTTTAACCTCCTCTTTCCAATGAGAGGTTGAGACAAGACAAGTGGCTCTCTGTCAAGGCTGCACACATGGATCACACAGGGAGCTTTAAGACCATATCAGTGCCTCTCTCCATTCTGGACCAACCGATCAGAACCTCCGGATTTTTTTTTTTTTTTTTTTTTTT
>NW_016808848.1:1562449-1567625 GCF_001698545.2 Rhinopithecus bieti
TTTTTTTTTTTTTTTTTTAATTTTTGGGACAGAGTCTCGCTCTGTGGCACAGGCTGGAGTGCAGTGGCGCAATCTCGGCTCACTGCAACCTCCACCTCCTGGGCTCAAGCAATTCTGCCTCATCCTCCCAAGTAGCTGGGATTACAGACACGTGCCACCATGTCCAGCTAATTTTTGTATTTTTAGTAGAGATGGGGTTTCGCCATGTTGCCCAGGCTGGTCTTGAACTCCTGACCTCAAGTAATCCACCTGCCTTGGACTTCCAAAGTGCTGGGAATATAGGCATGAGCCACCATGCCCGGCCAATTTTTTTTTTTTTTTTTTCAAATCTCCTCAGGTGATTTTGTTGCTGAGTGAGAGTCAAAAACCACAAGATGAGATGATCTCAAAGTCCCTTCTGTTTCTCACATTCTAAGATTCTTCTCTGCTAAAATTAGACTTGCTTGTTCATCACTAAGAGAACTGGTGGGGAGAGAGGCATCTGCATTTTTTCAAGCTCTCAGGGTTTTAATTTAAGCTGCATCTACATGGGCAACAGGAGCTGAGGCCTGAGTCAGCAGCAGGTGAATCAGATCACCACGAAGGAGTCCCATTCTGGGGCAGGCTCTCCAACTCCCACAGAGCAGCTCAAGGGGGTTCTGGGATGTGCTAGGTTTTAGGCTTGGAAACACAGTTCGTACAGGTTTTGGGGGATTATATAAAAGACGTAGCCTCATATGGCTGGCTGGTGTGGCTTAAAGTGGAGAGAGGTGGAAAATAGAAAGTGCCTTTGACACACAGATGCCAGCTTCCTGTGATGGTCTAGAAAGAGGGATGGAGGTGGTGAAGTTATAAGAGACTGCCAGGAGACCAAGAGGAAGGAGACCTGTGTTTCAGTCTGAGCCTTGGTATGAATTTTCTGGGTAACCCTGTAGTCACTTCCTTTTTGGGGGCAGGGGGGCTCAGTTTTTCTCACTTGTAAAGTGGAGTGTTTGAACTGATCTCTTACCTACCCATAGGACTTAGCGACACAACAATTTCTTATGTTTTTATCCTGTTTGACTTTTACAGTAAGTATCCAGGGGCTGGGCATGGTGGCTCATGCCTGCAATCCCAGCACTTTGGGAGGCCGAGGTGGGTGGATCTCTTGAGGCCAGGAGTTCGAGACCAGCGAGACCAACATGGTAAAACCCTGTCTCTACTAAAAATACAAAAATTAGCAGGGCGTGGTGGTGCACACCTGTAATCCCAGCTACTTGGGAGGCTGAGGCAGGAGAATTGCTTGAACCTGGGAGGCGGAGGTTGCAGTGAGCCGAGATCGCGCCACTGCACTCCAGCCTGGGCAACAAAGTGAGACTCTGTCTAAAAACAAACACACACACAAACAAACAAACAGCATCCAGAGTAGCTGACGTGGACCCCCCATCCCCAACTTTTCCAGCAAACTCAAGACGGAAATGTTTTGCCAAAACCATACAGCAAGGACTCTCGTGGCTTTTAAGTTCGTATTCTCATTCACTAGCTCACTAGCAGTTCTAAGGTTCTAAAACTTCCCCTTGACTTTGGCATCTTAAGGACAGATAACATATATTCATTCTAGGAGGTGATTTATGTTAACAGCAGGGCTAAGAAGAAATAAAACAATTTTACAGCTCAGAGGAAATTAGAATTCCAAAAAGGAAGGATGAAAAGAAGAAAGGAGGGAAAGAGGAAGGAAGGAAAGAAGGAAGGGAAGGGCCCAGCTAGATTTCCATTGATGGGCAGAATGCCTGGGGCTAGTATTACCTCTGTCAGCCCTAGACACAAAATCGCGACTTTCCCTCTCACTTGGTTTTGTGCCACACTCCACATCGCTAGGAATGAGTGACGGGAGAAAACGGCACATCAACATCGCCTGTTGCTTCATTCTTTGTAGATACTGGCAAGGCTGAATTTAGCACTGGGGAACTTGATTTTTTTTTTTTTTTTTTTTTTTTTAAAGTCTAGATCTTCCTCAAAACTCAAAAGGACTATTTTGAACTCTGAAAAGAACATTGAGTTCTGTTTCCTCTCTCTGCCTTGGCAGAGTTCACTCATTTGGTAATTCCACTCAGGACGCGGGGAGATAACAGCACACGTCCCCGGCTCCTCCAGCTGCCAGCTGCTCGGGCTGGCTCTGGGCAGATGGCTGGAAGATGTTCTCCTGCATCCCAGGGACAGGTGGGAGAAACTGGCTCCAGTCCAGGACTTGGATGCAATTGAACTGCTCCTGGATAAGATACACCCTGCCACTGGTAGGGTGGCAGGACAGGTGCCTAAGCACACGGAAGCAGCCAGAAGCCAGGGGGTGGTCTGGCTAAGCCTGCCTCTGATAGCCGCAAGACCCCCAGGTTGCCAACTGCCCTTGGGGGTGAGTGGCCCGAGGCTGTCCTATCTAAAGGATGAGTCTCCCTACCCCACTTCCTTCCTGGGTCCTGCCCCATCTGAAGGGTCCCTAAAGGCCAGCCAGCATCACCTCCCTGGGTGTGCAGAGGAGGAACTGGGAATTTTAAGTGCTTGCTGACTCCCAGCAGCCTCTGATCTACAACCCAAGGCTATGTGCCAAGAACTTAGCCCTGCCAGGAACATGTGCACTCTGCTTGCCACCCAGCAGGGACACTTTTAATGTTGAAATCTACACGTTTAAGTGATAAAAGATTTTAAGGTTAAAAAAAAATGCATGTTTCTCCTCTGTCTTCCTCATCACCTCCTGGGCCTCTCAAAGGCAAGGACTGGCTCTGGTTCATCCTAGTATACAGTAGGAGTTCAATAATGTGCACTGGCTTAATGAGCAGTTAGGTGAATGCATGAGTGATGCACCTCACCTGTGTCAAACGTGAGTTAGGAGGGCACACCTGAGCATGCCCTCCAGGCTCCTACCATCACCAGATAGCAAGCTTGCCATGCTACTCTTGCAGAGCACACGTTTCAGAGGGGCCTGCCCTCCCCGGCCCGGAACCGCTGCTCCTGCTGCTCTCCAGCCCTGGACCTTCTCCGCACTTTCTCACTGCTACTCTTCTGCTCCTAAGCTCTTCTCCATAGCTCTTCTCTGGTCTCCCCCAGCCCTACCCCAAGTGCCCGCCTCACATACTGCACTGATTCTGTTCAGACGCTCATTCTCATTTGTCATTTCATACTTACCTGATGTTTGTTTAACGTAGACTCTGTGAGGGTAGAAATTGGGCTGTTTTCTTACCATTCTTTTCCCATGGCCTAGTCCAGAGACAATGGATGGCGCTGACTGCGTGTGTGAGTGAGCAAGCCAGAGCTGAGCTGATGGAAATGTTCCACCTGGGAGACAGGCCATACCACTCTCTGGTGGGCCTGCTCCGCCCAGCACCTCCAACACCATGTTCGAAGTCCAGCCTTCATCTCATGCGGAGTTTCTGAAGTCAGCTCTCGGCAGAGCACTCCTCATCAGCCACCCAGCCTGTTTTCTGTTGCCTCAGGCCAGAAAGCCTGGAACCATCTCAGCTGCTCAGCCTCTGAGCCGGCACTAGGAACAGCTGGGCTCTTGGTGAAGCTGCATCTCAGATGCAATCCCACAGCTCTGCCCAGGCCTCGGCCTCATCCAGGGCCTGCCTCCTCCATTCGCCCATCCTGCAGAACACCCCTCCACTCCACTGAAACCCCTGCTCCCATCTAGCTTTCCCTCATGCCCCTAGTCCAAGTTGCATCTCCGTGGAGTGGCATCCATAGCCTTTCCTAATGTGACCCCCCCAGTCCCCAGCCAACTTCTCCAGCCTTGCCCATCACCCTCTGTTGCCTACCCTCTGTGCTCTGTGTCCTCCCCTACCCTGAAGGGCTTTGCTTAGGTTACACTGGGCGATGATGCTGCACATAGGCCCTAGAATGAAGCTGCCTGGGTTTAAATCCTTTGGGCAAGGCATTTAACCACACCTTGCCTACTTTCTCCATCTGTAAAATGGGGACAGTAATAAAATTTCCTTCATAGGATTGTTTTGGTCAATAAATGCAACAAGGTCTTGAGAGCAACTCACATAGAACCTGGGACATGGTAGGTGGTCAGAAATGTTCAGTCCCTACTTCCCCAGAGATGCTGCCACCTTTCAAATGTCCAACATCAAATGACAGGCATCCAAGGTTAGCCAGTTAACACTGGTATAGACTTACAGCTCCCCTCTCCTTCTCAGACATTGGCAGGGTATTGTATGGTTACAGATAACAACAAATAGCCATGCCAACAAAAATAAAGAGAAATCGTTTCAAGAAAGCAACACAGAAACATAGCACACGGTTGCAGCTCTGATTTGGCACAGGAAACCGCAGGAGCCGGCAGTTGTGACAGCAGTCATTTGGTGATCCCTTTGAGCCGCCTAATGAGGGGAGTGACATCATGGAGGGTGATTGGAGGAGAAAGTCCAGGGTAAAAACAGCCCCAGTCCAAGTGGAGATGCCGCACCAAGGCATCAGCCACCTCCCTGCCTCACAGATTAACCTGAACTCAAAGGACACCCTTCGGGGAGATGGTTTGGTTGAAGTGTGATACATAATATATGGGCTCAATGAAGGATCTACTGTGACTCGTATGGCTTCTGACAGAATAAATCCCTACCCTAGCAAACTAGATTCCAGAGTTAAGTGCTACCTTCCCATCTGGGTGAAGCACTCACTGCTTCTGTACTTCATAGTGAAAAGGAAAACCATTCTCTCTCAGTGCCAACACCCTTCAAGCCATGCCCTTTGTCCTTCAAATTCCCTGTCTCCTGAGGAAAGGGCTGTCTGGACTTGGAGTCTGCACACTGGCTGTCCGCATTCACTCCTCATGTCCCCAGACCTGGCTTCACCTGTCACCACCCAGAGTGCCCTTGGTGTATAGTTGAGTCTTCTCACTGCCCCTGCACATCCCCCAGTGGCTCCCCCACCCCTGCACGCATGTCACCAAGGTCATGCACAACACCACTCACAAGTCGCAGAAGGCAGCTGTGGCCAGCCGAGTCCCTGGTGCTGGTGCCCTCCCACCTCCGCCGTGGCCTCTGGTCTCACATGCCTCTGAGTCTCCTGGCCAGCCCTGAACCCTCACTCTGTCTCTGTGGCTCCTGCATCCGATTCTGCCCATCTTGATTTGGCCTTTGGTTCTCAGCTAATTTGTGGCTAACTGATCCACATTCTAGCTTTGCCCCATTTCTACGACTTGGCCCCCCCCATGCCCCCCCCC
>NW_016808848.1:1567869-1579306 GCF_001698545.2 Rhinopithecus bieti
CCCCCCCCGCCCACTGCCAAAGGCTTCTACGAGGGCCATGTATTCTTCCTCGAGCTTGACAACACTAATAATGTCCAAATCTCTGCCCTGAATGGGAACCCCCTGTAGCACTCCAGACCTTCCTATACAACTGACCCCACTTGGGTGCCCCACAGGTGCCTCAAGTGCCACAGGTTGTAAACTGAACTCTGTATCTCCCCTCTTCCTGCTCCTCCCTTGCCGTCTGTCACTAATGGCACCGACACCACTTAGTGTCTGAGGTTACCCTGCTTGACTCTTCCAGCTCGCTCTCACAACGAATCAGTCACAGGCATCTCCTTCTACCCTCTCCCCTGCCCACCTGCCTTGAGGCTTTCCCCACCCCGCCCACCCTCCTGCCATCACCTGGGCTATGATTAGCAGTCTCCAAGCTTGCAGAATAAAAACCCACCCACTCCCTGTGTCAGGGAGCACAGTAGGTGGGGAGGGAGTGTACAGGGTGCCGGATGTAGCCAGAGCCTGACCCTCCTGGGGATGGAACACCACCGGCAGTGGGACAGAGACTAGACAGGAGCAGCAGGGAAGTCGGGGGAGGTGGGGAGGGGGGCAAAGGGCTCTGAATATCAGGCCACCTTCTGGAGTTTCGGGGGTAGTTTGTGAAGATCGTATGGAAACACATATGAAGATGGAGGGCGTGGGGCAAATATGCAATATACAAGGGTGACCCCTCAAAGCCCGGCTCGCTGAGCCGACTGCAGGCAAAATGCAAAGTTGTAAAAATCGAGCCCTTAGTGAACCTCCCAAGCCAACGACACCAGAGGCCCTCTGTCTGTTTTCCCTCTATCCTCTCTTCCCAAGTGGCTTGGGCAGGATTCAATGCAAATGGCTGGGAAAGGGCATCTGTGGGCTCTCCCTGAGATACATCCCCATCCCTCTGGCATGGGGTCTCATGGCAACAACAGATGGCTCCCTGGTGTGGTGGGTTTGTGTGGTTTTATCTCTGTTTTCCTTGTTTTGTTTTTTGAGAATGGATTTTTGCTTTAACACTCTTGGTCTCCTCTAGTTCTTAGAAATAGAGAAGGTGTTCATGCTGAAATGAGCCCTACAAGGCTCCCTGCAGATGTGGGTCAAATCCTTCTGGAGGATGTGGAAAGCTCCTGGAACGCCTCTTACCTGCAATGTCACAGAGTTCTGCATCTGAAGCATTTGCCAAGGCTTCCTCCAGCTCTGGTTCCAGCGTCACACTTTCCAGCACAGGATCCATTGGCTTCTGCTTAGGAACCCAGACCTTTCCTGCAAACACAGAGGGGACCTGTTACGGGAGTGGTTGCAACGGAGCAGCCTCTGGCGATGGCCCTGTGTGGACCAGAGCCCTGTGGGTCCCTCCATGCTGACAGTCCCTTCAGGTTTCTCCCTCTGGGGACCAACTTCCCCAAAGAACAGGAATCAGGGATCTCTAACACAGCACCCCTCACACTTGACAAGAATGATTTTATAACTTGGTCCAAGCCAACTACCCTCTATCAAAAGCATTGGTCATGACCAAACAATCTGTAAGTAGGAAAAAAATATCACAGAAAAATTTCATAGAATGCCAGGGTCTGAGATACCCTAACCAAAGGTTCTGAGACCTTGGGGAAATGAGAGAAAAATATATAAACATTTCTAAACAAATAAATAAAATATGAAAAGGGAGAAAAAATGCATCCCTGCCTCATTATCATATTTTTAAAGTGTCAGATTCATAACGGAATGAGGGGAGTAAAGAGGTACATATGAGGATGGTCACTGTCATGCCCACCCACAGGAATTGGCGAAGAAATTATGGTGCATCCATACAATGGACTTCTAGCAGTTAGTATAAAGGATGATGGCGATTGCTACTTACTAAGAAGGAGAATGCCTAGGACAAACGTTGTTTGAAAAAGGCAAACTTACAAAGTAGCACGAACAATTTAATTCCATTTATATGAAATTGCATATGTGTATTTATTTACTCAACAACATTTATTGAGTGCTTCTTATGTGCCAGGCACCTTCCTGGGGGCTAGGGGACAGCAATGAGTAAAATCCTCAAGAGTTTCTGATGTAGTGAAAGGAGACAGATAATAAACTTACAAAGATATGGAATGGTATTAAGCATTATGGAGAAATATAAAGCAGGACAAGGGCCTAGAAGATGACAGGGTGGAATGTGGGTGGGGTGGGCACCGCTGTTTTGGGAAGTCTAGTCAGAGGACGCCTCACTGAGATGATAGCCTGTGACCTGGGACCTGATAGAACTAAGGAAATGAGCCCCTAAGATCAGGAACAAGACAAGGGTGCCCACTTTTACTGCTGCTATTCAACATTGTACTGGAAGTTTCAGTCAGAATAAATAGACAGGAAAAAGAAGTCAATGGAATCCAAACTAGAAAGGAATAAGTAAAATTGTTTCTGTTTGTAGGTGACATAATCTTATGTATAGAAAACCCTGAATTTCCATACAAAAAAACCTATTAGAACTAATAAAGTCAGCAATATTGCAGGGTACAAGATCAACATGCAAAAATTAGTGGTATTTCTGTACATCAGCAATGAAAAATTTGAAAAGCAAATTAAGAAAACAATTTCATTTATACTACATCCAAAGAATAAAACTCGGGAATAAATTCAGCCAAAGGGGTGAAAGACTTGTACAATGAAAATTGTAAAACATTACTGAAGGAAATTAAAGACCTAAGTAAATGGAAAAAACACTTGAAGTTCATGGATTGGAACACTTCATAGTATTAAGATGGCAATGCTACCCAAAGCAATCTACAGATCCAATGTAATCCTTATCAAAGTTCAATAGTCCTTTTCCCAGAAATAAAAAAGGTGATCCTTAAATTCTTATGGAATTATGGGCCACAAATGCCAAAACAATCTTAAAAAAAAGAGCAAAATTAGAGCACTCATACTTACCGATTTCAAAACTTACTAAAAAGCTAAACAGTGTAGTGCTGGCGTAAGGACAGATAGATAGACAATGAAATAGAATTGAGAGTCCAGAAAGAAACCCAAACATCTATAGCAAATTGATTTTCAACTAGGGTGCAAAGTCCATTCGATGGGGAAAGAATAATCCCTTCAACAAATAGTATTGAGACAACTGAATATCCACATGCAAAAGAATGAAGTTGGACCCCTATTTCACACCATATGTAAAGTTGAACTCAAAATGGAATGACTTAAATATAAGTTAAAACTATAGGCTGGGCGCAGTGGCTCACGCCTGTAATCCCAGCACTTTGGGAGGCCAAAGCAGGAGCATCACCAAAGCGGGCGGATTACGAGGTCAGGAGATAGAGACCATCCTGGTTAACACAGTGAAACCCCGTCTCTACTAAAAATACAAAAAAAAATTAGCCAGGTATGGTGACGGGCGCCTGTTAGTCCCAGGTACTCGGGAGGCTGAGGCAGGAGAATGGCATGAATCCAGGAGGCGGAGTTCGCAGTGAGCCGAGACCATGCCACTGCATTCCAGCCTGGGCGGCAGAGCGAGACTCCGTCTCAAAAAAAAAAAACACAAAAAAAGCTATAAAATTCAGGCCGGGCACGATGGCTCATGCCTGTAATCCCAGCACTTTGGAAGACTGAGATAGGCAGATCCCCTGAGGTCAGGAGTTCGAGACCAACCTAGCCAACATGGCAAAACCCCCTATCTACTAAAAATACAAAAATCAGCCGGGTGTGGTGGTGCGTGCCTGTAGTCCCAGCTACTCGGGAGGCTGAGGTAGGAGCATCACTTGAACCCGGGAGGCGGTGGTTGCAGTGAGCCGAGATTGTGTCACTGCACTCCAGCCTGGGACACAGAACAAGACTCCATCCAAAAAAAAAAACTATAAAATTCTTAGAAGAAAACATAAAAACATAAGGGTGTGTCTCCATGACCTTAGAATTGGCAGTGGAGTCCTAGATATGATAACAAAAACACCAGCAACAAAAGAAAAAAATAGATCAACTGGACTTCATCAGAATTTAAAAGTTTTGCGCATCTAAGGATACTATCAAGAAATTGAAATGACAATATACAGAAGGGGAAAAATATTCACAAATCATATATGTGATAAGGTCTAGTATCTAGAATACAGAAAGAACTTTTACAACTCAACAACAAAAGGAAAAACAACCCAATTTTAAAATGGGAAAAAGATTTGAATAAACATTTCTCCAAAGAGGATATACATATGGCCAACAAGCACATGAAAAGATGCTCAACATCATGGCTCGTTAGGGAGATGCAAATCAAAACTACAATGAGATACCACTTCACACTCATGAGGATGGCTACAATTTTAAAAAATGGAAAATGCATGTTGGCAACAATGTGGAAAATTGGAGCCCTCATACGTTGCTGATTGGAGTGTAAAGTGGTATGGTTGCTATGGAAAAGAAGTTTAGCAGTTACTAAAAAAATTAAACATAGAATTACTATATCATTCATCAATTCCACCCCTAGGTATATACTCCCAAAGAACTAAAAACAGGTATTCAAACAAATACTTGTACAGGAATGTTCAAAGCAGCACTGATCACAATAGCCAAAAGGTGGAAATAACTGACATGTCTATCAGTGGATGAATGGATAAAAAATTGTGAAATATCGTTCAGGTATAAAAAGGAATAAAGTACTGATTCGTGCTACAACATGGATGAGTCTGGGAAACATTGTGCTCAATGAAAGAAGCCAGACACACAAAGTCACATATTGTATGATTTCATTTGTAGGAAATACACAAAATAAGTAAACCCATAAAAACAGATTGGTGGTCACTAGGGGCTGGGGCAGAGGGAGTGGGAGAGTCATTAACTGTAATAGGTACAGGGTTTTATTTTGGAGCAACAAAAGTGTTTTGGACCTTGATAGAGGTGGTGGTTGCACAATGTTGTGAATTGTTCATTTTTAAATGGATAAGTTTATGTTATATAAGTTTTACCTCAATTTATAAAAACCTACACAGCTCACAGTAGCTGTTGACGGAGGATAAGCTGAAGGGAGTGCAGGTGGAGGTACAGAGATGATTAGGAGGTCGGTGTGGGTGCAATACCAGGGTTGTAGTGGTAAAGGTTGAGAGGGAGTGGGAAGCGCATAGAGAAATGTCCAGAAAGATATTCCCTAAAATGGGATCAGTGCTTATTTTCAGTGAAGGAAATGATTTTGAATTACTTAGCTTTATTTTGTAAATTGTTTACAGCAAATATCAATTACCTCTATCAGCAAAACACACAACAGAATCATTTGGGGAAAAAAATGTATCATAGCTTCTATTAATATCAGATTCCAGGGATCCAGAAAAGAGGAAAACGTAAAAGGAAAATAAAATCCCTAAAAAGGAACTCAAGTATTAAAATGACTAAAGCAATGGCTGAGATGAATATTCAATAAATATTTAAGACCTGTGGTGTATTATACCCCATAACAGGTTCCTCCAGTGAGGATGGCAACTCTGAGCCACTGTAAGAGGTACCTAGACTTCTTCCCTTCATCTTACTAGTGGCACGTGAATGTGATGGCTGGAGCTTCAGCAGCCAGATAGACCATGAGGACAAAGACAGGTTGTAGGGGTGGCAGAATGAAAAGCTGGAAAGGGTTGTGATCCACGATGCTAAGCAATATGCCTTGCTAGCCCTGGAATGCCTAGGGCAGGACTGATTTGTGTACCGCTCAGACTCCCTTCCCCATCCCTCACACCATCCTCCAGGTCCTCCCCTGGGAGGGGTGTGGGTACGTGAGGAAGTGGACGACAGCAATGACTCACCTCGCTAGGTATCCACCCAGGTCTGCTGCCCATCCCCACTCCCTGCCCTTGTCCTCACCTTCTCTCCTGCCATCCCCTCCAAGATCCCTCTGACCATGCACTCCTTTCAAAATTCAGAAGTTCTATAATCTAGATGCCCCTGAAGCCTCCCTGGACTTCCAGCTTTCAGAGAAACCCGGACTGAGCTCCAAGTCCAGGGTTTGGAATGGCTCGAAGTCCTCTACACAATGTCTACCCCCTCATTTTATGAAGCAGCTACTTAGTGCCGGGCACTGTGAGAATACAACAGCGATACAGGGGTGCCAGCCACAGACGTGGACCCGGAGCTCACAATGCTTGCATTCTTAGGGGTGGAGGGAATGGAAGAGACTGAAAAGAAATAATTAATTACACAATTAATTAGAATTAGTGCTTTCATTCAACAAATATTTATTAGGTGCCTTCTATGTGCTACAGATTTATTAGGTGCTGGTGATGAACAAGACAGATATAGTCTTTGCACTTGTGTAGCTGATATTCTAAGGAAGTAGTGCACAAATCCAGTAAACATTTATTTAATTTTAGCTCATCTATTCATCCAACAACTCTCTACTCAACCCTACTATATGGCAGGCCTCGCGCTGGCTGCATGCTGGGAGTACCACTTGAGCAAAAACAGCCCAAGTGGTTGCCCTCAGGGAGTTTACAGGCTAGTGAGAGAGATAGATGAAAAATAAAGAGGTGCTGATAAGATGTGAGTTGCTCTGAAGAACACACACAGGCTCCTGTGTTGGAAAATAACCAAGCGGGGGAGTTGGAGAGGGACTGCCTGTCCTGAACAGAGTAGACAGGGATGGTTTCCCTGAAAGAGAAGACTGTACAGTTGAGACCTAAAGGTCAATAACAACTAATACTTGAGTAGCATTCACTTCCTGCCAGATGCTGTTCTAAGCGCTTGACAGACATCTGAACTCACTTAACCTTCATTACAACCTCCTGAGGCTGGTATTTTCATCATTCCTGTTTCACAGAGAAGGAAATGGAGGCACACAGTAGGTTAAAACATTTACATATGTTCACATAGCTAGTAAGTGGTAGTGCCAGGATTGCAACTGAAATAGATCGAGCTCCAGGCTGCTTCTGACCATTATATCTTACCAGGCAGGAGGAACCAGCCATGAAGAAGACAGCATGGAGCTGGGCAGCAGGATCAGCACTCCAGGCGTAGGGAGTATGTGCAAAGGTCCTGAGGTGGAAAGTTTGAGAAGAGCAGAAGGAGGCCTATGGGACAATGGGATGAGGAGGGTATAGGAGGGGGCAGAGGGTTTGGAGAGCAATGGGAAGTCCTAGAAGAATGGTTGATTAGGGAGGCCCTCTCTGTTCGCCCGGGGCCTTCAAGATGGCTTGCCTCAGGCTGGAGCAGAGAGTATAAAGGGACAGACGAAGAAAGGGAAGCTGCAGCTGCCAGAGAGAGGAACTTTGGAGAAAGAGCAGAGAGAATCCGGGTGGAGATCATTAGTGCGTCTCTAGTCCCTGGTTTGCATAGGATGGTCCCTACTTAGGCCTTATGCTTTTTTGTTTTGTTTTGTTTTGTTTTGAGATGGAGTCTTGCTTTGTCGCCCAGGCTAGAGTGCAATGGTGCAATCTTGGCTCACTGCAACCTCCCCTCCGTAGTTCAAGCGATTCTCCTTCCTCAGCTTCCTGAGTAGCTGGGACTACAGGCCTGTGCCACCATGTTTGGCTAATTTTTGAATTTTTAGTAGAGACAAGATTTTCACCATGTTGGCCAGGCTGTTCTCAAATTCCTGACCTCAGGTGGTCTGCCTGCCTGAGTCTCCCAAAGTCCTGATGTCATTATTAACAGTTTCTTCTTTTACTCTCAAAACTGTCTAGGTTTGCATTTAAAAAAAAAAATCAGGGCATCCTAGTGAAAGAGGGTTTAGGGAAAAGTTTTGCTGATTTGAGTGGATAGGAGTCTTTCCTCAGTCTACCCCCAAAACTTCATGAAATCTACATCATCCATAGATGCTTTTGAAGTTGGGTTTGGGTGTTTTGGCCAGGCAGGGATGAGGACAAGGAGGCCCAGTCACATTTGGCCCAACACAGGGCCTGGCAGGGCCTGGCATACAGTCAGCACTCAGTGGTGCATGGGGAGTGGCATATTATAACAGCAACATTGTTCAGTACCTCGTTTCTCCCCTGTGTAGGGGACCAGATCTTCTCGGTCCTTAAACTCCTTTGCTTGCTTTTCCAAGTGATCCAAGAGCTCCTCTCTTTTAAAGGGGCCCGTGGGCGCCTTGGTGGTCTGATCCTTCTGCCTCAGGCCTGCAGGCAGCAGTGCATTCTACAGTGGAGGTTGTGGGGGGCAGGAGAGAGAGAAAGAGAGAGAGAGAAAGAGAGAGTGGTCAGCTGCTGAAGACTTGCACTTCTCCAGAAACTCATCATCGAACAGCAGGGAACTCAGAGTTCATGGAATCCATGGTGTCCCTCATTTTACATGTAAGGAATCTGAAACCCCAGGATGGGGAGGGACTTGCCCAAGGTCAAAGGCAGACAAGGGGCAGAGAGAGGCTAGGACTCAGGTCTCTCAATCCTCCAGCACGTCCCTGCCTCTAACATTTTTGAAGGAGAGGAGGTGAGGGGTCAAGCAAGGCAGCCGACTCCAGCCTGAGCACAGAGGGCACTGAAAGAGCATCTGTTGAGTGACGAATATGATTGAGTTGTTGTTTGGATGCATAAAGATATTTACAGGAGTTGAGTTGAGTATCAAGTGGTTGGAGAGAGAAGAAGCCAAAAGGGGGTTGAGCTGGGGCCCTGGATGGAGAATCAGGCAGGAAGAGGCAGACCAAAAAAAAAGCTGGAGAAAGGCCCAGGAAAGCAGCGAGGTGAGCAGTGCCCTGCAGAGCTAAGAGGTGGACGGGGCATGCTTTCTGGCCACAGCCCCTGCTGGCTCTATCCGCTGCCTTCTAACCTCCTGACGGGTCTGTGCTCACGACACACTGGTGGTTAAATATTTTGAACGTCGCCCTTGGAGATGGGTATCTCAAGAAACATAACATCAACCAATTGTTCCCTTCTCTTCTTCAAACATAAGCAGGCTTCTAGGTGTGGGCTTACTGCTAAAGCAGATTCCTATTAGGGGGGATTGGAGTTACTCTCATGGGCTTCACTTTAACTCAGGCCCTGATACCTTAGGGAGTCAAAGAAGTTTATAGCTGCAAGGATGCTTGGAGACCATCTAGTACATATGCTCTCCCATTAGGGGAGACTGAGGCCCGGAGCAAGGAAAGATTTGCCCAAGGAGTTTCAGGACAGATCTAGAACAAAAACCAGGGTTCTTCTTCAGATCTACGGGAGCAGGATAATCTTCATTTCTAATTGTTGTGCGCTCCCTGTTCCCTGCACTTGCAGAGCTAGTGGGGAATACATGGGCGGCTGGTATGGGGAGAACATCACCCAAAAGATATGCACCTTCAAACTGACTAAATTGAAGTCATTCCACCTCCAACCTCTTTTTTCTTTTTTGAGATGGACTCTCACTCTGTTGTGCCCAGGCTGGAGTGCCGTGGCGCGATCTCGGCTCACTGCAACCTCTGCCTCCCGGGTTCAAGCGATTCTCCTGCCTCAGCCTCCTAAGTAGCTGGGATTACGGGGGCCCGACACCACACCTAGCTAATTCTTTTTATTTTTAGTAGAGACGGGTTTCACCATATTGGCCAGGCTGATCTTGAACTCCCGTCCTCAAGTGATCTGCCCACCTCGGCCTCCCAAAGAGCTGGGATTACCATTCCCAGCACCACTTCCAAACTTTGTACCATCAAAATGCATATCTTCAGTCACTCTCACAAACGCCAAATCCTTTTCTGAAAGCCGCCTCTGTGAGGGGAACGTTATCAGGCATATGAAGATCACTGTGTGCCTGGCACATAGAGGGATACAGCTTGGGAGGGAATACTACTGTTTAAGGAATCCTTTTTTTTTTTTTTTTTTTGAGATGGAGTCTCCCTCTGTCCCTCTGTCACCCAGGCTGGAGTGCAGTGGCGTGATCTCAGCTCAATGCAACCTCCATCTCCCAGGTTCAAGTAATTCTTCTGCCTCAGCCTCCCGAGTAGCAGGGACTACAGGCACACACCACCACACCTGGCTAATTTTTGTATTTTTAGTAAAGACGGGGCTTCACCATATTGGCTAGGCTGGTCTTGAACTCCTGACCTCATGATCCACCCGCCTCGGCCTTCCTAAGTGCTGGGATTACAGGCATGAACCACCACGCCCAGCCTAACTAATGCATCATTTTTTAAAAGGTGTACTATGCTTAACACCACAGTGCTGTTTCAGTAAGAGTCGTAGCTGTAAGATCAGGAGACCGGGGTGCGATCCTGCCTCTGGGAGGGTTGTAAGTGAGCAGGGCCCACCCAGCACAGAGACCAGACAGACAGACAATGGGCTTGGCAGGTGGTGCTGGTGTACTTGCAGAAAGATTTAGGCCACGGATCAAAAGAGACACTGGGAGTTGGAGCTTTTTATGAGAGGATAGTAGGTAGCAAATCAAGGCCTGACTGACTTTGGGGTGGGGGGGTATCAGGAACATAAGTGATGCTTCACACATCCCAGTTTTCCTTAAGCAGCAGTTCTCAAGTATTATCCACCATGATAGGCAGGACAGGTGATGCTCCCAGGTGAGCCATGCTTCTGTGGGCATGTCCCAGGTTTGATGGGACTTCCTGTAGCTAGCTGTGTGTGCCCATGCTTTCTATTCCACATCAGGGAGCTTACTGTGATGCAAGAGAATGAGACAATACCTCACTGCCCTGCAAACATCAATGTGTGACTGCCCATAATGAATAATCCAAAGTCTTTGTGACATACCTGCACTTCATATTTGACCCTACATCAGGCTTAAGCCCTGACTTGGAGTAATAATGATCCAACTACACAATCTTGGGCAAGTCCCCTCAATCTCATCGTGCCTCAGTTTCCATGGCTGTAAAATGCAAATAATGAGAGTTGCTCTTTCATAGAGTGGTTGAGAAAATTAAACTAGATAATGCAGAAAGTGCGCTTAGCACAGCACCTAACACAGTGAACGGTCAGAAATGTTTACTTAGGATCACTTCTATTGTTACATAATCAGGTAAAATATATGTTAACAGGAGATTGGTTACCCAAATATATATATTAAGCAGGGAATGCATTATCCAAGGATAAATGCAAAAAACTAAAATACACAATTATAAAATGAATTAAGCACTGAAAGCAAGTGCTCATGCTTCTTAAGGATCCCCACAGGGAAGGCCTACAGATTTTCATTACCATAAAGGGTTTTAATGGCAGTAAGATGCTGGGGCATGTTCTGGCCCCAGAAAGGCTAAGTATTGTGATAGAAGAAATTCAGGGGTTGTAACTGAGGGGAGAATGGTTTGCAAACTCTCATCTCTTTTCGAATCTATCTGGTAGAGGCCACGGATTTAGTTAAAATACAGTTTCTCAACCTCAGCACAACTGACATTCTGGGCTGGATACTTCCTTGTCATGGAGGCCGCTCTACCCACTAGAGATTGTTTAGCAGCCTCTCTGCTCTCTATCTCCTAGATTCTAGTAGCACTGTCCCCCCAGTTGTGACAACCAAAAGTGTCGCCAAACATTGCCACATTTCTTTTATTTCCTCCCTCCCTCCCTCCCTCCCTCCCTCCCTC
>NW_016808848.1:1582186-1583224 GCF_001698545.2 Rhinopithecus bieti
AGCACACCAAAATGGCATAAGGATACACATGTAAAAAACCCGCGCGTTTTGCACATGTACCCCATTATTTTAAAAATAAATTAAAAAAAAAAAAAGAAAAAAAAAAAGTTAAACATAAAGTTATCATATGATGCAGCAGTCCTGCCCCTTGGTGGAAAAGAACTGAAGATGTATGTCCACCCAAATGCTTGTACATGAATGTTCATAACAGCATTATTCATGATAACTAAAGTATGAACAAGTCTAATGTTCACCAGCTAATGAATGGATAAACCAAATGTGGTATATCCATACAATTGAATATTATTCAACTATGAAAAGAAATGTAGTATCACAACATGAATGACCCTCAAAAACATCATACTAAGTGTAAGAAGCCAGATACAAAAGGCCATGTATTATACGATTCCATATAACATATGAAATGTACAGAACAGTCAAATCTGTAGAGATAGAAAGTAGATTAGTGGTTGCCTAGGACTGGTGTTATGGACTGGAATGTTTGCCTCCAATTCATATGTTGAAGCCCTCACCCCTAGAGTGACTATAATTGGAGACAGGGCCTGTAAGGAGATAATTAAAGTCAAATGAGGTCATAAGGGTGAAACCCTGATCTGATAGGATTGGTGTTCCTATAAGAAGAGATGCCAGAGAGCTGCTGCAACACCTCCTTCCCCAACCAGTGACCATGAAAACACACAGATGGAAGTTGTTCCTTGACCAGAAACTGACCCCTCAAAACCCTGATCTGGGACTTCTAAGCCTCCGGAATTGTGCAAAAATAAGTTTCTGTTGTTTAAGTCACCTAGTCTGTGGTATTTTGTTAGAGCAGCCTGAACAGGCTAATACAGCTGGGAAGGTTGAAGGGAGATGGAGAGTGACAGCTAATAGGCATGAGGTTTCTTTTTGAGGTGATGAAAATGTTCTAAGATTGATCATGATGCTTATACAACTCTGTGAATATGCTAAAAGAACAAACCAAAGAATGGTGCATTTTTTTTCTTTTTTTTTTTTTCTTTCTTTTTTTTTTTTTTTTTT
>NW_016808848.1:1583401-1601935 GCF_001698545.2 Rhinopithecus bieti
CTTTTCTTTCTTTTTTTTTTTTTTTTTTGAGATGGAGTCTTGCTCTGTCACCCAGGCTGGAGTGCAGTGGCACGATCTCAGTTAACTGCAAGCTCTGCCCCACCAGGTTCACGCCATTCTCCTGCCTCAGCCTCCTGAGTAGCTGGGACTACAGGCGCCCGCCACCGCGCCCGGCTAATTTTTTGTATTTTTAGTAGAGATGGGGTTTCACCGTATTAGCCAGGATGGTCTCGAACTCCTGACCTCGTGATCCGCCCGCCTCAGCCTCCCAAAGTGCTGGGATTACAGGCTTGAGCCACCACGCCCAGCCTGAATGGCGCACGTTAAGTGAATGATTGTATACTATGTGAATTGTATCTCCAAAAAGCTATCATTTTTTAAATGGCATATGTCATCTATGGGAGAATGATACAAGTGGCTAATGCAGTAACTGCACCAAATGGTCATGGAATGCTGAGGACAGAAAGCTCTTCATGTGCCAGTGGTTCATGGTGATGCTGAGATCGGCCAGGCTAGAGCTGGCCAAATTTCAAATGGTGCCTGTTTTACAATGTAATTTACCTTATGATGTAAATTAGTTGTGGAGAAGTTAAATGAACCTGAAGATATCGCCATAGAGCTCTCATGATTATTAGAACCTAATACTGACTCTCAGACCCGGGCTACCCAATAGGTGAGGAAAAGAGTTCCCACAACCATTTTGTTGTTGGCTCTGGCCAGGAGAGAGTATTTGGTGATCATGTATGCATAGAAAAGCACCTCTCATTCCCTTATTTCTTATTCATTCAATAAACATCTGCTAAATGAATGCTATGTGTCCAGGCAGTGTGTTAAGAGGTAAGGTTATGACCCCACAAAGAGAAATTTAAAAATTTGGAGTAACCAGGGAGATGAGAGGTGAATGGAGAAAGGAGAGTAAGATCAGAGAAAAGTTTTTCTTTGTTGATCTTTTTTTGTTGTCGTTTTGTTTGTTTGCTTTGCTTTGTTTTGTTTTTTGAGATGGAGTCTGTCTCTGCTGCCCAGGCTGGAGTGCAGTGGCGCTATCTCAGCTCACTGCAACCTCCACTTCCCAAGTTCAAGTGATTCTCCTGCCTTAGCAGCCTGAGTAGCTGGGATTATAGGTGCGTGCCACCATGCCCGGCTAATTTTTTTTTTTTTTTTTTTTTTTTTTGTATTTTTAGTAGAGATGGGGTTTCACCGTGTTGGCCAGTCTGGTCTTGAACTCCTGACCTTGTGATCCACCCACCTTGGCCTCCCAAAGTGCTGGGGTTACAGACATGAGCCACCGTACCTGGCCTAGAGAAAAAGCTTAATTACACATAGTTATTCACTAAACACATGGTAATCAAGATCCTAAAGGGAGGGGAAGGTCTACTTTATTGAATAGCAAAGAAGAATCTATAACAAGCCTATACATTACATTTAAAGGTATACTTCCATGGTGCCTGTGGGAAATTGAACTCATTTAACCTATAAGGAATTTAAATCTCAATCTTAAAATGTGCACAGGATAAATTTGCTGGGGAAGGGCCTTTTTTTTTTTTTTTTTTTTTGTAGTTAGTTCAAAGGGAAGCATCAATCTGACTCCACCAAAGCAGCCATCAATTCATTAGGGGCACTGAAAGTCACATGCACTTGTCACACAAACATCCTTACCCCAAAGACAGGTTGTGAGATTTGTATATAGGAGTCTGAGGAAATCTCCACGTCGTATTTAACAACTGGAAATTTGCTCATCTGAGGAGGGCAGTGACTAATACGTGCATGATCTTTTTATCATTACCAGACAGGAAATTTAGTGCGGGTTTTAAGGAGGAGGAAATTCTAGATTATCTCTGATCTTAGGCTAAAATTATATAATAGCTGTGAGTTACCTGGGAGTGGTGTGGACTGGGGCACACTGGAGCGTTCGTGCCTCCACACTATCCAGCTCCAGCGAACTGTTGACATGTAGGAATGTGGATGTTGTTATTCGATCTGCTCATTTTTTGTGTGAAATCTCTTGATTTTAAAATATTGACACATAGTCCAAATATTTTAAAAACAATGTTCAGGCCAAATAAAACATATCTGCTAGGCAGACTCGGCCCATAAACTGCCATTATGCCACATCTGATCTAAGGTTCCTAGCAAACTAAAATTCCATGTAAGAAAGCCAAAATATTCATTCATTTATTTCACGAATATTTACTGTGTATCCTGCCCATATCAGGTGTTGGGCTAGAGAAAGCAAGAGGTATACACATAGGTTTTAAATTTGGAATTTTTAAAATTTTGAAAATACAAAGTTTAATTTGTTCTTGAAAATGACTATAGAGGTGGAAATTCGGCAACCTTTCCTGTATTCAGTTCCCATCTCTTGATTTTTAAAATGGTGACTTCCCCTTAAATGTTGTAGAATTAAAACTCGGATGTGCAACTTGGCAGGCTAACATCGCAGTCTAATTTTCACACCCACACTCTGGAGTCCAGTTGTTCAAAGGACAATGGAAACTTGGACAGATCCTTAACTGTGCCATTAGGAGCTCTAACACCCTGCGGATAGGTGCCAGTAAAGCTAAATATCAAGTATCTGCACAGTTATCATTGCTATAGATAGGGCTTCGTGAGAAGCCATCCTGGCTAGAACCTTGTGGGCTTGTTCAGATGTTCACACATAGATAACACACAACTCACACATGTACACATACACACACAGATGTACACACGCACACATGATCACACATGTGCACACACACGTGTACATATGCATACACACAATGCAATAAAAGGATCATAGATTCCTGGCAGCTCAGAAATATAAAGCCCTAAGAGATCCTCTAGACCAATGATTTTTTTCATTTTCCAGTGGATAAACTGAGGCATAGAAAACTGAAGTCACTGGCCTAAAGTCACATAGCTTGTTAGCCTCACAGCTGGGAAGGCTGAGCTTACATAAAAATGATACTGTATATAATTAGCATATATATATATTAGCATGGTCAAGGATCTATATAACTATCTTCAGACTGGTGGCTCACCGTGCATAAAACCATGCAAAACCCTTAACCTGGTTCTTCACAGTGACAAAAAACAAGGAATTTTTTATCACTTTTCCCAAATATATCAGCTATATCTAAGGACGAGGGAATGCAAAACGTGACCCCTGGGTCTGGGCTCTGGGGTCCCAGGTTGCTATTCTGTGACTGAATTACATAGAGCTTCTTGGAAGAGGACAGGACAGGTGGTACAACCGCTTTATCGGGGATTGGAAGAAGCCAAGGGCTGGGAAAGGGAGGCGCCTCGTCTGAGGTCATACACTGGACAGAGAGCCCGGGACTCTTGACTTCCATCCCACAAAAACTTTCCATCCCACCTGACTGCCGTCCTCTGGGAACAGATCCTGGGAACCAGATGTGGCCGCACATGAGAGCCAGGTCTCCTCCCCAAGTGTTAGAAAGCCAGCTCTCCACTCCCCTGCTTATCAAATGAGTCTCAGTTTACACATGGAGAAACCGAGGCCCAGGGGCATTGAGTAACTGCCCCAGGGTAGGAGTGAAACCAAAGTGGCCTCACTTTTCAAAGTTCCAGCTGACTCCTCTTCCCTCCTCCCATTTCAAACAATTTAACCTAAGTGTGCCCTAGACACCCACCCAGCTCCACATCAGGCCAGGCCATGCCAGGCCAAACCTTTCACAGGCCAGCAGCTCCCCTAGTTGCCTTTTACAAGGGATTTGACTGGAAAAACAAAAGTTTTTAACTGGCTTGAGGATTTATTTTCCAGTTATCTGCCAGGTCTGTTTCTCCTTATGTAAAGCTTAGGCACTTATGGTCCCGTCCTGATATACAGATCTCTGCCTCTGCATTACTGGCCAGCAGCTTCCAGATCCCACTGGAAATGATTCAGTGGAGCGCTCTTCTCACATACTTTAGCCTGAGAGTGTGACAGGGACAACGGGGTGAGCCCACTCTTGCCCCAGTCACAGCGTCTTGACGTTACAAAGGGACCAGCTGGATCCAAACCTCTAAGAGCCCCACCCCCTCCAGACACAGCCTCTGCCCCAACACACACACTCTGGGACTCTTCCTCCCCCTCTTTGCTTTCTCTCACAGAGCTAGGCCTTTGGCTCAGCGGCCCTGACCTTGATGCAGGGCTGATGAAACTCAATAACTGCCATTTCCCCAGTCAACTTTATAGGGCATTAATGCCGATGTCCAAAGGCACTCCTGTAGCCCGAACCCAGTAATTACTTGTGGTGGTACCTATTTATCATAGCAGCACGGTCTCTCTCTGGTATTCACAGTACAAGGTGGGGACAAACCTTCCCTCCCTGGCTTTCCCCTAATCCTCCTTTCCTGCCTCATGTGCAGGGAAAATGTTCCATGTTCCTGTTGTGCTGGGGACTGGGTGTCCTGAAACAATGACGGTGTGATCCCGGCCCAGACAGGCTCGCAGCCACAGGGGAGATACACATCTCAGTGGTGTAGTCACCTTACTCAGCCCCAGGCTTCCTGGAGGAGGTGGTCCTGAACTGAGTCTGAGGGGCCAGGGAGGAACCAGCCAAGTGAGGAGAGGGAGTGGAGGGGCATCGCAGGGAGAGAGAAAGCACGGTGCAGCAGAAGTCCAGCAGATGAGGGTGGCATGGCCTGCTAGGGGAGGCATTAGGATCTGAGGCTGCAGTGTTCCGAAATGTCTCCTCCCATGGGCATCACCCTTGTTCCAGCCCTTGTGACTCTTGCCGGGACCACCAGAGCAGCCTCCTGGCTGGTTCCCTGCTTCCAGGTCTCTCCACCTCTGCTCCTTAGACGCCACCGACATGTACACCCGATCACATCACTCACCAACATACTCACAGATGCCCAACCACTTCCCTGACCTACGGAATCTCGACCAATTCATCAGCCAGGCATGAAGAGCTTTCCATGATTTGACTCCAACCTACTCCCACCTCTCCAGCCTCCTGAGCCTCTTCCCTTCATCAAGTAGCCCATGTTCTAGCCACTCCAGGCTGCTCCACATTCCACAGCCATGCCCTGCACTCTCCCACTGACATGCCTTTGCTCAGGCTGTGCCTTCTACTTGGAATTCCGTCACTCCAGCTCCCCTGCATTAATCTTTCAAAGCCCTTCCCTGGAGCACCCTGTTCAGCCTTTGCAGGGTTCTCCATACTGATCTGGTGAATCTTGCTCCGAACTCCCCTAGGCATGTTGCCAGCTCTTGTATAATGCTCATCTTACTCTGTGGAGCATATCTATGCCGTATGTCTCTCCCCAAGGATACCGGGTGCCCCTCAAGGGCCAGCTGGGATATATCTTAGACTTCTCTGAATCCCCAGCACCAAGCCCTGAATGCTAAGAGAATGTGGTCTGAGTTGTCCACAGTCACACAACACTGATGCTCCAGCTGGGAACAGGGTGATATGACTTGGACTCCCTTCAGGCCCACATCGCACCTGCTGTCCCAAGCCATTGGCTTTTCCACCCAGCTGCTGTTCCCAAGTGGGTTTTGGGGAGAGGGACATATTATGAAAGGTGTCAGAGTTGGGGAGTATCTAGTATGAGACCAAGGTTCACTGTTGTGGGTTTTGGAAAGTGCCAAGCTAAAAAGTGAGACTTTTACAATGCTTTCTTTGAGGACCTAGATTTGGTTAAATTCCTGCCAACTCCTCTCAATCCATCTCAGGGCTTTCAGCAGAGCAGAACATCAGGCCATCACACTAGTGAACTCACAGTGATAGACTCCAAATCGTCCCTGATTCCAGCTTCCCCTTCTTTAGCAATAAAAGAAAGCCTCCACTTTTTAGTTGAGTTCTTGGCTGCTCAGATTAAAGGCTACACTTTGCAGCTCCCTTGCAGCTAGGTTGAGTCATATAATTAAGTTCCAGGCAATTATATGAGAAGTGTCCAGTGGCAATTTCTGGTAACTTTCCTTAAAAGGGACTTGAATCCTGGCTTTTCTCCTTTCTTTTATCCCTCCCCCCTCTCCACCCCTTTTTCTCTATTTGGATGCCTGGAATGTGGCTATTATGGCTATAGGGCTAAACCTTAGGAATGGCAGAAAGATGAGCTGGACAGAGTCTAGGACTCTGAGAAGTCTGGGCAGCTGAGCTGCATCCCAGCCCTAGATTGCCTACCTGTGGACTTTTACCTGAGGGATGGATAAAACACTGCACAAATCACATTTATCTGAGTCTCTGTTACTTGTAGCGAAGCTGCACCCTACCTGATAACCTGGGTTCTCAGCCAAGGGCTGTGAGGCCACAGATGGGGCACGGGTTCTCTCTGGTTTTGGATTCCCTATCTGTAAAATGAGGGTTAAGAGCCCTTTTATCTTGAAACCTCAGAATAAGGGTTTAACTCCATACAGAAGCAGCTTCTTGCCAGTCAGTTTTACCATCACTGGGTATGATCATTCACTTTCATTCAACTGAACAGACACTGCATTATGGAGGTGCTCTGCCAGGGCAGTCACATCTGGTTGTGCAGGTTGTGCACTGCACTAAGCCAAGGACATGATTCACTCTCTAGTCTATGTGAACAGTGTCTCCTGGAGTACAGCGTGCAACTTGCACAACTATACCTGGCTGCACTGTATCTGTGGCCATACAGTATGGTTCCCAGTCTCAAAATACTTAGATTCTAGTGGACAAATCATATACTCAGGCTCACATTTATTAAGGACCACCATGTGCTAGGCACTGGGCTAGGTGCTTTTCATCTAATCATACATGTATATGTTTGTGTATGTGTCTATTTTTTATGCTAAAACAAACATCTGCCATACGAGGTAGAACCAGAGCTGCAAACCGAGAGGCCTACAGGCAAATTAAATGCTAACACTCGGTTGGGTTTGTCTGGCCCGTGCATTTAAATGAGCTATCAGCATTTTAAAATAAGGAGCTTACACATTTTTTTAAAATCCAGATTTCCAACATCTCTGGAAACATTAGGTGATGTGGCAATACCAGGTCTGTACTCTCATACTGGCAACAATTAGTGGAGCTGAAAATGGTGGGCCCTTTAGACAAACTCCCATTTGCCTCAGTCCCCACCACTCCCTGTTGCCTCTGACACAGAGGCCAAGGTCAGTTACTACACAGCACTGGTTTTGCAGTTGCTTTTATTTCTGAAAATGTAGATGGTAAGGGAAACTTTTCTTACATATACCTATCTTTAAAAGTGAGAAAGTAATAGATAAGCCAAGATGACCACATGGCTCAAGAAAACTGACCCATCTTCCTTCCTTCATGTAGGTCACTTACATGACGTGTGGGTACTCGGTTTGCTGCCTCCCAGTAGAAAGTGCTCAGTAGAGTGGCAGCGATGGTGAATAGAAAGGGAGACAGAAAGGCAGGGTTTAAACTTTATCTGTAGCGATTTCTTTTTTTTTTTTAAGAATGATGAGAACCAAATAAGGCAAAATTTTAACGTTTGCTAAATTCAGATGATGACAACATAGGTGTATACTGTACTATCCTATGTGTTTACAATGTTTCCTATTCAACATGTCAAAATCAAAAAGGAAACAGCTCAGTGTCGTCAGGGCGGAGCAGGTGCTGTGCTAGGGGTGTGAAGGTAAAAGAGTCTAAAAGGCTTCTGAGGGAGGGGAGGAAAGGTCAAGCCTTGAAAAATGGGAGGAAGTGAGGGGCTTCAGGTCAAAGAGGTTCCCCAGCCAGAGGAGGGGTTGGGAGAGGTGGTCATGGGTCCAGAAGGCAGAGGATGGGATGGGGACACACAGACGCCTGGCCTGACTTGCCCTCACCCCGCCAGGCCCGTCCTCGTCTCCGTGCACGGCAGGCAGTGTTTCTAAGGATGTGTGCCTATTTTTAGAGGAGAGATTTATTTCTTTCCATTTCAACTGTTTACTTCTATCCTGGGCTTGCGATTCTGCCGGTTTGTGTTACAAAGGAGAATCATGGCCCTGTGGACCAAACTTGGCTGCTTCCTGGATGGCCAAGAGTGTCTTTGCCTTAAAGGATATGATTTAGGACACAAGTAGGAGGATTTTATGATCATCTAATGGGAAGCCATGTGGAGTGACAGGAAGTACCAGGTGGGCGCCTTGGCTCTGCCGCTGACTTGCTGTGTGACCTTGAACGAGTCCTTTCCCGTCTTTCCACTTCAGGGTTTTGTTGATGCTTGGATGTTTCATCAGTGAAATGGTAATAATGACACCTCACAGGATGGTATGAGGATTTGATGAAATACAGAAAACACCAACTGTGTCCAGGACAGACTCCAAAATCAGGCTTTCTCTACTGGTACCACATATGTAGATGCCCGGTGGGGTACTGTTAGATGATTTCCAAGTGTCCTTGGAGCTCTGGGATTCTCCATTTCTGTTTTCCATTATTTCATCCTGCAATTCATGGCCCTTTGTTCTCAGAACTCTTTTTTTTTTTTTTTTTTTTTTTTTTTTTTTTTTTTTTTTTTTGAGATGGAGTCTTGCTCTGTCACCCAGGCTAGAGTGCAGTGGTGTGATCTTGGCTCACTGCAACCTCCGCCTCCCAGGTTTCAAACAATTCTGTTGTCTCAGCCTCTCAAGTAGCTGGCATTACAGGTGCACACCACCACGCCTAGCTAATTTTTGTATTTTAAGTAGAGACAGGGTTTCTCCATGTTGGCCAGGCTGATTTCGAACTCCTGACCTCAAGTAATCTGCCTGCCTTGGCCCCCAAAAGTGCTGAGATTATAGGTGCGAGCCACTGCACCCGGTCTGTTCTCAGAACTCTTGACACATTATGGACTAAGGAAGGCAGCATCTGTCTGAATTGTATCAATAGCTGTGTGATTCTGGGCACCTATTTCTTTATCTACAGAATGACATTAACCTCATCCTATGAGGATCAATCTTATAAGATCCTTGTAAATATTTTATGAAATGATGCCCATAAAATGCTTAGCACAGCACCTGGCATGTAAGAACACCTTAGCAGAGGCTGGGTGCAGTGGTTCACGTCTGTAATCCCAGCACTTTGGGAGGCCAAGGCAGGTGGATGACCTGAGGTCAGGAGTTCGAGACCAGCCTGGCCAACACGGTGAAACCCCCACCTCTACTAAAAATACAAAAATTAGCTGGGCCTGGTGATGCACACCTGTAATCCCAGCTACTCAGGAGGCTGAGGCAGGAGAATCACTTGAACCTGGGAGGCAGAAGTTGCAGTGAGCAGAGATCACACCATTGCACTCCAGCCTGGGCAACAAGAGTGAAACCCTGTCTCAAAAAACAAACAAACAAACAACAACAACAACAGAAAACACCTTGGTAGAAAATCATGGTTATTATTATCCAGGCTTTGCAGAGGGTCTGTGGTTTTCCATTATTGTCTGTATGGTTATATTGTGTTGCAGATTCCTGACAGCTGACTTTAAAATCAACTCTTAGGACCCAGTTTCTTTACAAGGTTGAATTATCTCTACCATCTTCTCTCCTGCGAATATTTTGAGGCTTTTGGTGAGACAGTTTAAAAAATGTTCTGCCTTTTCCCCAAAGCCTCATTAACCATCAATATTTACGGTTAAATTCCTTGTGTTTGTGGATTCTTCTTTTCTTTAAAGATTAGTCTTTATTGTGAAAATAACATAACAACTTCAAAAGAAGTCAAGTTGGAAATAACAATTTGCTCATAATTCTCCAGTCTGCTCTCTGTGAGTTTCCTTCTGGGCTAGTCTCAGAGGTGCTCCCAGGGGCAGTTAACAGCACAGGTTACCGGGCCAAGACTATCCAGGTTGGAATCCCAGCACCACTCAGATTGCATCCTGGGCAGGTTACTTTATATCTCTAAGCCTCGGCTTCTCCATCTTTAAAATGGGGCTAATGACTGAACCCTCCCAGAGGACTAAATGAGATAATCCACATAGGGCTTTGCTCATGGCACACCCAGGAAGTATTGAGTGTCTATTGCTCATAAGAAAACTGTACACTGCTCCCTGCAGAAGTCACAATGACTTGTCATTCTTAAAACCTCTCTCTGTGTTGCTCCCACCACCTGGTACAAAGGCAATCTGAACTGAGGAACTGGCTCCGCTTCAGAGCAGCATCCACTTAACTCCAGAGAGACGAGAAAGGGCAGATCCTCTGGGGAATCAGTCAACAGAGGATACTTTTAGCACATGAAGCATTCCTTTCCCGAGGGAGTCCAAGTGCAACAATCTCATGATAAGCTCGAGTTTTTCCAGAGTGAGAGATAGAAAGTTTCGGGGACTTTTTTTTTTTTTTTTTTTTTTTTTTAATGTGCACAAGTTTGGAATCCTCTGCTGCAAACAGAGCTGCTTTCCAAGTCCTCGTACTCCATTCTGTCACATGACACTGGGGCTTAACAATTGCATAACCAGAAGCATCACCCTTTGAAGTGTTTGTTGAATTCAGGTACTGAGTGAGGCAGCCAAGAATGGTTCAAATAAATCATATGTGGTTAGAGCTGGAGGGGGCTTCCAAGGCCATCTAGGCCGACTGCATCCGTTTTAGAGGCAGGAAAATTGAGATCCAAAGAAGGAAAATCATATCTGGAGCAGAGCCAGGACTGGAATCTGGACTTCTGTACCTCAGGCTCTTTCCCAGAAAAAAGAGGGATGATTTTCATACAGCAGCCCCCAACCACAAAACTAGAGCACATCTGCAGCCAAACTCTCTCCCTGAACACTCCCATGAGAACTTGGAGTGGCATAGCTAAGTTGTGAACTCCAGACCCACACATAGTGGCTCTGCCATTGCCTAGCTGTGGGACTTTGGACAAGTTACTTCACCTCTCAGTTTCCTCATCTGTAAAATGGGGATGATAACAGGGCCTGCCTCCTAGGATCATGATGATGGTCAAATGAGTTAATATTTTCAAAGTCCTTAGAACAGCACCTGCAAATAGTGAGTGTCATCTAAGCACTCATTAAACAAAAATAAAAACAGGAGGAATATGGACTATAACAGAGAGGGCAGTGGCCTTGGTGCCAAGGGACCAGGGTTCGGATCTGGTTCTGCTTGGATGTATGACCTAGAGCAAGTTCTTTCCCTTCTCTGGGCTCTGCTCCTGCTCTGAAGCGGTGGGAGGGGCGGACACCTGCTGGCCAGCTAGGAGTCTCTCATTGTCTGCATATCTTTGGCCTCTCCCTGTGCTGTGATTTCAGAGCATGGGCCAAGGGAGGGCAAAACTAGAACTGGAATGTTTGTGCTCTCCAAAAGAAGGGAGGCCCTCTAGGCCTTTTCGAAGCTCACATACTGTCTTGCAAATCAGGTAACAGAGCTGATCTTAATGAAGGGGCCGATTGTGTGACTGGGACAGAAACCCACTGGCCTCCATTATCTCCTATCCTCTCTCTGGTTTCTCTTCTCTTTTCTTTGAACTGAAAGAGAAAGGGGTCTTTGAAAATGCCAACTGGGAAACCACAGTGGTGTGAGAATCGCAGGTTTCAGATGGCCCATGCCCGCCCCACACCCCTGTGCTCAGTTACTTTTCTCCTGCCAGAGCGGGAGGTGCACACACTCTGGAGCCTGTTTGAAATCCGAGTCTCCATGCCTGCCCGGGTCCTGTGACCCTCAGCAAGCTGAGCCCCAGGTGCCCTGTCCCTCCAGTAGCACAAGTGGAGTGTCCCTTCCCTGCTAATCACCTGGGCGGGAGAGCTGGCTGTGTGAGAGCTGCAGGGGCCCTGGGTATTTGCTGCTGAGCCTGGATGCTCTGATATGTGGGGTGGCAGACCTGAGGGAGCTCTTTGCCAGTGTGGGCGTGAAATGGAATGCAGTTCCTGGTGGATGCACTCTGGGTTCTGAGAGACCTCCTCCATCTGTCCCCCTCCACTCCCAGGTCTGACGCTTGGCTCTGACCTTTGTCATCACCTGCCTTATTTGTAGCCACAGCCTGACCTGACCTCATCCCCATGCAGCAGCTCAGGGCAACTCAAACAGCCCAAAAGGCCCACGGGGCCCTCAGGTGCACTTCTCCCTGGGAGTGGCAAAGATTTCCCCATGGGAGCGCCTCCCCCCTCTCACCCATCTCCCTGACACCCCTCCAGGCCATATGTCCTCAGTGTCACCTCCCAAAACCAACGAACTCTTTGAGTCTCTGACCCTTTGGGCTCCCTGAATCTACTGAGCAAAGTCTAAACCCTGCCATCCCCTCTTCCCCCACATTATCTATCCCAACCCTCCTTTCTAATCTCATCTGACCCTCCACAGAAACCACACTAAGATTCCCATCCCCAATTACCTTCCCTACACAACACTCTCCTTGTGGCCTTTCTCAAGGCCTTCACTCTGCATGGAATTAGAAAAATCCAGGGCCCAGTTCCAGTGTTACCTGCTCTGTGATGCCTCACACCAGTAAGAGTTCATCTCCTGGCAGAGCTTCCTGTCTGCTCCGTGTTGAGCGCAGTGTATTATGCCTGTGTCCCCACCAGCCTGTGCTCCTGAAAGGCAGAGTCCCAGCCAGGCTCCCCTGTTGGTGCCCAGTACAGTGCTTGGTGCTCGGCAGGTAACCAAGTCACATTTATTGAGTTAACTGGAATTGGCTACATGCCTCTTTTGTTCTCCCTTTATAAAGCTGTTTGTTCTTGGAATTCTGTGTGACAGTGATCTAGGATAGAATTAGAACAGAATAATTTTACAGCTTGATTTTTTCTTGCCTACATGGCTTGTTTTTACTGAAACACAGGCTAATGGGGAGAGATGATGCGGGGGAAGAAAGAAACGCAAGGCTCTTTCCACCAATGCTGACTTCTGATCAACTTGAGCAGCCTCATCAGGAAACCACGTTCTCGTGGCAGGCAGGGGAAGGTCGTGAATATCAGGAAGAGGAGGACACACTGCTGGAGGGATGTGTAATTCCATGGGGCCTGGGACCCAGGAGCCCAAGGCAAGGATTCTGAGTTATCTGGAATGAAGCCACTTAATCACACCTGGGTATAAGACCAGATTATAAGTCAGGTTAGTTTAACCCTGAAAATGACCAGCCAACTCTGTTATTCCATGACTAGGGACATTGAGGTCTAGGAAGGATGGCAGCTTGGTCCACGGTCACATGGAGTGGAAGAGACAGGGCTGGGATTGGAAGCAAAACACCTAACTTCTAGTCCTGCATTTTTCCATCTGCACTGTGCTCCCTGGATGTTAGCAGTGGCCATCTGTGTGTGAGTGAGATTGAAGTGTTGTTTTCTTTATGGATCACTATGAAACCAGAGTTGAGCAATGGCTGGTTTAAAAAAAGGATGTGATACATTCCATATTTAATTAAAAATATATAACATGGAACATTTACTCAGCTCAGTAACTTTCATTATCTACCTTCTCTGCGCTGGTCAGTGACCTGGGTGCCTGGGATATAGCTGTAGGATGAAGACCCCTGTCTAGGAGGCCACCTACGAACCCCTCTATGTCCATGCTTACAGTTCTAGTGTGACTTGCTAAACCACATACACAACCAAACAGACTTTTGACTCTTAACACTGTGTACCCTGACTGCAGGGATGAATTCTGAGCATTAAACACACTTCTAAATGTGCCAACTAAGAAATGCAATGATAAAACATCAAACATTAAATGAGAAGGATTCTTCTGGTCCTTTATTTCTCAGCTCATTCATTCCATGACACATGTTCTCCACCATCCTGAAGCTGCTGGCTTGATACAATGGGGTAATGGCCTTTTGAAGACACAGTTACAGTGCCAGCTAGGTGGCCACACCTTACAGGCTGGGGCAACATTCTCCAGAAGGCGGTATATGCTCTGAATCAGTGGCAGTTGCTGATGCCATTTCTCCCATAGCTAGGATTCGTGGGTCAGGGAATCAAGGTTGGAAACATGAGTGGCGCCACTCACCATTACTCCTAGTGATCCACTAGCAAAACTTTCACTTATTGTTCCCATGACCCTATGGTCTGCTGGCCTAGAAGTCTTGGTTTCAAAGGAGGAAAGTTCCACTAGGAGACACAATAATTCCATTAAACTGGAAGTTAAAACTGCCACCAGCCCGCTTTGGGCTCCTCATGACTCTGAATCAACGAGCAAAGAAGGGAGTTACTGGGGGTGATGGATGCTGACTACTAAGGAGAAATTGGATAGCTATTGCACAAGGGAGGTGAGAAAGTGTATGTCTGGATAGAGGAGAGCCCTTAGGGCATTTTTAAGTATTACCATGCCCTGTGATTAGGGTCCATGGAAAACTACAACAAACTAATCCAGGCAGGACTACTAATGGCCCAGGCCTTTCAGAAATGAAAGCTTAGGTCACCCCATTGGGTAAAGAACCACAACCAGCTGAGGTGCTTGCTAAAGGCAAAGAATGGGTAATGAAGCAGGGTAGCTATCAATACCAGCCACAACTACCTGAGTAGTTACAGAAATGAAGACTGTAATTGTCATGAGTACTTCCTCCTTATTTTGTGAACACTTGTGTTGTGTGTGTGAGTGTGTGTAGCAAATATCTTTGCTCTTTCCCTTTCTTATTCCCTTATCACGTAACACAAGATTGTTTGATACTGACTTTACTGTTATTGATTGTATTGGCTTTGTATAATAGGATTTAAGTATCATTAATTTTACATTATAGTATTTAAGTTACAGGACAGCAAGGAGAAGAATAAACATCACTCATGGACTTTACCTCCTCTTCTGGGGAAGGTGATAGTGTGTTTTCCTAACATGATAGTTGTATCATGTTAGGCAGAATTATGACATCATTACTGTCTTTATTTGGAAATTAAGTATGGTTTAAAGAGATGTACATGTGTGTCAAGCTGACAAGGGGTAGACTGTGATGGTTAATTTTGGGTGTTGACTTGACCATGGGATGCTCAGACATTTGGTCAAACATGATTCTGGGTGTGTCTGTGAGGGTGTTTCTGGATGAGATTAATATTTGAATCAGTAGACTGAGTAACACAGATTGTTCCCCCTGATATGGCGGCGGGGGGGCATCCAATCAGTTGAAGACCTGAATAGGGGAAAAAAGCTGACCCTCCTCCAAGTAGGCGGGGATTTCCTCCTGCCTGACTGCCTTGAGCTGGAACACTGCCTTTTTTCTGCCTTTGGATTCAAACTAAAACATCTTTTCCCAGACCCAACTCTTCCTGGGTCTTCGGCCTGCTGGTTATTTGTATTTGTATTGGAACTATACCATCGGCTCTCCTGGGCCTCCACCTTAGCAACTGCAGATCTTGCCGGTCTCTACAGCCTTGTGAGCTAACGCCTTATAATAAAATCTCTCTCTCTCCTTCTCTCTCTGTCTCTACACACACACACACACACACACACACACACACACACACACACACCCTATTGGTTCTCTCTTTCTCTGGAGAACTCTAATACAACACATTAAAAGAAAAATCTGCAAAGGCAAAGTTATTCTAATGTCATTGCCATGGAAGGAAAAAGGAAGTGGTGGCTTTAGGAAGCACCCACCTGTCCCTCCCCAGCTCCCCTCACTGGTGACAGTGTGCTCCCCTTTAGCACCTACTCACATCAGGGTCCAGCTCATCCAGCTCATTTTCCAGGGTCCTGAGCTCTTCCTCTGTGAGGGCTCCAAGGATTTCATCTTCATCCAGGTCACGGTATTTCTCTAGTTCTCGTCTGTATGACATCGTGGAAGAACTTGTCTGTGTCTCCTGAGTTTCTGCGCTGATTAATACCTACCAGAAAGACAAGAATCTTAGAAAGACCTATCTCAAATTTGCTCTCTCAGAGCAAATGGAGGCTCATCATTCACACAGCGGCCTGGGTACATTTTATGAATCACCAGGATAATCATGACTATGGTGGAATACTACACTAAGTTTGGCTAATTCTCTAATAAAACTGTGCAAGGTAAAGTCCTGAGATCATGTAAGTTAATGAATTGTAATTGGTTATAATTGGCATGGACATTAATTACAAGTAAATGGGTAATTATAAATGGCTTATGAGTGCCTGAAAACAATGTTATTCTTCAAGGAGTTCAAATACTTTTCTGTATAACTCTCCACCTTTCACCCTACACACCAGAGGGAATCATGAATGCTGGAAACTCTGCCAAAACTGAGTTTAAAAGGGGCAGGGGAGTATCGATGGTTAATTGAGCACCTACTGCACACAGGCCCGTCACCTATACCATCTCATTCAATCCTTACAAAAGGTAGTTTATAGAAATAGCTAACTTTAACTACTGTATGTCAAGCTGCGTGTTAAGTACTTCACAAGGACTTTCTCATTTAACCTATGAGGTAGGTATTTACTATTATCCCCATTTCATAGACAAGGACTTAGTGAGGTTAAGTGACTTACCCAAACGACACTACTAGGAAGCAGCAGCTCCACATTTAAACGCAGACCTTCTCTGCGGAGTCACCCAGTGGCATGGCCAGGGGGCTGCCTAGTCCAGAGTCCCCATTTCTCCCCAGAGGGAGCCAGTTCAGAGGGAAGAAGTTCAGAGGGTTCCCCATCAGGACCTGGGGAACCAGGGTTCACCTCTGCTGCTTCCCAGACTGCTCTCTCTTGCTGGAGAAGCCTACCGTTCATTTCCTGTTTCACAGATGACACCTAACGCCTATGTTTGGACCCTGTCTCTGCTACATCCCATAACCACGACATTTTCAGACCTGTTAACTCATCTGAGCCTCTCCACACATCCTGGAGGTTCGTCTTTTTTTTTTTTTTTTTTTTCCCCTTTTTTATACCTTGAAGATCTTCCTGGATACTAATAGGTCTTTTAATTAAAATATTTTTATTAGTGAAAAAACTGAGGGATGGCCTAGGGCTTGACTCAGGACCCCTGACATCAGTCCGAGGGTGCTCTCTACTCCACCACACCACCTCCCCTGAGCTAGGATGGACAGCAGGACCTCGAGCCCTATTGTCCTCCAGCTTAGCTAAATGTAGTACCGTGCATAGAATCAGTGTGATGAGTTATATTGTGTCTCCCAAAAACTCATATATAAGGCTGGATGCGGTGGCTCATGCCTATAATCTTAGCAATTTGGGAGGCTGAGGTAAGAGGATTGCTTGAGCCCAGAAGTTTGAGACCAGCCTGGGCAACATAGTGAGACCCCATCTCTACAAAAAATACAAAAATTAGCCGGGCATGGTCGTGCGGCACCTATAGTCTCAGCTACTCAGAAGGCTGAGGTGGGAGGATCCCTTGAGCCCAGGAGGTCAAGGCTGCAGTGAGCCACGTTCTCACCACTGCACTCCAGCCTGGGTGACAGAGTGAGATCCAGTCTCAAAAAAGTAAATAAATAAATAAAATAAAAATAAAAGTTCATATGTTGAATTTCTAACCCCCAGTATCTCAGTAACCTAGTATCACATTGCAAGTTAGAATGTGACCTTACCTGGAAATAGGGTCATTGCAGATGTAAGTAGTTAAGTTTAGACACGGTCTTACTGGATAGAGTGGGCCCCTAATCCAATATTTTACCTGGGATTATAAACAGGGAAAATTTGGACACAGACACAGCGACTAAGAGAACACCATGTGACAATGAATGCAGAGATTGGGGTGATGCTACTACAAGCCAAGGAATGCCAAAGATTGCCAGCAAGCCACCAGAAGCCAGCCCCAGAAGGAACCCACCCTGCCAACACCTTGATCTCAGACTTCTAGCCTCCAACACTGTGTGACAGTACATTTCTGTTATTTAAACCGCCCAGTGCTGGAATTTTGTCACAGCAGCCCAGGCAAACTTATGTAACAGATATGACCTTTTTCACAGCAATGTACGTATGTAGATCTCCAAGCAAGCCAACCAGCCAACCCACCCATGGCTTATCTGTGAAATCATGATGAAATTTTCTAGAGTAGAGAAAAATGAAAACTAGGAAAGGACAATCAACCAATCGATCCAAAAGCTGGGATTAGTTGTTAATTAAAAATAATTAAAGTCATCTAAAATAAATGAAAACCAAAGTTCACTAAGCTAATAGAAAAAGTCTCTGTCTCAGAAAGCAGAGAGCACATTTTATCAGTGTAAGCCTGTGCATGTGTGGGCCTATTTGCAGGAGAAGTCCAAGTATATGACAGCTGGCTTGATAAGAAGGACTTGCTTCCCAAATACAGAAACCCCAGTGCCACCCTTTTCTCTAAGAATGGCTCAGCTTGGCCTAACGTCCTCCTTTGACCAGGCCCCAAGAATGCAATGCTCAGACCATAAATGGCCCCCCACCACTTGATCCATTTCTATTACTTCCAAAGAAAGCACAACCAGCTGACAGTGCTCTGGTATTGATGAAAAAACCTTCCTGAAGGCCATCAGAAAGCAGCCTAATTTGGCTTTTCCTAAGTGAAGCTAGGATGGGGAGAGGATCCATGATCTCTGTGCTGGGGCCAAGAGGGACTCTAATGAAGGGCTTGGAGTCTTCCAGAACCAACTCACAGAGATGTCCAGAACTGCCTTAAAACTGCATCTCTTAGAGGGGCTGCAAACACAAGCTTTTGGTGCTCAAGCGGGTTTTGGGTTATATGAAGTTCCCAAGGACTCTGGACTGCAGGACTTCTCAAAAGTGTTGGTATATGGGTATACAATGGAGTCTCCAAAAGGAATAGGTTGCAAGCAGAATTACCCCAGTCTTTTTTTTTTTTTTTTTTTTTTTTTTTT
>NW_016808848.1:1602159-1613126 GCF_001698545.2 Rhinopithecus bieti
TTTTTTTTTTTTTTTTTTTTTTTTTATCATAAAAGCACATGTCTGAGAAACTGCACCCAGAAATGGAATCTCACAAAACCAAGTTTGGAAAACACACTTTGCCTCACCTCTGGGTCACATCAGAACCACACAAGAAGGGACACAGGGACAGGACCAACTGGGACACACTTCTGGGGAGCATCAAACAGGTTGGGAACCCTGTGAGCTTCTCATACTTGTTACCTCTTCCAGCTGCCTCATTTTCTACATACTTTATAGTAAAAGCCTTAGAAAAAGAGTCATGGACAGACCCTGGAGAATGACCAGCCAGGCTGAGGAAGCAGGGGAGAAAGAAATCCTTTATCAAAGCCAGCTTGAGGAAAAGGGGCTGGGAAAAGAGCCAGAAAGGAAAGGAGGTGACAACTGTGAGGTCTGCTGAAGGAGGGATATGTGGTGGGGCATTCGGTCTCCCCTAGAGATGCCACCCTGAGGGATACAAATCATGAAATTTCCTAAAGAAGTCTCCTCTTACTGCATCCAGGAAAGTTAATGCACCACTTACACACCCCAAGGTGCTGCTGATTTCTAAAATCCGATTTCACAGGATTTAAAAAGCCCTTTCTAATGTCAAGAGTCCTGTGAATATTATGGAGCAATGAGGCACAACATGAACTAAACTAAGAAGAACCAAAAACTCTAAGGTAAACTATGAAGCTGTCAGTTTCAAGCCACACTCATCGACTTGGCTCACAAGGACGGTTGCTACGAAGCAGGATTCTCCTCCTGTGGTTGAGGAAATGGGAGAACTGGAGGTAGGGAAGAGACAGGGTGGGAGGGAGGCGAAAACAGTGTGTTCAGAGAGCCCACTGAAAGCTCGGTCTTGAAATACGGCTTGGAAGAGATTGTATTTTATAGCTGCTAATAAAAGGCCTCCGTTTCCTGAGAGAAGAGGTGTCAGGGATGGAGCACAGGCCTGAGCTTCATAGGACTTGTGGTTGGAGTGCTAATTGTGACAGTGATTCCCTGGGTGACCCTTGCTAAGCTCCTTCCCTCCTCTGGGCCTCTATTTGCTCCTCTGAAAAATGAAAGCATTGACTCCCCGGCTGGTTTTTAAACTATGCCAACAGGAGATCTCAGGCTCTGAGAAAGTGCCTCCAGGCCCCCCGCAAAGGGTTAGGGATAAGTGAGGGGGACTCACTCCCGATTTTACCTGATGTAAATTTATTTGGGTTCCATATAAAATTTCACTTGAAGAAAAGATTCTGTGGCTCAAATAAAAAGTAGAAAATCCATGGACTGGTTTTCTTGGTCTGCATAGTGAGAGGCTAACCGTATCACACCCGTAGGGTGTCGTGAGGATCATGGGGCAGCAAGCAGGTGAGGCTGTAGCCTGGGGTTGAGTGGTGCAGTCAATCGGCTTCACAGATCTCAGCCATTATTATGAGGCTGTCGCTGCTGGAGTCTCTAGCTTCTCTCCCCGAGCCACGCTGCCGTCAGGCTCCGAGGTCCCTCAGGAGAGGATCCATGTTCTATGTGTCTTTGTGTTCACAGTGCCTCGCCCTGTGCCTGGCCCAGCCGTGTCACCCAGGAGCGGGGAATGAGCACCCGTGGGTCAGGGTCTAGGGTTCTTGGAACCCTGGGCAAGTCCCTTATCTTCTCAGATGCTTGGTTTTCCCGTCTTCACCACGGAAAGACTGGACCAGATCTGGAGGGACTGAAAGTCTGAGGGGGAGGGATGGGCAGGAAGGGGGTGATGAAGCCGCTGGGGTTCCCAGCATGGCCCACCTGCAGCAGCATCCCTGTGACCCTGAGTAAGAGTTGGTGACTGCAATAAAAGGACAGGTAAATATATTTAAAACACAATCACAAACTCAAGTCTTCCAAATCTGGTGTCTATTTTACACTTACAGCATATCCGGCCACCCCACTTCTCTGTGGCAGAAGCCTTAAGCCTCCGCTAAATATGAAAAAATAGAATTTACAAGTTGTGCCAGGAAGTAGCACTCGGCAGGTTGGACAGTAAAAATGAGGGAGTCAAAGGCTGAGGCCATCCATCAGGAAAGCCTCAGAAATGAAAGCTCCGAGAAGGGGCAGCTCCTGGAGTACACAAGGCTCTTTTAAATCTTTCACAGGCAGCCGGTCCAGTCACTTCTGCTAATGGCTTCTCCAGCATTGCCCGCCCATGTGGGAACACTCCAGAGGAGGCACTTATGCGGCAGCATCTTGATTTATGGACTTCACTTCCTTGAGCTCAGGAAGAGCTGAGTCACAAGTTCAAATAAATATTTTCCAGTTACACTGACTTGTTATTTCAGCCACAGTGAATATCTTGAGGATGGGAAGGCAAGGTTGACTTAGAAAGTCCATCCTTTATGCCCCAAATATTTGTGGATTTGTCCCTCTCTTTTGGAAGACACTTTGGCCAAAGGGATTTTATGTCAGTTTCCCTTGTCACCAAATCCTGTATCCCAAGACAATGCCATCTACCTCCCTCTCCGGAATCTCTCTTCCCTCAGCTTCAGGGATGCAAAAGCACCTGCAATGTCCCCTGTCCCTCCTGAGAGAGCTGTCTCCCTGTTACTCCCCTGCCCCCTTTAAGGGGCACCTCTCAGGGCAGCCATGCCCCATATCACAGGTCACCCCTCCACTGTCAGATGACTGGGCAGAGGGGTGCCTGGCTCAAGGGTAGCCAGTTGATTGGAAGGCCAGTGACAATGTTCCTAGGTGGCCCAAGACAAAGAAAAAACCAAAACCCAAAAAGAGGAGTTGGGTAAATAAGCTTGTTCGTTTCTTAGCATTTGTATTTGTTTCCTGGGGATGCCCCCAACAAAGCCCCACAAACCAAGTGACAGAAACAACAGAAGTGTGTTGGCTCTCAGTTCTGGAGGCAGAAGTCAGAAATCAAGAGTCAGCAGGGCTGGCTCGCTCTGAGGGTGAATCTGTTCCCAGCTGCTCTGCCGGCCTCGGGTGTTCCTTGGTCGGCAGAGGCTCCTTTCCCTGTTTTTTCCTTTGCAGTGTCTACCCTCAGTACACGTCTGGGTCCAAATTTCCCCTTTTTCTGAGGACAGCAGTCATATTGGATTAGGGCTTCCCTAAGGACCTTATCACATTCACAGGTGCAGTTTTTTGGGGGACACAATCCAACCGGTAATAGCATGGAACTGGGACAGGAGGAGAAGATGGGTCAGGTGTTGGGGCAGCCGTGGTGAAGGGAAGCTTGGGGAACCACGGCAGATGTGTGGAAGCTGAGGCGATGAGGGATGAGACTGGGCAAGGGAGCAGAGTCCTGAGGGAGACTTTGTGCTGCCCATGAGAGACGGAGCACATGAGATCCACCAGTGTCCAGGCCTCCCTCCCCCAGGCCTGGATGGTATGGCTCAGCCTGTTTCCCATGAGCCCCCTGTCCTCCCACGAGCCTGTCCAGGCCCACCCATCTGGCCATGCCCGCTCGCTGTCCTAAGGGACCTGAATGAGCTCCCACTCCTTGCAGCGAAACTCTCCTGGTTTCCCTGCTTCCTTTCTGACTCCTCCCAGGTCTCCTTGATGATGCGTTATTCTTGGCCCACCTGTTTCTCTGGGCTCTGCCCTCTTCTCACGTTCTCCCTGGCTGGTTCTCATCATCTCCCGTGTGGGGCCTGCTACGTGTGATAAGCCGAGGACACTCAGATGGTGTCTGTCCAGCCCAGGCCCCTTCCTGAGCCCTGCTCCCCATTGGGTACCTCTCCCTGGAGTCCTCAGGCCCCATATGCCCAACCCAACCCTGTGTGCGTGTCCAGCTTCCGCACCACCACCCTCCCCTGGCCTTGTTTGCAACTCCTCTTCTGCCTGTCAGTCACCCAGGCCAGTCACCTTGGGGTCAGCATAGACTCCCACGCCCGCTCCCCAGCTCAGGGCCAGCCTGCGCCTGACAAGGCTCTTTCTCTTTTTTAAACTTTTTTTTTTTTGGCTCCGTCAGCCAGGCTGGAGTGTAGTGATATAATCATAGCTAATTGCAGCCTCCAACTCCCAGGCTCAAGCAATCCTCCCTCCTCAGCCTCTTGAGCAGCTGGGACTACAGGTGTGCATCACCATGCCCAGCTAATTAAAATAAAAAAAATTGTGGAGATGAGGTTTTGCTATGTTGCCCAGGCTGGCCTTGAACTCCTGGCCTCAAGCAATCCTCCCTGATCAGCCTCCCAAAGTGTCAGGATTATACATGTGAGCCACCATGCCCGGCCTCTCCTCCCAACCCCCACAGGCCCACTATCTTTTTGTTGTTATAGTTGCTTTTCAAATTGTGGTAAAATACACATAACATAAAATTTACCATTTTAACCATTTTTAGTCGCACAGTTCTGCGGCATTAAGTACATTCCTGTTGTTGTGCAACTGTCACTACTATCCATCTCCTGAACTTTTTCATTTTCTCAAACTGAAACTCCATCCCCATTAAACACTAACTCCGCTTTCTCTCCTCCCCCAGCCCCTGGCAACCACATTCTCCTTTCTGTCTGTGTGAATTGGACTACTCTGGGGGCCACCTATGACGGGAGGCACGCTGTGTTGTCTCTTTGTGACTGGAATCCTGTCTCTTTAACATCCTTGGATCTGTCCCTCCTCTCCCTTCTCACGGCACTGCCTCTTATGATCTCAGTGAGTGCAGCAGTCTCCAAACTAGTCCCCTGCCTCAGTTCTCCCTCCTTCCTATCCTTACTCAACTCAGCCTCCAAATGATCTTGGTGAAAATCAGTCCTCCTGCTACTCCCAAGCTGAAAACTCCAACTGCTTCCCAAGCTCCAACTCCCAAGCTCCAACTGCTTCCCATGGATGGATAGAGAGCATGTCTTTAAGGCGCACCCCTCCACGCAGACTCCTAGCACCCCTGGTTGGGATACTGCCCCCCTCTCCTCCCACACCTCTGTGGGAAGCTCTAAGGAAATAACACTGCCCCTGCCTAGTGGAGGAGACTAGGGCTTCCCACATCTCTCTGTGTCCCCAGACTGAGCCAGGCAAGGGCCAAGATCACATCTGACATCTGCACATCTCAGCACCCAGCCCCTGCTTGGCTCAGAGTGAAGGTGAAGTAACTGCAGATCAAATTGAATGGTCAGTCAGGAATACAGACCCGTGGGCAAGGGTGGAAAACTGAATCCTATCTCAGGCCAGTGACCGGCAGGGGAAGAAAGTCAACCAGCAGTCTATTGGATGGGGCAGGGGTAGGGTAAGATGTGGAAGGAGTAGACAAATGGTAATGGAAGTTTGAGGGGGCTTAGCTTCCTTAGTTTTTAAGGCTGAAATCAGGGTCATAAAAGGTGGTGCAATAATTATGCCAATAACCACTCCTCCGATGTGCAGAGACCTTTGCAGCTCATAAAAATGTAACTACTTTTATGCTTGCAGTTTCATGCCCCTGGGGGCGTGTTGTCACCTGTGATGGGTTCCGGATAGAAGAGAGCGAGGAGAAACAGGGAGAGGGAGAGAGCTGAACTGAGAGGGCTGAGCTCTCTCAGTCACCAATGTCTTGATTCCAAACCATCCCGCTTCCCCTAAGGATCCCCTGTGTAAAATAGCCTCAGCTTCTCACCTGGCTTCTCACCTGCCACCCAGGCAGGACTGGCTACATAATTTGCTGGGTCCAGTGCAAAGTAAAACAGTGGGACCCTTTGCTCAAAAGGCAAGAAAAAAGTGCCATTAAATGTACCAAAATAGGCTGAGCGTAGTGGCTCATGCCTGTAATCCCAGCATTTTGGAAGGCTGAGGTGGACAGATTGCTTGAGCTCAGGAGTTCGAGAACAGCCTGGGCAACATGGCAAAACCCTGTGTCTATAAAAGATAGAAAAATTATCTGGGCATGGTGGTACGTGCCTGTAGTCCCAGCTACTTGGGAGGCTTAGGTGAGAGGATTGCTTGAGCCTGGGAGCCAGGGGTTGCAGTGAGCCAAGATCATACCATTGCACTCCAGCCTGGATAATAGAGTGAGACCCTGTCTCAGAACAAACAAACAAAAGGATAAAAATATAAAGCTCTTCCTTTCTCCCATGGTCTCTCTCTTGATCTGGCATGGTGATTTCTTCATTTTTCATTTTTGTTTTAGTTTACAAACTTTTGATAGAGACAGGGTCTCGCTATGTTGACCAGGCTGGTTTCAAACTCCTGGGCTCAGGCAATCCTCTTGCCTCAGTCTCCCAAAGTGCTGGGATTACAGCTGTGAACCATGGTGCCCAGACTGTCATGGTGTTTTTTATTTACCATTTAATACCATGATCCACATAGGTGTCCATGTACTGCACGAGAAGCCCACTGGCTGACAATTTCTCTCTCTTGTCACACCCAGGACTGACACATCTGCCCTGGTAGAGGGCCAGGAAGTCATGCCAGGCATTTCCCCTTCCCACAGGCCACTGGCCCAACACAATCTTCTTGTCTGCCCCTGATCCAGGCAGCGAGTGTCCTGGTCCTAACCGCTGCTGCAATCCTTTTGTCTCCTTCTAATTCAGATTACCTAATGTCCTGGCACAGAGGCTGCAATAGCATGGGCAATTCCCAAAGGTATTACAACGCCTGTGCCAGGACATTAGGTATCTGGATGAGCAGTGGATGAAAGGCTTGCCCTGCAGAGTTTCCAGCTGAATACACCAGGGGGCCTCACTGGTAGCCCAGCAGGAGTGGGAAGGGGGAGGCTGAATGGATCCAGAGGGTGTCAGGGGCAAGGGAGCTCTAGTCCAAGAACCCATCTCCAGGAAGCAGTGAGGCAGCAAGAGGTGGGACCTCATGCAAGCTGAGGTTCTGAGCCCTGGCACGTACTCCACTGGAATTTCACTTAAAAATATAAATTCAAATATAAAACTATTAAGAATTTCGGCCGGGTGCGGTGGCTCATGCCTGTAATCCCAACACTTTAGGAGGCCAAGGCGGACAGATCACTTGAGGTCAAGAGTTTGAGACTAGCCTGGCCAAATGGTGAAACCATGTCTCTACTAAAAATACAAAACAAACAAACAAACAACAACAACAACAAAACCACTAGCCAGGTGTGGTGGCAGGCACCTGTTATCCAAGCTACTCGGAAGGCTGAGGCAGGAGAATCACTTGAACCTGGGAGACAGAGGTTGCTGTGAGTCGAGATCGTGCCGCTGTGCTCCAGCTTGGACAACAGAATGAGACTCTGTCTCAAAAAAAAAAAAAAAAAAAAAAAAAAAAAAAAAAAAAAAAAAAAAAAAAATTCAAGACAGTGACTGCAGAACATTCCACCAAGCACAGGGTGCCTCTGAAAGCAGGGCTCTGTGCACCTGCACAGGTGTACAACCTGTTTCCAGCCTTAGCCCCGGGGCACACACTCTGAAGGCCCCAGGGCCAGACTCAGCCTTGGCTCACATGTGATGGTCCTTTTCCTCCCTAGTGTCTTCCAATCCACTGAAATTTCTAGTCCCGGGGTCTAGAGGACACTAGGGCCCCTGTGCAATGGCAGAAGGAGCATTGCCATAGAAGTCAGGGGGCCTGGTTACAAGTCCTGACTTTGGTTGAAGACCTGCCATATGACCTTGAGCAAATTGCTGTACTTCTCTGGATTTCAGTTTCTACAACCTAATTCACTGGGTGAGTATTTACTGGACACCCACTATGGGGAGGGCATGCTGGGTCTTTTTGAGAGAGACAGAAATTAATAAGAGGTCCTAGCTCTCAGGCGCTTGTAATTAACATGGGGAGATAAGACTCATACAGAGATTCCTGGGATAAGGTCACACCCATCATCTCTTCATCCACCACCCTTGGAGCAGAATGGATGCCCTGGGACCTTAGTTCCCTTTACAGGTGAGACCTCACCTTGGGTCAGCCTGGTTAAAGATGAGAGCTTGAACTAGGGGTCATGCAAACCTGGGCTGAAATCCCTGTCCCTGGCTCTAGCTGACTGGGCAGCCTCAGGCATACCACTTTGTGCCTCTGAGATTCAGGGTTTCTTCTGCAAAGTGAGAGCAGGACACGGACTGAATGTTCTCTCAAGGGGCACTGTAAAGGGGACATGAGAGAAGGGATGATACAGCTCGATAACCAGTTTCCTTCACCTTCCTTCAGGCCCAGCCTGCAGCCTGCAAGCACCGGTTGAATGGATGTGGCTGAGCAGCCATGAGAAAGATGTGGGGCTCTCTGGTGACTGTAGACCCAGCATAAATCAACAGTTCGAGGTGTTCATCCCCAAAGCCATGGTGAGACCTCAGCTGTTGCAATAAAAGTGTAGTGCCAAAGTAAGGGCAATGACAGTCTTGCTTGGCTTTGCGCTGGAGCTCTCAACTCTGGGCCACACTGTTTTGTGGGGGGCAGGTGGTAATAATTTTTTTTAAACAAGACACTGGCTATATACAGTCAGGTGTGCAAGGCTTAAGTATGCAACCCAGGTGATTTTCCCACATTTCTATACCTATGGAGACACTCAAATGAAGATACTAAACCTTTCCAGCCCCCAAGAAAACTTTCTTAAACTCCCTCCTAGTCTATCTCCCTCAAAAGTAACTATTTATAACATATATAAAATAATATATTTATAGTACTATTCTGACCTTAAGACTGTATATTAGTTTTGGGTTTTTGAACATTGTATGGAAACGTATAGTGGATGTGTTTTTGTGTGTGTGTGTGTGTGGTTTCTGTAATTCAACATTGTATCTGTGAGATTCACCTGTGCTGTTGTGTGTAGTAACAGTTTGTTCTTTCTCATTATCTGAAATATACCATCATTATCTTATTTACTTTACTTTTAATGGTCATTTAGGTTATTTCCAGTATTTGGTAATTACAAACAGTGCTATGAATATGTCTTTTGGTAGAAATAAGCACTTCCTTCTTTTGGGTGTGTACCCAGGAGTGGAATTGCTAGGTCATAGAGTAGGCATACGTTTACTTTCAGTAGATATTGTCAGTTTTCCAAAGTAATTTTACAATTTTACATTTCTACCAACAATGCGTGAGCATTCCAGCTGCTCCACAACCTTGTCAACACTTGGTACTGTCAGCACCTTCCTGTTAGCCATTCTGGTGGGTAGGGAGTGGGAACTCATTGTGCATTTCCCTGATGACTAATGATGCTGAGCACGTTTCATATGCCCTTCTGGACATGGGGATGACCTCTGCTGTGAATTGAGCCTTCTCTCTTGAGTGGTGCTGAGTCCAGAGAAGGTGAACAAGGCGTCATATGAGGAACAGCTGAAGGACCAGGAGGAACATGGTCATACTCTCCAAACCTCTGCTGGGCTCACCTGGGGAAGAGGGAACAGAAGAGGTCTGTGGCTCCCCAGAGGGCAGAAGACATAGATTTATTGAAATTACCAGGAGGTAGATTTCTGATCAGTAAAAGGAACTTTCTAACAATAAAAACACCCGAGGGCTGGCTGGGCACAGTGACTCACAGCAGTAATCCCAGCACTTTGGGAGGCAGAGGCAGGCAGATCGCTTGAGGCCAGGAGTTTGAAACCAGCCTGGGCAACATGGTGAGACCTTGTCTCTACAAACAATTCAAAAATTAGCTAGGTGTGATGGCGCACTCCTGTAGTCCCAGCTACTCAGGAGGCTGAAGTGGGAGGATTGCTTGAGCCCAGGAGAAAGAGGCTGCAGTGAGTCCTTTCTGCACAACTGCACTCCAGCCTGGGTGAAAGACAGACTTAAAAAACAAACAAACAAACAAGCAAACAAACAAACAAAAACTGCCCAAGGGTACACTGGGCTAGGCCAGGAAGTAGTGAGCACCTGTCTCTATAGGCTGTGAGCAGCGATGGCAGAGCCCTGGATGAGGTCTTCCAGAGAGGGTTGATGTCTTAATTGATGGTGGTTGTTGGGGAGTTGACAATATAGGATTTAAGGCCCTTTAAGGCCTAGTTCTATTATGACAGATGTGTGTGGAGCCCCGGAATGGAGGAGGATGGGGACTTAGAGACCAGCTATTGTTAACAGGCTTGTTTTCTGGTTCATTTGCAGTTATTTTCCCTGGCTGATTTCATTCTCTTAGTCATATGGGAAAGTACCTTCTAAAAAAATAAACACACTAAACATAGTGTTTGACTCCATCACTTTCTGCAGTTGCTATGAGCTTCATCCCAGAACACAATGAGCCATGCTCGATGCTCTAAACGTCAAAGTTGTCAAGTGGTTTAAATTGGAAAAGCCTGTGCATGTGTGTGTGTGTGTGTGCGCGCGCGCGTTTTCATTTTGCATCTCTTGGTGTCATCACGATATCTGAGTCACCACAGCAATCATTTGTAAGCAACAGGGTTCCAGGAAAAGAGTCTGAAGACATCTCCCTGTCTCAGCTGGGCCTGCCCACCTGCCCTCAAACCATGCTGCACTCCACTCCTCCCCCATCTCTGCAACTTTTCTGGTTCAGGTCACACTTAGCTCCCCCATGGTCTGCCCCTTCCATTTCATTTTCCTCCACACCAGCAGAAGAGAGTTCTAGGAAGCCAAAGATTGTAATACAAACAAGAGAGGCTATCAGAGTTCTCTGGAAGTTATTGCATTACCTTACTCCCACAAGACTAAAAGTTACTTGAGGACAGACATCTCTGTCTCCCATGGTCCTTCACAAAGCCCTGCACCTGTCCAGTGCTGAAGACATATTTGTTGAATGAATGAATGAATGAATGAATGAATGAATGAATGAATAAATGCCTAGCATTATTATTAGCTTTGATAGCCATAAGTCAAAAGCACTGGTAGAATAAAAGCTAACCTGCAGGCTGGGTGTGGTGGTCACGCCTGTAACAGCACTTTGGGAGGTTGAGGTGGGCAGATCCCTGGAGGTCAGGAGTTCAAGACCAGCCTAGCCAACATGGTGAAACCCCGTCTCTACTAAAAATACAAAAATTAGCCGGGCGTGATGGTGGGCACCTGTAATTCCAGCTACTCAGGAGGCTGAGGCAAAAGAATTGTTTGAACCTGGGAGGTGGAGGTTGCAGTGAGCTGAGATCATGTCACTGCACTCTAGCCTGGGTGACAGAGTGAGACTCAGTGTCCAAAAAAAA
>NW_016808848.1:1613358-1621895 GCF_001698545.2 Rhinopithecus bieti
AAAAAAAAAAAAAAAAAAAAAAAAAAGCTAACTTGTAGAAAAGCTTGTGGAATTCATTCCTATCCTCAGTCTCCATTTTACAAACATGAACTTCATCACGTTGCCTCATAGCAGGAGTTAATGTAAGGTAGAGCTTTATGAAACATGTTTTCGTATTTTCTGAAAAACCAATATGAAAATTAATATGAACAATACCAAAAAGCAAATGGCTAACTGGGGGAAAATATATTTGCTTCATATTAAACAAAAGGCTGATTTGTTTCATAGACAAAGAATTCCTCCAATAAAAAAACAGAACAGGCCAGAAAATGTGGGTAGAGGAAAGGAATGGACAATTCACACAAAAGGAAATATTAACGGCGAACACACACACAAATAATAACAAAACTCACGCATAATTATCAAAAAGCAAATTGTGGAACGAGATATCAGTTCTAGCAGATTGACAGAGATTTGAAAGTCTGAGAATTCCCAGTGTTGACAAGATGTGGGGAGACCAGTGTCCTCACACAGAAGAGAAGTTATATTGGTATAACCTTTTTCAGTTCGAGACCAGCCTGGGCAACATGGTGAAACCCCATCTCCCCTAAAAATACAAAAACTTAGCCACGCATGGTGGCGTGCATCTGTGGTCCCAGCTTCCGGGGTTGGGGGGAAGACCACTTGAGCCCGGAAGGTGGAGGTTGCAGTGAGCCACTGCACTCCAGCCTGGGTGACAGAGTGAGACCTTGTCTAAACAAAACAAAACAAAATAAAACTCTATTAGCGAAAAAGAAAACCCAAACCCCCAAAACCTGGAAATGGCAGAAAAATTCAACAAGGCATTGAGTAAATAAATTAGAGACATATAACAGACGGCTATTAACACCATCCTTGAGGCTACTGTTGGCCACTTGTCACTGTACCTTATAATAGCAAGCTTTGTTTTGTTCTTACTGCATACCAGGCACAATGCTAAGCTCTTTACATGGATTATTTCATGCAATCTTAATAATTGTGAAGCAGATACTTTTATTATCCCATTCTACAGATGAAGAAACTGAAGTGCAGACTATGTTAGTTTTATAGGGCTGCCATAATAAATGACCACAAACTGGATGGCTTAAAACAACAGAGATTTACTCTGTCTCAGTTCAGAGGACCAGAAGTCCAAAACTGAGGTGTCAGCAGGTTGATACCTTCTGGAAGCTCTGACAGGGAATCTGTTCCATACCTCATTCCTACCTTCTGGTGTCTGCTGGCCATCCCTGACATTCCTTGGTTTGCAGCCATATCACTCCCATCTCTGACTCCATCATCTGTTCTTACTAGTTATGCTGCCTATATAGGTTGATTTTAAGCCATCTCAAGCCTTTTTAATGGCGTGTGTCCACTCTTCTTCTTAAGACACCAGTCATAGGGTAGTTAGGACCTACCCTAATCTAGTGTGACCTCATTTTAACTTCATTAATTACATTTGTAAAGACCGTATGTCCAGATAAGGTCACATTCTGGGGTGCTAGGTGAGCATGAATTTTGGGGGGACCCTGTTTAACCCAGTAAGTACACTGACCAAAGTCACAAAGCTAACAAGTGGTAGAGCCAGGATTTGAATCCAGGCAGGCAATCAGTACCCATTACCAGCACTCCATGCTGCCACCTTCCCATAATATAACAGCTCACACTTACATAATGTCCCAGGCACTGTCCTAAGCATTTTACATGTAAGAACTAATTTCATCCCCACAACAACCCCACTTTATAGATAGGGACACTAGGCACAGAAATGTTAAAAGTTGGCTGGGTGTGGTGGCTCGTGCCTGTAATTCCAGCACTGTGGGAGGCTGAGGTGGGTGGATCACCTGACGTCAGGAGTTCGAGACCAGCCTGACCAACATGGCGAAACCCCATCTCTACAAAAAAAATACAAAAATTTGCCAGGTGTGGTGGCGTGCTCCTGTAGTCCCAGCTATTTGGGAGGCTGAGACAGGAGAATTGCTTGAACCCGGGAGGCGGAGGTTGCAGTGAGCTGAGATTGCCCCACTGCACTCCAGCCTGGGCGACAGAGCGAGACTCTGTCTCAAAAAAAAAAAAAGAAAAAGAAAAAAAGTATTAAAATTTACCTGAGAGTAGCAGACCTTAGATTTGAATCCAGCGAGGTGGTCTCCACAGTCTGTGTGTGTGTGTGTGTGTGTGTGTGTGTGTGTGTTTGTGTGAATCAGGAAGATAGATTGTGTCTCATTACGTGTCAGTTGCTATTTAAGGCCCCCCAAAGGACTAATGAAGGATTTGAGTCTGCCCTTCATTGCTCCTGGGTTCCCTGGCCTCGCACAGACTGATCTGGAGTCCGTCCTAACCACTATACCCTCTGTCTAGTGGCCTGTCTTGACAATATACTGAGGACTGGGGCTAAGAAAATAGTTCCCTCTCCTGAAAGATTGATTGATGTTCTTCCTTCCACAATCAGACACCAAGAGTTCTCCCATTCATCTCGTGCCCCCTTTCCCCTTGGCTGCCATGAGTCATCTCAGAGCCGATTTGAGTATCCAAATACAGTTGTCATCTTCAGCCAGGGCACTGGTATCATTTTCTCTCTTTATTCTCTGTATCGGGTGTTCTTAACCTGGACTTTTGAATAGGCTTCAGGGCAATCACACACCCCCTGAAATGATATGCAAATGGTTGTGTATATGAATATATTCATTTTTGTGGAGCAAGAATTCGTAAGCTCTAATCAGATTCTCCAGGAGTTTCGTGTGCTTAATCTTCAAGGTTTCTGCCCCGTCTTTTTAGAATTTCTGTTCTTACTAGTTACATTGGTCATGTAGTTTATTTTCAAGCCATCTCAAGCCTTTTTAATGCTGTAAGTGGAATACAATGTAAAACCATAATAAGCAAATGCGTGCAATGTTGCTATCCATCCTGAATTTTTAAATCTCTCTTGGTTTGCATGGAGGAAGTCTGTCCTATGTCTCCCTCTCTCTTACCTTCACTTTGCACATCTCTGAGTGGTTTTGATGTCTTAGGGTCTCAGGTGTCTCAGGTTTCCACTCCAGCACTAGCCAGGCACCCATCCGGTGCTCATAGATCCAAACTTGCAAGAAGTTTGTTGACCAGAAAGAGCCCTTGATTTTGATCCAGGGCACAAATGAATTCATTCATAGATTTTAAAAGCCACTATCTTAATGCAATGGCCAGGAGGAAGCTTTGTGGCAACTAGCACTCACCTTGTTGTTCAAATTGTGGTGATTTGTAGACACTAATCAACACTACCTTATTAGATGTTTATTAGAGCTTATTAGGAATTATTAAGCTTATTTTATAATCAACTTGTTAGAGTTTATTACAAACAAAGAGCTTTTTAGAAACTCAAAATCTCAAGCCCCATCTCATACCTACTGAACCAGAATCTGCATTTCTGAAAAGATCCCAAGTGATTTCAATGCACATTAAAGTTAGAGAAGCACAGATATAAAACAAGAAGACTCATTTCTCAAGTTTGTCAAACCCTGGAGAGCACTTCAGTTTTCTGGAATTGGATGACCTGGGACAATTGGATGACCTGGGACAATTCCTACTAGGGTGCCCTGTCTTATTACAAAAGGTAGGTAACAACACTTGCTGTTCCTGCCTCATGGGGTTACTGTGAATTTCAAATGAGCTCATGGATTCACACACTAGCTACTTATCCTGATGGGGCTGGTAGGAGCTGGGGAGCTGGCAGTGGGGAGCAGAGTAGGCATAGTCTCTGCCCTCACAGAGCTGATGATTTGGTTGGGTAGGAGAACATGCTGTAAATGCTGGTTGGTGTTGTGTGACTGTCACGGTTATCACAGAGCCTTCATTCATTTATTTCATGCATTCCTTCATTCATTCATTCATTCATTTGGTGGTCAGCCATTTATTAAAACCTGAAGTGCCTGTACTATGTCAAACATTAAGCTCTGAGCTGCACATGGGGAAGCAGAAATAAATGAGCCAGAAACTTGGTCCTCAGGGAGCTTTCAGTCTAGCCAGAGACAGAGATACATCACTGGGTGATTCCATTTAGAACACACTCTGGCTGGTGCTCTAAGTTGGCACAGGGGGCTACCGGGGTACAGGTAAGTCAGTGAAGAACTTTGCTTTTAAGGGTGATTACAAGTTCATAGGCTGAGAGGAAGGAGAACAGCACTGAAGGCTGAAAGAACAGCAGGGGAAAGGCAGGGAGGCATGAAGGCACAGCATGCTTTTGCCATGACCAGAAGGTAAAGAGAATTTGGAGGAGTGCCTAGACATGATTTTGGAGTAGTAGCTTGAGGCCTGGTCTTAGAGGCTAAGGAATCTGGTCTTTATCCCTTAGGAAATGGGGAGTTCCTGAAGGGAGAGAATTGATGCAAGTGAAGATCTTTTAAGAGCAGCATGGAAGAAAGAATTAATGACTTGAGGCAGAAATACCTTTAAGAGGCTCTGAGAGCAGCTTACGGGAGAGATGAAGTCCTAACTGGGATAGTGGATGTGGCGATATAAACGGATGTAACAGAAATTAAGGAAGGTAGCATTGACAGGACTTGGTGGGCAAATGAATGGGGTGGTGAAGAGAAAAGAATCAGGAGGCAGAGACGTCTGTAGATGAGGAGCGCAGTCCAGCTTGATGCAAGAATTAGGGAGTTGTGAGGTGATTGGATTGTGGGAGTGAATGAGACTGTGAGAGAGTGTGCGGTGGAAAGAGAATAGGGGTAGGAGTAGCACCAAGGCACCAACAGCAAAGGGATGGGCAGCAGCGATGAGTCTATGAAGGAGGTTGAAGGATGCCAAGAGGCAGTTCTGCTTTCCTTCATTCCTTTGGGCATGGAGAGCAACAATGGAGTGGTCACAACTCATCGCCCTCCAGAATCATCGCTAGAAAGGGCCCTGGGGTCACCACCCTTGAAGCCCCAGAGTGAGTGGGGCCTGAGGCTGGGGCCCCTGAGAACATGAACTGAGACAGGGATGGACGTGGGTGGATGGATGAAAGCCCTTGTCTCCTTCTCCCTCCCTCTTTCCTCCTCACAGATGGTAATGTCCAACCCTTTCACAAATCATTTTTTTTCTCCGAAAGAAAACCAAAAGGACATAAGAGAAGGAGAAACAAAAGGCATGCTTGAGTTTGTTTAGTTTTTCAGGTCAGACAAAGACCCACCACCACCTAACACGAAAGAAAACCTCCCAGACCGTGTCCTAAGTAGACTCCAATGAGCTCATTCTCTCATTGTCATTAAGAGCAAAGAGAATCAGGTTCTATCATGATTAGCCAAAGGAAGATTTTACAAAACAAAACAAAAGAGAGGAAATGGCCCTGGAATTGTGCTATCTGGTTCATGCTTTTCCATAGAAAGAGGCCTGTGGTTTTAAACTGATAATGGCTCCTAGCAGCCCAATAATTGATGTATCTGGTGTTCTGGCTTTAAGGGAAGAGTGAACTGGCCTCTTTAGAAATGTTGGCAGCCTGGCTGGTCCATTAGTAAGACTCAAAACTCAAAACATTGACTGGAAAAGGCCATTATGACTGGGCTCAGCAGGAGTCATCGATAGATGATGTCATTTCAGAAATAAGTAAGCCAAGGTCATGAAGCCCATGAGCAGGGTCAAAACACCCTTCACGGCCCATCACCATCCTCCATCGCAGATACTGGTCTGCCAGAGACACATGGGTCTGAGCCAGGATCTCCTTCATTTTACCTTTTTTTGCTCATTCCAGGGGATGAAGGCCACCTGCAGAGTCTGTGACATTCTGCAAGTCACTACAGAAGGTCCCCAATCCTCATTATGGGCACACCTTTTAGATTCTCCTTTAACTCTCTCCTCTCTACTGGGTTCTTCTCACTTCTTGCCATACTCTTTATCCTAGAATGCCTGCCTCCCTTCTGTCCCTTGTCCTCAGTTCCTGCTGCCTTGCCTCTCCCTTCCTGTCTCGTCCAAGCTTTTAGAAAGAGTTGCAGGCTCTGTGGAGAGCCTTCTCAGCCTACAGCCTGAAGAAGTGGAGAACTTCTTCAGCTCCCGTTAGCACCTGCCTTTGCCCCTCACCACAGCTAATTATATCATTGCAATATCAGGCTCTGGGCTGAGGACTTACCCTGAATCATCTCACTTAATTCCCACAAGCAGCCCCTGTGAAATGGGGCTACTGTTATCTCCATTGTATAGAGGAGGAAACGAGGCTCAGACAGGCTGGGTCACTGGCAGATCCCATTTTTTGAGCCTGCTGCAATGCCCTGGTCAAAGTCACTCATGATCCCTGCCAATCCTGATGGTCCTTTCCCAGTCCTCATCCCCCACTCCTGTCTCTTCACAGCAAGTGACACTGCCCATCTCAGTCCTCCCTTGGCACTTGGGAAAGCCACTCTCTCTCACTCCTTCCCCAGCTCCTCCTTACAGGATGGGTCATGCTAGAAAGGCTTCCAGGGGGGACTCCAAGCCCTCCCCACTCCAGGTCCACTAGAGACCATCTTGTCCACCCCCTTGTTGTTCAAGGTTGCTCTGAGTGAGTGGCAGAACTGGGACTGAAGCCGGGTATCCTAACCTCCAGGCCAGTCCACCTCCCAGTGCTCAGAGCTGCCACACCTACTTTGTGTTTTCTGTTTTTGCTGAGCTGCAAGAATACGCCCTACCCTGGAGGAGGGAGAAGGTGTGAGACCCTGATAAGGTGGGGCGGAGGCTATTTTTAGAGGACACTGGCTTTCGTCTTAGGCTGGGAGGAACTCAAGGGCCAATGACTTTCTAAAACACGGGTTTGTAAGACTAGCTCATTAAAGATAATACACCAAAGTTACAGTGTTCTTGTTTTCACTCTGCCTGTTGGTTGTGTGGCTCTAACTGATGGAAACTGTATTATTTAGCTCCGTTTCCCGTTAATTCTTTATCTGTAAGTCTTTGAGATGGCTTTAGAAAAAAAACATATAATACAACGTAAAGTAGAAGCAAAAAGGAAACTTCAGGGCGAGGGCACTATTGTCTAGACAAGGTAAAGTCCAGAAGAGCAGCAGATTCAAGAAAAGGGGGCATTGATCAGGCACTGCCAGAGCTCCCGGACCTGCCTGAGCAGTGGGAAGGGTTCAGAAAGAGATGGGAAAGGCTGGGAGACTGCAGACTTTCTGGCGTGACAGGTCCTGTGTGACCTTGAGCAGGGGGCTCTGCGGCCCTGCACGGAGGACAAAATGGCAGTCACCTCTGGAAGAGAGATGGGGTGGGGTCCCTAGGGGTTCTCACGCTGAGGGCCCAGCACCTGGGTTCAGGGTCTGGTTCTGCGATTCAGACACGGAGGAGCTTGGGCCAGGTGGTCTCCGAGAGTCTGAGGACATAGGGCGAGGGCCAGAGACAGGGTCTATAATAGCAGCGGTGGGTGAAGGGTGTAGGAGGGGGCGGCGCTGCGCAGGTTGGAGGACGCATCATAGGCGCGGTATAGACCGGGAAACTGTGGCCAGGGAGCGGCTGGACTGGAACCCCTACCCCTGCCCAGCTCATCGCATCTGAAGCTGTGTGGCTCACAGGCTGCTTTGCCAAGGCAATGGCGGCTACGCAGCAGAGAGATGCTCATAGGCACCCCAAAAGTGCCCTTCCTAGGATTGTACGGCTTAGGATATCCGAGGGCCTTAGTGGGTCCCAGGATACGATCGGGTCTGGGGCAGCCAGTCTCCGATTTCTGCAGCCTCTCCGGATGTGCGCGGTTGGGACCCCAGCGTCCCAGGCCCGAGCGGGTGAACAGGTGGGGGGAGCGCAGGCGGTCAAGAGCGCCCTGCGGCTCTCACGGCCCGGGCTCCCAGCTTCATCGCGGCTACCAAACCTCGCCCCTACAAATGGGAAACCGAGATCCAGAAACAAGAGGGGGATTGCCAAGGCCTGGCCAAGAGCCGGCGACAACCTGGGGCTCCCGCCTTCAAGCTCTTTCCAGCTCCACTTGGCCGCGTAGCGCGTGTCGTGGTGCTTTAAACCTTGTCTCCCACAGTTTGGGAAACTTCTCCTGCTCCAAACACTCTCATTGCGAACCTGGGCTCCACATCCAGTCGAGCCCTTACGCCCCATTCCCACCCCAGACTCTTGCAGGCGGAAAAGAGGCCGCGCCCCCGAGCCCCGCTCGGGCTGGCACCTGTACCCAGCAGAGCGCCCCGCGGGCGCAGAGCCCCGCCGCGCTGGAGTCCTGCGGGCAGCGGGTGCGCCCCTCCGCCAGGACCCCAGCCCGGGGCACCGCTCCTCCAGAACCCCGGGTCTTTCTCGCCTTCACAGACGCGGTGCGGAGGTCCAGAGCGGAGGGCGCCCTGGCCAGGACTGCGAGCTCGGGGAGGCGGGGTCGCTAGCGCCGGGCTCGGGACCCCGAGACCCGGGCTCCCCAGCCCCAGAGGCAACCCGAGGCGGCAGCTATTTATAGAGGGAGCCACGCTCAGTCCCTCTTGGCGGCGGCGGCGACAGCTGAATATTTTGCCCAGATATGGCTGAGGCCCCGGAGCGGGGGCAGGGAGCCCCGCGAGCGCGAAGGGGACCCCAGGCGGGGTGGGGGCTTACCCGGACGCAGAGCGGCGGGGCCGGCGCGGGCGCGGGCGGCG
>NW_016808848.1:1624613-1649620 GCF_001698545.2 Rhinopithecus bieti
CTCCTTCTCTCCCCTCCACTCGGGGGCGCCGGGGCGCAGCGCACCTCCCCGTCCGGACGCGGCCCTGGGAGGGGAGCGCCGGGGAGTCCGGCTGCAGCCGAGCTAGCGCCGGACCCTGCCTGGGTCTGCGCTTCCCCGCTGGTACCAGGAAGAGTTTGAACAACGGTAGAGTTTTGTGGGAAAAGGTGGGCAGATTTGCATTCCTGTGGGGTCCAGAATTCAGATTTTGAGAATCTGAAGTCCCCAATAGTGATGGACCAAAGCCAGCTAAGCGGCCGCTGCACCTTCACCTCTGATTGAAGCGCCGCTCCCTCAGTCTCAGAGCAGCGCGGCCAGGTGGGCTCTGAGCCGCAAGCTTTAACAGCGATCGTTTTGTCAACACGTAGTTTCAACACGCAATCGAATGCATTCTCTCTACACTGAGAGCGAGTGGAGTGTCTAAAATACTGATTTTAAATGACCGCAACAAAATGACCCACGTTCTTAAAAGGCTTTTTATTTATTTTTTCAGAACAAACCACTTTAGGTAGTTTATCCCAAACACAATTTTAAGTGTTTTAATAAACAAATGGCTCATGCAAAGGAATTTATAAAGAAATAGGAAAACGTCTTATTTTGGATTATTATGGGAGAACTTTTGGTGGGATAGACCTTAATAAAATCAGCTCTTAATCCTGATGTATAGATTACTAATGAGAGCCACTCATTAACCAAATTTTGTTTCTCAAGAAAATGAATTCCTCTAAAGTCCTCACAATTATAACAGAACGCTGTTTTCAAGGGGTATATGCCATACATTTTAAAATAAGCAATGATTTAGTATTTCAGATTATTTTAAAACATTTTTGTTGTGAATCAAACATATAAGAACACACAAGTTATGTTGTATGTGTAAACAAAATAAACGTGCAGCTTCGTGACTTTTTACAACGTGAACACCTGTGCAACCATCACTCAGAGAACACTGCCCACAGCCCAGAAGCCAACCTGTCCCTCCTGGGTCCCAACTCCTCTCTAAAGATGATCACTTCCTTGACCCTTATGGCCATCATGTCCTTGTTTTTTTCTTCCCTCTGTAGTTTGTCTTCATTTGTTCAACTCTGTTGTTAATCTGTGGTTTCGTGCAGCTGTGGTTTTCCATTGTATGAATATACCACAGTGTTTCAAAAAAAATCCATTTGACTATTAATGGGCATTTAGGTTGTTTGCAGGTTTTAGCTATTACAAATAGTGCTGCTGTGAACATTCCTTGCCAGAATCCTCCTGTCCACGCACACAGCCCTGCTTTTGGAAGTGCTGGGTGATAGAGAAAGCCTAACCTCAACTTCAGCAGAGATAAGGCTGAACTCTTCCAAAGTCGTAGTACCATTGTACAGTGCAGTTTCTCATCTTCAACAACACTTGGAAGTAACAAAAATTGAAACACTTTAGAAATTTAGGTATGTGAGTAACGGTATCTCATTGAAGTTCAAACGTGCATTTCCCTATATTCTAATGGGTTGAGCATCACTTCATATTTACTGGCAATCCTCCCGCCTCAGCCTCCCAAAGTGCTGGTATTACAGGCGTGAGCCACTGTGCCCAGCCTCATGTTTAGGTTTTCTTTTCTTTTCTTTTCTTTTTTTTTTTGAGACAGGGTCTCTGTCATCCGGGCTGGAGTGCTGTGGCGTGATCTCAGCTCACTACACCTTCTGCCTCCTAGGCCCAGGTGATCCTCCCACCTCTGCCTCCTGAATAGCTAGGACGACAGGTGTGCACCACCACATCCAGCTAATTTTTTGGTAGAGACAGGGTTTTCCACGTTGCCCAGGCTGGTCTCAAACTCCTGGCCTTAAGTGATCCACCCACCTCAAAGTGCTGGGATTACAGGCATGAGCCACCATGCCCGGCCAATGTTTAGGTTTTCAATCCACCTAGAATAGACTTTTGAATATGGTATGAGGAAGGGTTCACATTTCATTTGTTTGTGTCACACTGACTTAGCACTAATTTTGTGGTTACCTCAAGAAACAATTTATTGCTTTATTTTAAAAAGTAATGGAAACATTTCTAAAGTCAGTGAAATAGAAACTACCTTTTCCTAACTTGTAGACAATTTGAGGATTTTGCATTTTTTTTGTTAGGGAATGAAACAATTATTAAAACATAACAGTTTATTTCACTTAAACATGTCTGTGTTGGGATATTTTATTTCATCATAAATGATTAATCACTGGCATTCAGTATTCCTGAATTTTCAATCACTTGTTGTAAATACTGAGTTTTAAAAGCTAGAGATAATTCTGACATGTTTAAAATGAAAACTTCAAACATCTGGTCTCTACCTTCCTCTTTCTGTTCTCATTTTTTTCTAGATTTTTTCTCAAATAAAAACAAACAAGTAACTTCGAGAATTTTTATTTCCAGCCAGGTTTTTGCCCCTGAAGTTTATTCNGTTTATTTCACTTAAACATGTCTGTGTTGGGATATTTTTATTTCATCATAAATGATTAATCACTGGCATTCAGTATTCCTGAATTTTCAATCACTTGTTGTAAATACTGAGTTTTAAAAAGCTAGAGATAATTCTGACATGTTTAAAATGAAAAACTTCAAACATCTGGTCTCTACCTTCCTCTTTCTGTTCTCATTTTTTTCTAGATTTTTTCTCAAATAAAACAAACAAGTAACTTCGAGAATTTTTATTTCCAGCCAGGTTTTTGCCCCTGAAGTTTATTCCACATTTCCAAGATTCTGCATATCTTCACATGGAAGTCTATTAGCTCAAATTCAGTGTGTTCAAAATCAAATTTTTAAGCTTCCCACTCCCCCACTCCATCTGAGTAAGGTCCTAGGCTCTCATACCTTAAGACTTGGCTTCACTCTTCCCAATCTGTATCTAAGCTGTGTAATAATTATAAGGAAACCTTTACAAGGTCATCAACACTTTTTCTTCAACACCATTGCTCCACTCTTAGTCCAGGGCCTCCCCACCTCATCTCTGGACCACTGCTAAAGCCTATAATCTGCCTACCAATCTATCTGTCCATCAATTAGCAAGCACAAAAGGAGTGCCTGATGTGTGTAAGATGCCATTCTGATGGCTGTGGATGCTCAGACGGTGATATGCTGGAGAGCCTGTCATATGGGGTCTCAAGAGCTGCTTAGGTGAGTCTCTTCCCAACTCCACATTCAGTCATGTCATATTATTAGCTGAAAATCAACAATGGTGGGACTATTTACGATATGAGAATTTTCAGACACTACAAATCAAGGCTCAGCTCCCCACCCAACAGAACCAGTTGTCAAACATTTACCAGTATATCACCGGAGATGACTAAGACCCGTCCCTCTTTCAGGGGGGCCATGATCTAGCTGGGATAATCGGTGCACAGACTAGTCATATACTATAAAGCACAGTGACATATGGGCACCAAGAAAGGCATGATCAAAGTACAATGGAGTAGAAAGGGGCACCAGAGAAAGCTTCATGGTTGGCCCAGGAGGTCAGGCAGGACACTGACAAGCAAAAATGATGGGAGGAGAATGAGATGCAGGTTGACAGAATGGAATGAGCAGGGGTTCAGTGACCAAATAAAGGTACAGTGTGGCAGGGAGTAGTAGATAAGGAGGTTGGGTAGGACTGTGGAAAGCCTGGGTCCTAGCCGGACTCTGTGGGCAATGAGAAGAGAAGCCACTCAGGATTCAGGTTGAGGGTCACGCTGGTTTGCCTGGGCTGCTCCTCTAGAAATGCTGATGTGTGAAGACTCAGGATAAGTCCTCACATGCTTTGAGGATCACTTACTTTGAGATACACTACTACATCAGGGTAGAGTTCAGTCATAATAGGCTCAGCTTAACTGGAGAAGAACCCAGCTCTGCAAGGAAGACAACATGAAATGGAAGCTTTCATCTTAAGATCATTAAGCCTAGAAATTACAAGGTAGTCAGCTTTTATATTGATAAACATTTTTATTCTAATATTATAGTAATAATTCAAGTACAATTTTCTTCGAAAAGTCAACTCTGTTAAAACAAAACTTGTTAAATATCTTTCATCAAACATAAGCATATTCTTTTCAATCCCCCACAGCAGTCAGAGCCATGTAGCAGAGATAAGATTTTTTTAAAGCCTACTACATTTTGTTATTGCTAAAAAATCTGAATTAGTTGTCAAGGTTTCAGAGCAGTCATTAATTAACTTTTGAAAGCTCTATCAGATACTCTGACATAAAATCATGAATCCAGATATCGGTGTCTGGCAACGATGTGTCCACTAAATAGACCACTACTTTCCGGTCCCAAGGGTTAGCATTTTCAATGACTGTCTGCACCAGTGCCACCAGAGGTTTCTTCTCCACATGATTTCGAAACACCATTGAAGCCTCCTCAGACCACTGGTTGCACTTCACTCCTAGGAGGAAGACAGGAAGAGGGGGCAGTGAGGAGTCAAAGGAGCTTTTCTTTGATCCATTATGATGGAAAATTGTTTAGTCAATCCAAAGTAGCTTAAGCATCCCAGGTTAGACTTGCCTCAACTGAAAAACGGTTACTAAACAATCTTAAACCACTCCAGCTTATAGTTTTTCTACTCTGAATGGAGTCACTCTGGAAACCTTTAACTGAAAAACAAGTTTCACTTGAGACTTAACATTGTATTATAAAATGAGGTAATAATGACTACTGCACATCCCCCATACATAAAGTATATGCATATTTAAACTAATAACAGTCAGAATAAAATGTATCATATTAAATGACATTTCTCTCATTAAAATTTTTTTTCTGATGGACCAAATATCGTAAAAAAGAAAAAAGAATTATTGTATGATTCATTTACAGTATAGTTATTTAAAATTATACACAGCATCGTGGGAAAAGCACTGAACTGAAAGTCAAGAGACTGAGTTACTATTCCCAGCTCTTCCTCTATCGGGTGGTGTGGTCTTGGGCAAATCAGCTGATCTCTCAGGCCTCACCTACGATAAAAGAACCTGGTTGGATCAGATCATGAGAAATCAAGTTAGAGAATTCTAAATTAGATTTTAAAACAAAGTTGGGACAAGAAAGTATATATTGGCCAGGCACAGTGGCTCACACCTGTAATCCCAGCACTTTGGGAAGCCAAGGCGGGTAGATATCTTGAGCTCAGGAGTTCAAGATCAGCCTGGGCAACATAGCCCCAGTCCTGTCTCTACAAAAAATACAAAAGTTAGCAGGGTGTGATGGCCTGTGCCTATAGTCCCAGCCACTCAGGAGGCTAAGGGAGGAGGATCATTTGAGCCTGGGAGGTCAGGGCTGCAGTGAGCCATGATTGTGTCACTGCACTCCAGACTGGGTGACAAAGTGAGACTCTGTCTCAAAAAAAAAAAGTATATATATTTCAAGAAATACAATTAAAATTAAGTCCACATATACTGGATTACATAAACTGTAAATTATGCCCCAAAGTAATGAAGGTATGGAAGTTTCAGACATAATTTTTTAAGACTTGCTATCTATATAGCAAATGGGCTAAATTCTTTGATTATTAATCTCTCACAAGAGAAGCCTAGAAATTTCATTTTATCTGCAGCAGCCCTGACAATCTTTGAGCCATGTTATATAAAAGAAAAAAGTAACCCATTGGCAAGGTAAAAGATGATTCCACAGTATGGCTCCCTTTCTTTTAGGATTCAGCAAATTTTATGCACAGCCATGGTGCACTGATGCAAAGAATGCCCGTGTCAAGGCCAGATGCAATGAAGCAACAGCTCACTGGGAACCCTGAGAGGGTGGGCATCCAGTGATCCCATTTGTGAGCGGGTAAGGGGTAATCCCAAGGTCCCTGGAGAATCCTTAAAGCATTCCAATTTAAACACTCAGGGCATTCCCATGGGTTCCACTTAAGAGTCCACAGAACTCCTTTGCATCTAGAGATATTCCTAAATATGTCAAAGGGCTTGGCTAGGTGTGAACCAAGTCTACCAAAGTGATGACTCCAATGGCCATGTCACGACCGGTGACTTCCATGAAACTTCTAGTCTACGTCACTTCTCTCTAGTGGATGCCTATGTTGGCCCAAGAGAGACGTACTCTTCACCACGCATAGTTTAATAGTTCCGGTACATATGATTTCAATTAATTATAAAATGGAGGTCCTCCCTTCAAAATGGATAATGTTATGCCCAGGAAGACTTTGTGACTTAGGAGCAAGTCACTAGGAAGAAAGAAGGCTTGGCAGGGGTTAGCCTAGAAAAGGAACTGAGTACACGGATGGGACCCAACAGCAACGCTGTTTCAGATGTAAGTAGACAAAGAAACTTTCATGCATTTGGACTATGTGTTTTAGTTCACAAGGCAATTTCATATTCACTTTTTCATCTGATCCACGTATTAGTTCAGTCACACAGGCAGGATAAGGATTTACTGGTAATTTTATAAATAATCATGGGGTAGGTTTAGAAGTTAAATGACTTGAATCTCGGCCTTTTGACTTCAAAAATCACACTTTTCATGGAGAAGGAAGTATACAGTGAAGAAAGGCACACACTGAAAGGGCAGAGTGCTGAGTTTAAAGCTGTGGGATCTTGGACAAGATATTTAACTTCACTAAGCTGCTGTTCCCTGATGTGTATGATAGTTACAGTAATAGTACCTAAGCCTCCCAGCATGGGGAGAGTTCAATGAAATAAAGCAGTTGGTAGAACTCCTGCCTACCCATCTGGCACGTAAAAGCTTAGAAGTTGCTACTGCCTCTTTACAAGAAACAAAAAGTTGAACAAACAGAATATCAACAACTATTGCTAGGTCCATCAGAGAAGGAAGGTCACAAGGCAATTCACTGTCCTCAAAACCAGAGAGACAGGAAGATACTGAGCGTCAAAGCATACTACAGCAGAAACCAACGAGCAGAGGCCTGGAAACCGGAGGCGGGAACCCTAAACTGTAATTGACAAATTGCTGGGGGTACATGTAAATAAGTCTGAGAGTTAAAAACTCCAGGGGAACCCAGTTATAGGGCCCTGACTCCCACACTTTTGAGAGTTTTACCTCCAGAAGCACTACCTGGTACTCACAGTGAATATCAGGGAAAAATCACCTCATGCTTCCAGTTGGCGGAGGAGAAAAGGAACATTTTTAAATACACCAGAGCTTTCTGTTTTCTTAACAAGCCCTGTCCTCAGAAGAAACTATTTTACCAGAGCCTGACCTGCCAGGGTTTTATAAAGCTTAACTTTCCTGGGGGAAGGGAAATACCCAACTCCACTCCCCTCTAGCTATCCTGCTCCACCTAAGCTGGGGGGAAAAACCCTAAGGAGTACTGGTGAAGTTCCCAGTCCAGGGGCACAGGGTCAACAAAAGACTGAGACCTAATCATAGGACGACAGAACATCCCTCACACCCTAGACACACATTGCTGCTGCTACATTACAAAAGTCTTATTTACCCAGATTTCCTTTTACCCAATGTATCATGTCCACCTTTCAACAAAGAACTACAAGTGATATGGAAGGGAAAAAACACAGTTTGAAGAGACTGAGCAAGCATCAGAATCAGAGTCAGATATGGCAGGAATGCTAGAAATAATCAGACCAGGAATTTAAAACAACTACGATTAATATGTACCAGTGTTAATGGAAAAGCAGACAAAATTTAAGAACAGATGGAAAAGGGAAGCAGAAAGATAGAAATTCTAAGAAACAGTAAAAAAGAAATGTGGGCTGGGTGCAGTGGCTCACACCTGTAATCCTAGCACGTTGGGAGGCTAAGGCAGGAGGATCACCAAAGCTGGAGGATCACCAAAGCTGGCGGATCACGAGGTCAGGAGTTCTAGAACAGTCTGGCCAACATGGTGAAAAGCCTGTCTCTACTAAAAATACAAAAATTAGCCGGGTGTGGTGGTGCGCGCAGATAGTCCCAGCTGCTCAGGAGGCTGAGGCAGAAGAATTGCTTGAACTTGGGAGGAGGAGGTTGCAGTGAGCCAAGATCGTGCCACTGCACTCCAGTGTGGGTGACAGAGTGAGACTCTGTCTCAAAAAAAAAAAAAAAAAAAAAAGAAATGCTAGAGGTCAGAAACACTATAAAAGAAAATAAGAATGTCTTGGGCTTCTTAACAGATTGGACTTGGCTGAGGGAAGATCTCTGAGTTCAAGGATATGACAACAGAAACTTTCAAAACTGAAAAGCAAAGAGAAAAAAGACTGAAAAAAACAGAACAAAAATCTAAGATCTATCAAAGGTGTAACAAATGCATAATGAGAAGGAGGGAAAGGAACAGAAACATTTGAAACAATAATGACTGAGAATTTCTCCAAATTAACGTCACACACTAAATCATAGATCCAGGAAGCTCAGAGAACACCAAGCAAGATAAATGCCCCCAACCAAAATATATCTAGGCATATCACATTCAAACTTTAGAAAATCAAAGATAAACAAAAATCTTGAAAGAGGACAGAAGTAAAAAACCACCTTATCCATAGAAGAACAAAGATTCTTATCTTTGTTCTGACTTCTCAGAGAAGCATCTGACTTCTCAGAAATCACACAGCAAGAAGAGACTAGAGTGTTGAAAGGAAAAAACTGACCAGCTAGAGTTCTGTACCTTATGAAATTATCCTTCAAAAGTAAAGGAGAAATACAGACTCTCAGACAAACAAAAATTGGGAGAATTTGTTGCCAGCAGACCTGCCTTGGAAGAAATATTAAAGAAGTTCTTCAGCAAAGGAAAATAATATAGGTCAGAAATTCAGATCGACACAAAGAAAATCAGAGAATGAATAAGTGAAGGTAAAGTAAAACTTTTAAATTTCTTTTTCTTAATTCACCTACTAGATAGGGTTTATTCAAAATAATAGCAAAAATGTATTTGGTTCTGTATGTGTGTGTGTGTGTGTGTGTGTGTGCATGTGTGTGCGTATGTGCTTATATGTAAGTGAAGTAAACGACTGCAATGATACAGGAGCCTGGAGGAAGGAATTAAGATTATTTTGTTATTATACAGTACTTGCACTGTCTATGAAACAGTGTAATGTCACATGAAAGTGGACTTGGATTAGTTCTAACTGTATATAGCAAACTCTAGGGCACCCACTAAGAAAAGGAAAAAATTGAGGTATAATTGATATCCTAATAAAGGAGAGAAAGTGGCATTACTTAAAATTCTCAATTAAAATCACAAAAGCAGAAAAGTGTAGAAGACAAAAATAAGCAAAGAACAAGGAAAACAAATAGAAAACAGCAACAAATATGGTAGATGTTAATCCTACTATAATAATAATCACTTTAAATGTCAATAGTTTAAATACACCAATTAAAAGACAGAGACTGTCAGAGTAAATAAAAAAATAAGAACCAACTACATATTATCTACAAGAAGACTACTTTAACTACAAAGACACATATAGAGTAAAAGTAAAGGGATGGAGAAAGATATACCATGTTAACACTAATTGAAAGAAAGCAGGAGTAGGTATATTCCTTTCAGGCAGAGCACACTTCAGCGCAAGAAAAGTTATCAGGGCTAAAGAGGGGCATTACATAACAGTAGAAGGGTCAATTCTCCAAGAAGACATACCAATCCTTAATGTACATGCACCTAACAACAAAGCATCAAAATACATGTGGTAAAAACAGATAGATCTGCAAGGAGAAATGAAAGCATCTACTCTCATAGGTAGAGATTTTAAAACCCCTTTATCAGAAATGGACATATCCAGAAGACATAAATGTAAGTAAGGACATAGTTGAACTCAACAGCATCATAAGTCAACCGGATGTAATTAACATCCGTAGACTACTTCATCCCAAAACAGCAGATTATACATTCTTCTCAAGCTCACATGGAACATTCACCAAGACAAACCACATTTTGGGAAATAAAACACACATTAACAATTTAAAAATAATACAATGTTTTCTCTTAGACCACAATGGAATTAAATTAGAAATCAGTAACAGAAAGATAGCTGGAAAATCCCCAAATACTTAGAGATTAAGCACAATTCTAAATAACACATGGGTCAAAGGATACATTTCAAGAGAAATTAAAAAGTATTTTGAGCTAAATGAAAATACAGCACATCAAAATTTGTGGGATGCAGTCAAAGCTGTACTTAGAGGGAAATTTGTAGCACCAAATGCATATATTAAACAGGAAGAAAGCTCTAAAGTGACTGGTAGGTTGCTTAGCACACCATAAGCACCAACAACTCTTAGCCACAATGCTGGTGATGGGGATGATGGTGCCATGCACTCATTCTTCACAGAGAAGCCTTCTCTGGGGAGTGTAACTGTCATGTTTAACAAAACGTGTTGTTAGGAAAACCTGAACATTAGAAAGTGAAAATGAAAAAAAAAAAACACATTAAATCTGAAGAAGGTTTGAGTCTAAAGCAGACTAACTGGTGGTCATGCTACATGAAAGTGTTATTTTTTCTTTATATCCAATTACCATGGGCATTTCCCTTGAATTCTAGTAGGAAGACACAGAGAAGCTGGCAAATATTTCAAAATAAGGCAATATATAGCCTTCCAATAAAAGCTGGTCAATAAGTAAAAGAAGAACCTATATACACAATTTCTTTCATTGCTGACATCACATCACTTCTGTCACTGTGTTCCACAGATGGGGCAAGGTGCTGAGGAATGTGAGCAGCAGCAAAGGTATCAGGGAGGCACCCCTCAGCAATCTGGGCCTCAAAACCCTCTGCTAATGCTACAGGCCTCTGGGCTGAGCTTCATCCAGCTGCTCATGCTACATAATGGTAGGGTGCTCACAGGGGAGCCATCAACAGTTGCACTGCTTTCCCAAAAGGTAAAAGGGAAGTCTCATTAGACCACATTACAAAGAGGTGTCATTGTATGCCTGTTAAATTGGTTACTCACATTTTAATGATAATCAAGAGACTGATGTGAATGTGGTGAAATTGCTCACTTGTATGCTGTTAGTTGTGCTGCAAACTGGAAACTCACTTGGTCATGAAAATGGTCATATATTCCATGACTCACGAATGTTTTAAGATTGCATAATACTCTATCATGTATTATAATTTATGCAATAATAATAAAGTATGATCCTCCCATTGGTTATTATAATAGGTTGTTTCCATTGTTTTTTGGTTCATTTTAGCTAGTATAAAGATGCAGGGTTTTCTTGATATTACAATAAAATGTTCATCAATAGGGAAGTATTGATTAAATAGAATTTTTGCATCCATTAAAGTAGGAAAACCAAAAAACCACCCAGAAAGTCATTAGAAAACAATACTAGATGAAGAAAAGCAGAATGCAGTGTTATACCTGTACTAAGATTACAGCTTTAGAAATATACTCATGCTTGAAACCAGAGACAGAAGGAGTAGGGAAAAGAGAAACAGCAGATATAATGATAGAGCACGACTGTAAGAGATCATTAAAATTATCTCCATTATGGTTGCAATATTATTAGTACAAAAACACAAAAACCCAACATATCTAAACTCAAGAGGCCAATGATTCCGTACATGCTAAGTACCCAGGACAAAATGACAATATTGTATTGTTGTAGCATGAGTTCAGATTCCACAGAAATTACCTGCAAGTTGAGCTGTGACTGCTTGGAAGGGCAGCTTTCGGAACATGTCCACTAGGGGCTGTACTTTTCTTACGTTGACTAATTCGTGTTTGCCATAATCCAGCTCATACACAGACACCAGTCCATTGGTCAGGATTCCTTTTAAAAGCACCCTGTGCCACCTAGATGTACATTAGATTAAAAAGGAAGAGAAAACACATAAACTCAATACCTGCTTTAAGGGCAAGAAATATTTTATAAAAGAAAATTAATGCAAATTATATTTATCAAAATTTAAAACTATATTGTCAAAAAAGTTTTAAAAGCATTTCCTGCTCCTTTTTCCAAAGCTTACTATTCTCTGCTTTGCCACTGTCTTATTTGATAGCATTTGCTCATTCAAGAGACTTTTACGGGCCTCACGGAGTTAGTGAAGGAAACAGACACATAAACTGCCAACCATCACTAAGTAGAATGAAACTAATGCCACGGAGGGTGACCAGGACAAAGCCAGACAGCGTCCACTGAAGGAGGGTGGACAGAAGGTGGCCACATGTTTGGATATGGTACATGCTTGGAAGATGGAAAGAGAGAGGCAAGCAGGACCAGCTGGGGATGAAGAAACGCTTGAGAAGAAAAGCACAGAGGACTGGAGAGGGCATGGTGTTTTGGAGCAGAGCAAACCTTCCAGTATAGTTAGAGAGTGGAATGCATGGAAGAATGGAAGAGAATTCAGACTAGGAAGGCAGGCTGGGGACAAATCAAGTAAGTTTTGGACAAAAGAAGTTTGCAATTTTAATTATGACAAGTAAGGACATTAAAAAAAGAACTAAACACAGGATTCAACCCACCACCTAAAATAAAGAACCTGGAAAAGGTAGGAGGGAAGTGGAGTATGGCTTCAGATCTGGAGCTCAAGGCACCAGAAGGAAATCCACAGGAATCTACTTAACCCTGCTGAAACTACATCAACATCATTAAAATGAGAAAACCCTAGACTTCAAGGTTAATATATGAAAGATCATTTTAAAGTCCTATAGTCTCAAATACATGATTAAAAAGTATTACTACATGAAGGAAAGGAAGATTGTTCACAACAGCTAAAAGAAAGTGTCTATGGAGGTGGTCTCTGCTGCTAAATGGCGTAAATTGGCCTTTAGTTGAGGTGGCATGGTCAGTCATTCTCTGGAACAGGTTTACTAACCATAAGCCTTCAGAAGCCCACCAGAACAGCAAGCCCTGTACCACAACACACTTCTGGACTGGGGTTGGCTGGAATGGACTTTTTCTCCAGCGCGTAAACCCCTAGTATAGGAAACCCATGCAGCTGCTATAGGATGAACTACAGAGAAACCCCAAAACAAAAAGGTCAGCTTTCAACACTGTGACTGGGGGCTTCTGAGGGAACTCCAGAAATTTTCAGACAGGCTCAAAGTGCAGCAAGCAATACTCCATGAGTCCCAGCGACAATTGGGACACAGAAAGGATACATAATATGTACATGAGTTTTGGGGGCCAAACAGACCTGAATTAGAGTCCCATCTGGGCCATTTTCTAGTTGTGTTACCTTGGCTCTTTATTTAAGCTCTGGGCCTCGATCATCTCATGTTTAATATTTAATGTAAATTCACTTACAGAAATAATATATGGAAAGTGCCTGGGACATTACTTGGCTAATAATAGGCACTCGGCAAATGGTAGTTATCATCATTATTATTAAAATGAAGACAAGCTACTATAAATAAGAACTTGAGATCAAACTGAAGAGAAATTTTCACATGTGGAAACACTTTTGGTATAGGTTGCTAATTTGTGTAAGCACAAAAGGGGGTAAAAGCACTTAGTTTCCACCAATAGCATCATCTTAATATTGTACAGGGCAAATTGGTGGTGGTCTGTGTTTTTAGTCTACAAATAAGTGGTATAGAGCAGTGAAGAGAGAGTCACCAGAAGACTGATGTGTTGTATTTCTATTTAGTTTTCAACTTTCAAAACTAACAGCTTAAGTGAAGACTTCAGTTTTGACTAGTTTACTAAATTTCAGTACCGGCATCACCTGAAATTTGTTAAAAAGAGATTCTGGAGCTCCATCTGCAGAGATTCTGATTCAGAATGCCTGGGGTAAGGAAGAATAATCTGCATTTTTAATAGGTTTTCCAAGTTGTTCTTATGCTGAGATAGATTTGGAAACCACTGTAATAAAAATATGTATCTAAAATTCCTAAGTCTTAACTTACCATAGTTGGGAACAAGGTTTAGTAAATAGTCCTGAGTCTTAAGAAAAACAGAAGCTCTAAACATTTTATACTGACTCAGTTCATGAAGTTTTTAAAAAATCAGATTATCTGTTTTTATATACAAAACATCCCTGGATTATCTGGGGCAAATTAACTAAAGTCCAAGCGTCCTGGGGCAGAATGGTTCAAAGACATGGAGGGCAGAGTGGGGATTGTGAGGGCCCATACTGTAGGTCTCCAGTTGATGTGTTCTCCTTCCTACCCAACCCCTTTCCTCCAAGGAGGATCTCCTTACCTGTAATCATCATTAATCTGCACCCCCAGAAAATGATGAACATTAGTTTGGTTTTTAACTGTCATTATCTTACAACGAGTTCTGATTGAGGCAAACCTATACAAACTGAATTAAACCTATTTATGTTTGTGGTCATAAATAACACAACAGTAGAAATGGCTTTTGAAAGAAGAAAAGCTTATGACATACAAGTGGTATGTTTTTCAAAATGAGAGCTATTATACTCTTCACTTTGAGAGTTAAAAATTAGTTTTCATCTTCCATGAAAATGACAAAACTTTATACACGCCTATGTTTGCTATCTTAAAGAATTAAAACATTTCATATAAAAAAAAGCAGTTTGACCTTTTAAACTGAGTTTTGGGGTGGGTGTGTGTGTGTTGGGGAGGGGTGACTGTTCTTTGTGTTCAGCATCAACAAATAAGCTTGTTCATTTCTCCTAAGCAAGCTGGCAAAGGAACAGGATGGGCATTGTGCCATTTCCCAGGGCTTCATGGCCTGAGTGGAGAGTGGAGAGTGGAGAATGGGGTGTCTGGGCTTCACTTGGAGGAAACCAGCACATCCTGCAGGGCTTTGGGGAGCAGGGGTGTGGACCCAAATGTGAAAATATTAGAAAAAAGACTGAAGTGCTAAAGAAATGTAAGAGAAAATATGTTCTCAAAACCTCAAGGTCAAAGAGTAGTGAAATAAGCATTGTTGCTCCTTATGAAAGATGGCACAGATGCCAGGATACAGCTGACAACATAAATCAAGAGTCTTGCCATCTTCCAACAAGTGATTTTTCTTCTAGGAATCTATCCCATAAATAAATAATCAGAAATGCAAATATTTATATTCACTATTATTTATAATAGTGAAAAATATAAGGAAAAAACCTTACATAACAAAATAGAATGGTAAGTAAATTATGATTTCATTGGGAGAAAGGAATTCCGCATATCATGATTAAAATAGCCATTATAAAGTTTCCTGAAGAAATTTTATCACATGGAAAAATGTTTACAACATAATGTCAGGTGAAAAAAGCAGGTACAAAATTATATATACTAATAATATACCAACTATATAAATATGCACATATAAAATTAGAGGAAATACATAAGTAGTTTAACAAGTGTTATGTGTGGGTGGTTGATTTTAATTTCTTATGCTTTTTTATATTTTAAAATTTTCCACAATATTTTCATTTTAAAATAAAAGTCATTAAATGAAAAAAACCTATTTTCTGAATAAAAATATTTTTCTAATAGAAAAACAGAAAAAACATTTAAACATTCATTTTAGATATATAATTAGGTTTTAACAGTAATATGGCCAATAGATTTTTTGATAAATGACATCATTTTAAATACTAGAAAATCGCGAAAATTACTGGGTTTGTTTCACATTCAAAATTCCCATTAGTACAGTTCAAAGTCCCCCTGCCTAGATTAAGACTCTGGCATCATTTTACACATTTTTCTTAGGAGTAGAATAAAATGCTTTGTCCAAGAACCTACTTATTTTCCACTTTTGCAGCATACACTTGGTCTTTCTCCACTGCTATGTGGCGCTCTTCAGACACACTGTAATATAGAATCATCTCTTCCATCAGAACTTCCAACTTATGTATCTCCTGCCAAGGCTGGATGACAAAATAGCCTGGGTGACAGGCTACAGGCACGTACACATCCATGTGTTCCCCTGGCTTTGATAAGTGGACAGGAGGTGGCAATTCCTCCGTGGAGAAAGAGCTCGTGTGGTCCACCATGGACTTTTTGATGACATCTTTTAGGTTCTTTCTGAAATTCTCTCCAGTGTTGCCCGACACGGGCATGTTGCCATTTTTGCTGTCGGGAGAGCCAGCTCCACTGGATACGGCACTCAAAAACACATCCTTCTGATGCTTCCACAAGTCTGCATTTGTAATCTGGCGATTAATACTGCGATGAGGATCAGGGAAGTTCTTAGGGGTAAATAAATAAACATGTGCGATCCCTCTGGTTTCATCTACTTTTGTAACCTTTGGAAAACACAAAAAACAACATAAGAAATACAAGTTCACATTAAATTTTGAGAGGCAGTTATAGTAACCGTAATCATTAAAACACAGTATTTTGCCAAAAACTTTGCTAAAATCCATTTTATTTAAGGAAAGATAAATGATCACAGCTTGGCAATGAATGGGCTCTGAAGTCAAAATAGTCTAGGAAACAGTGCAGCCTTATGGAAATAAAAGATTTACTAATCTTTAAAAAGTCTGAGAAAACTTTATAACCTGCTACAGGTCATTATCATTGAGAGGAAGGGATTCTACATATCATGATTAAAATAGTTTAATGACATTTCAAAACACTTAAAGTATAAATTATAAGTATGACGAACCCCCACGTACTCATCACCCAGCATCAATAATAAAAAACAATCACAATGATGGCAAAATGATTCATAAGTGTTCTGCTTAAGGCTGGTGTGTCCTCAAGACTGGGAAGGGAAGGAAAAAGCTCTGACATCCACCACATCTGTAAGCACCCCTCTATCAAATTCCTTGTCTGGTCCTAGTATATGTTCTTACACCCTTCCCCATCTCCATTACATGGGAGGAGACGGACCTGGGGAGAAAAAGAGGAAGCAAGTTCCACAGAACGGGTCAAAATCAGTTTTACACTTTTTGTCCGGGAGACCTTCTGACTACCTAACCAACTTTGCTCTTTCGGCCAGAGGTGTGTTTGTATGGAAATACCATATATTAATAATTAGGATTGTACTGCTGTATGTCGCAAGGAGCTAGGTGACTGTTGGTTATTCTCATCAGCAACTCTGGTTTATCTTAGTAATGATAAAAATAAGATACTTCCAGCCACATCTATCTTTTACCAAATAGGGCTAGAAATGAAAGGCAGGTACACAGGCCTGAAGAGTGGGAGATAACAAGGCAATCCATCTACAGTAATTTACTTAAAATGTTTTTTCTTTTTTCCAACAAGATGCCTCTATTACATTCATCCTCTGAAGTACTAATCAAATACTGACTGCGAATTCATTTTGATATTTATAATACAGAAGTACAGTTTTAAAAAGTAACAAAAAGTATTTTTATTGAGTAACCATCCAATATTCTGGCTTTAGGAGCTTAAAGAGTAGCTGAGAAAACAGTGTTATCATGTCACAATTGAAGAATATGAAATAGTATATAATTAAGCATGTAATTGTACACTATAAACCCCAGAGGAATACAAAGACAGAACAATCAGTGCTAGCTAGAATAATTTAGAGGTCTTCATGAAGATATTTTTCAAGGACATTTCATTTTAAATGTTTATATAAAACAGTCATACAATCTTCATTAGTTAACAGGGAAAAATTATCTTCTTAAATTTGTATTCTTGGATATAGGAGCAATGTTTTTGATTTAAAGATGCAAAAGTACAGAAAAAAAAACAAGAGCTAGTGAAATAAGTACAGCAGATTAAATAAACTTTAGGAAAAAGAGGCTAAAAACCACAACTATAAACAAATGATTTGTTTATAATCTATGCTACTTTATGAATAAAAAAGAAATAGAGGACTTATTTAAATGATCTTTAGAAACATTCATCAAGAGATCTGTGGTCCCTCTGTTGGGGACTTAATTCCTTACCATGAAGCAAAATAGAAATGAAGAACCATCTCTTCTACATTAATAATGGGAAAAACTATAAGAAGAGTTTAAAAATAATACTGGAGACATAGGATGACTTCTTAAATAAAAAAGAATTAAACCATAAAATATCTTACAGCTACACTTGTAGCCAATTTCCTGAATATAAAAAATGTGTTGGATGTGGAAGCATCCATTTTACAGTGAGATAAAATTCCTTCACAAAATCTAAATGAGCCCTGACAGCTGCCGGCTCCCTTTCTAAATGTATCAGGCCCAATAACATAACTAACCTTAATGCTANCTATTTTCTGAATAAAATATTTTCTAATAGAAAACAGAAAAAACATTTAAACATTCATTTTAGATATATAATTAGGTTTTAACAGTAATATGGCCAATAGATTTTTTGATAAATGACATCATTTTAAATACTAGAAAATCGCGAAAATTACTGGGTTTGTTTCACATTCAAAATTCCCATTAGTACAGTTCAAAGTCCCCTGCCTAGATTAAGACTCTGGCATCATTTTACACATTTTCTTAGGAGTAGAATAAAATGCTTTGTCCAAGAACCTACTTATTTTCCACTTTTGCAGCATACACTTGGTCTTTCTCCACTGCTATGTGGCGCTCTTCAGACACACTGTAATATAGAATCATCTCTTCCATCAGAACTTCCAACTTATGTATCTCCTGCCAAGGCTGGATGACAAAATAGCCTGGGTGACAGGCTACAGGCACGTACACATCCATGTGTTCCCCTGGCTTTGATAAGTGGACAGGAGGTGGCAATTCCTCCGTGGAGAAAGAGCTCGTGTGGTCCACCATGGACTTTTGATGACATCTTTTAGGTTCTTTCTGAAATTCTCTCCAGTGTTGCCCGACACGGGCATGTTGCCATTTTGCTGTCGGGAGAGCCAGCTCCACTGGATACGGCACTCAAAACACATCCTTCTGATGCTTCCACAAGTCTGCATTTGTAATCTGGCGATTAATACTGCGATGAGGATCAGGGAAGTTCTTAGGGGTAAATAAATAAACATGTGCGATCCCTCTGGTTTCATCTACTTTTGTAACCTTTGGAAAACACAAAAAACAACATAAGAAATACAAGTTCACATTAAATTTTGAGAGGCAGTTATAGTAACCGTAATCATTAAAACACAGTATTTTGCCAAAACTTTGCTAAAATCCATTTTATTTAAGGAAAGATAAATGATCACAGCTTGGCAATGAATGGGCTCTGAAGTCAAAATAGTCTAGGAAACAGTGCAGCCTTATGGAAATAAAAGATTTACTAATCTTTAAAAGTCTGAGAAAACTTTATAACCTGCTACAGGTCATTATCATTGAGAGGAAGGGATTCTACATATCATGATTAAAATAGTTTAATGACATTTCAAAACACTTAAAGTATAAATTATAAGTATGACGAACCCCACGTACTCATCACCCAGCATCAATAATAAAAAACAATCACAATGATGGCAAAATGATTCATAAGTGTTCTGCTTAAGGCTGGTGTGTCCTCAAGACTGGGAAGGGAAGGAAAAGCTCTGACATCCACCACATCTGTAAGCACCCCTCTATCAAATTCCTTGTCTGGTCCTAGTATATGTTCTTACACCCTTCCCCATCTCCATTACATGGGAGGAGACGGACCTGGGGAGAAAAGAGGAAGCAAGTTCCACAGAACGGGTCAAAATCAGTTTTACACTTTTGTCCGGGAGACCTTCTGACTACCTAACCAACTTTGCTCTTTCGGCCAGAGGTGTGTTTGTATGGAAATACCATATATTAATAATTAGGATTGTACTGCTGTATGTCGCAAGGAGCTAGGTGACTGTTGGTTATTCTCATCAGCAACTCTGGTTTATCTTAGTAATGATAAAATAAGATACTTCCAGCCACATCTATCTTTTACCAAATAGGGCTAGAAATGAAAGGCAGGTACACAGGCCTGAAGAGTGGGAGATAACAAGGCAATCCATCTACAGTAATTTACTTAAAATGTTTTTTCTTTTTTCCAACAAGATGCCTCTATTACATTCATCCTCTGAAGTACTAATCAAATACTGACTGCGAATTCATTTTGATATTTATAATACAGAAGTACAGTTTTAAAAGTAACAAAAGTATTTTATTGAGTAACCATCCAATATTCTGGCTTTAGGAGCTTAAAGAGTAGCTGAGAAAACAGTGTTATCATGTCACAATTGAAGAATATGAAATAGTATATAATTAAGCATGTAATTGTACACTATAAACCCCAGAGGAATACAAAGACAGAACAATCAGTGCTAGCTAGAATAATTTAGAGGTCTTCATGAAGATATTTTCAAGGACATTTCATTTTAAATGTTTATATAAAACAGTCATACAATCTTCATTAGTTAACAGGGAAAATTATCTTCTTAAATTTGTATTCTTGGATATAGGAGCAATGTTTTGATTTAAAGATGCAAAAGTACAGAAAAAAAAACAAGAGCTAGTGAAATAAGTACAGCAGATTAAATAAACTTTAGGAAAAGAGGCTAAAACCACAACTATAAACAAATGATTTGTTTATAATCTATGCTACTTTATGAATAAAAAAGAAATAGAGGACTTATTTAAATGATCTTTAGAAACATTCATCAAGAGATCTGTGGTCCCTCTGTTGGGGACTTAATTCCTTACCATGAAGCAAAATAGAAATGAAGAACCATCTCTTCTACATTAATAATGGGAAAACTATAAGAAGAGTTTAAAATAATACTGGAGACATAGGATGACTTCTTAAATAAAAAAGAATTAAACCATAAAATATCTTACAGCTACACTTGTAGCCAATTTCCTGAATATAAAAAATGTGTTGGATGTGGAAGCATCCATTTTACAGTGAGATAAAATTCCTTCACAAAATCTAAATGAGCCCTGACAGCTGCCGGCTCCCTTTCTAAATGTATCAGGCCCAATAACATAACTAACCTTAATGCTACAGTCCGAGCAATTCAAAACAGAATCTCTTAACCAAAGCACTGCATCTGGTGTCCACATGCCAATAGATTGTGGAAGATCTGCTAAACAGCACTTAATGGCCTGAAAAGAAAATATGACGGAAAAGTAAATACACCATGTTAAAATATCTAGTTATGAGTAATGTTAGTATTATTTTCCTACAAATCAAATGTTACCAAGATAGACAGCAAGCAACAACAGCTAATAATAATTACAGTTCCTGGTTTGAGCATCTGCTATGTTCCCAACCCTATTTATGTAACTACTATTGTCTTTACTCCTTTATGAGCCAGGGCTTACCCCCAGCACTCCATATACTTCCTACCATACAATACTTCTGCATGACAGGTGTTGCAGCCCCATTTCACAGACGGGGAAATGGACTCAGAAAGACTGCATAAGATACCAAAGTTGCAAAGACAGGGTTGGAACTTTTATCAAGGTCTACCCTCTACCTCAACTTAAAAAAAAAAAAACAAAAAAAAACTGCCATTTGGAGGAAATCTGACTCCTGCTGCTTCATTCAGCACTTCCTGAGTACCTCGTGGATACCAGGCACATTTGTTTGCCCTTTGAAGGAAGCTGTAATGAGAATTAAGGAGGGTGAGAAAAACTGAAATCCACAGGTCTCTAAAAGCCTCATTTTCCCCAGTGTTTTTTAGCTCCTACTGTCATTATACAAGCATCTGTAGAATGGCTACAGCAGAGGCTAAAAAGTGAACTCAGGGATTTCCTTCAGCTTCAAGCAAACCCTTGAATCAATGGAAGCAATTTTGTGAAGGGGATGAAACTCAGTTCCAGGATTCCTTTTCCTCTCTGAGCCCTTCCTGTCTTCCTGCTTTCCTCCCTCAGGAGCTCTAAGTCTGTCGCTCTGCTGGCTGGATGTGGTACCTTTCTTGTTGGAGAGGGGGTCACTCAGAGCAGAGACAGCACACTTGAATATCTGCAGGGGCTGGGCAGGCAACGAGGGAGTGAGGCAGGCCCAATGGGGCCAGCAGAGGAGAAGGCCCCAAGCTCCTTAGGAGCACTGCCCCACAAGAACAGTGCTCAGCAGAGTCCGATTTTCCAATTTGTCAAGAGAGAAGCTAGAAGCAGGATTTTTTGTGTGAAATTTTCTAATTTTAAAATGCTGGCAACCAATTCACATTTTTAAAATCCTGTAAGAGCCAAGAGCCAAAACTCCGTATTTAAGGGTTGGCTTTGGCTGACAGTCCATTGGTCTGGTACTCTGATTTAGACTCTTGGAGAGATGCTGTGAGCCAGAGGCTTGGGCTAGCTGGTTTTTAAGGTTCTCCCAACCAATAGTCTTCATATTTCTCAAATAATAAACCTAGATAAGGTTATGAAAAAAAACTTTAGTAATTGCTAATGCCATAGCATACAGGTGGTACTGTTGCGGACTTTCAGACAGTCGCAGTGATGGGACAGATTCCCAACTGCCCTCCACCCCAGGGGATCTTTTCCAGGTAAGGCTGGCCCTGCCTGGCTGTTCCAACAAGAGGTATTATTAAGTCAGAGTAGCACTTAAAGGTCTATCAATTTCCAGAACTATGGCTGAGCAATGGACAGTAAAAATGATTTTGAAAAAAGCTTCTCTGTAATAGTCACGGCTAGAAAAAGCAATGGTGATGGGAGGGAGAGACATATCAAAAGCCATGCTAATTATGGACAATGTTTTATTCACTGAGTTTGATGGCAGAAGATGTCTTCTTGAAAATATTAGTAAATAGGCATCTTGAAGTTGTAGAATACTGAATAGTTTTATTTTTTAAAAGATATTAATTTGTGCACAAAACCCTCTACTTCTCTTAAAGGTAGTGAGTAGTTCTAAAAAATTCAAAATATTCAAAATCCTTATCATCTGAACGTTCACGAATAAAGAAAGGATTGACTGAAGTTAATCTTTTAATTAAAATGTATGGTGGGGAAGTCACTGAGAAAATGATTATGTCTAACCAGATTTCCACAGAAAATGGTTACCTAAACTAAAACTCTAAAATAAACATTTATACACAATATTCTGGAACTGTATATAAGTCAGTACTGGCATCTAATTATCAAAATGGAACCTGTAACTGGACAACACAGCTTAATGACTAGATGTTCTTGAAAACAAACATTTCTCAAACAACAGTCTGTAAATATGACTGGTCTTGTCTAAGTCAGCCACGTTTTACTTCTGAAAACTAGTAGACAACTACATTTGGACAATTTCCAATTTTCTTAAAAATTAATGAGATCAAAACTGAGAAGGCATCTTACAATAAGATTATGAACACATCCAAATCTGTTCCAGCAAATCTCCCAGGCTGGTAACATAGTACCTGAGGTGGTATTGCAATCATTTCTTGTAGGAACCGAGGTGGAATTTCCCTGAGCTCTGACACTTTCACAGATGTCACAGTGCCAGAGTCCAGGAACTGAACATCAAGAGCTCGGCTGCTGTGAACGTTTGTGATCTGAAATGAGATAAGTGTTGGCTAATTTATTAGCATATTCAAAAGACAAAAATGCTTCTGTGCAATTATATTTTGTACAATCCTGAATTGCATATTAAAAGCAATAGACTAACAATGTTAAAATTTTCCCTTAATTTAAAATGTATTTACTTATTATTATTATATTATTATTATTATTATTTTGGGATGGAGTTTTGTTCTGTCGTCCAGGCTGGAGTGCAGTGCTGCAATCTCGGCTCATTGCAACCTCTGACTCCTGGGTTCAAGGGATTCTCCTGCCTCCGCCTCCTGAGTAGCTGGGATTACAGGTGCCCACCACCACACCCAGCTAATTTTTTTGTATTTTTTAGTAAAGATGCAGTTTCACCATGTTGGCCAGGCTGGTCTCAAACTCCTGACCTCAAAAGGTCCACCCACCTTGGCCTCCCAAAGTGCTGGGATTACAGGTGTGAGCCACTGCACCCAGCCTACTAAATACTGTTTTAGAGTAGAATTGCTTTCAACACCTAGTTAATCAGTAATAATCAGCAAACTGATAACAAACTGTAAAATAAGTATAGTAATATTTATTATTTCTCCAATTCTAGGACATGATTTATTATAAAATGATTTGATACATTATTATATACTGCTGATTAAAAGATACAGTCTGTTCTCCAAAATATTACAATATAAAGGAAAAACTATTGTTTTGGGGTCAAAACAATAATTACCTTTGCAATTATTTGTATAACTATCAAGAATAAATACATGATTAAACATAGGATCTGCTTTTCACTAATTATTTTTCCTTCCCTGACTTTCCATACATCACTAAGAGAACGAGTACTCAAACCTTTTGTCTACCTTGAAGGTAGACAATATACAATTTGATAGTAACAAAAATAATACTAGATATTTATCTAAAGTATTTGGACATACACCAAGAAGGCTTCTTTTTACCAAAAATGCATAACCAAAATTTAAACATGAAGATACTCAAATTGTGAGATACTTTACAACATAATGCTATTCTTCAAGAAGTCAGGAACAGCAAAAAAAGGCTGGAGTATACTAGCCAGACTGGAGTATACTAAGAAGGCATGACAACTAAAGACAATGTGGGATCCAGATTGGATGCTGGAGCAGAAAAAGGACTTTGTGGGACAATTTGGGAAATGTATGTTCTATGGATTAACTAATGGTTTTGTATTAATGTCAATTTCCTGGCTTTGAAAATTGTGCAATGGTTATATAGATGTTAACATTTGCAGAAGGTAAAAAGCCAATGAGACCTCTTTGTGCTATTTTTGCAACTTGTAAAAAAGGAAAATTATTTCAAAATAAAAGTTTAAAAGTTGGTATGCATACACTTATATATTTTAAACTAAATTACACAGAACTTTAAGATCTGAAGAATGCCATGATCTTTTCAACGAGTCATGTTTCTGAAGCTTATCCCTAGGCACATATCCCTTGGTCATATGACCCGAGATTTCAGTCTTCTGACATACATTCACATTAATAGCAATAATTACTTCAAAACTGCTACTCTCATTAAAGTAGACATGACCAAGTTTTATTTAAATAATGAAAAAAATCAATTAAGTTATCAATATGTTGCTGCGTAGCATTTAAAAAATTCAATAAAGCAATGATTCTTACCTTTTGGGGGTTGATTTGAGAATCTTATAAAATTATGCATACTTTTCCCCCAAAATATATAATACAAGCACACAAACAATTTGCATACAATTCCAGGAGGGTTGAGGGACCCCCTGAAAGTTGAGGTCCTTGCATCTAGGTTAAGAACCTCTGTATCAAAGGAAAAAAAGAAAAAAAAAAATCAAGCCAATGTTTTTTCTTATTTTTTAGTTTTTTTTTTTTTTTTTTTTTTTTT
>NW_016808848.1:1652698-1716393 GCF_001698545.2 Rhinopithecus bieti
TTTTTTCTCTTTGGTTTTGTAGAGATGGTATCTCACTATTGTGCCCAGGCTGGTCTCAAACTCCTGACATCAAGTCATCCTCCCGCCTTGGCCTCCCAAAATGCTGGTATTACAGGTGTGTGCCACCTCAAACTAGATGAAGAAAGACAGAGGGAGGGAAAGCAACCACAAAAATCCAAAACCTGCATTTTTAAAAAACATACAGAAACACAGGATAAACCATAACAAAATTCAAGTTCATAACTGAGCTTACAAGAAAATAAGACAATTGTTAGTGACTAGACATAGAAGAGTATGTGAACATTAAAGCCAAAATAGTCCTGAGCAGGAGACACGGCCTTAATCCAGGCAGGAGGGAGGGAGGATCTGACACTGCCCCATGAAGCCATAGCTCTTAAAGGGATATACTCTCAATGGAAGGGCAACTTTGGACAGCAATTAAGCAAGATCTAGTAAAACTGAAGATATGCATTCCCAATACCTAGAAACTCCATTCCTATGTATGTACCCTGGAAGACACGGACAGGAAGGTTCAAAAAATTAGGAACAATCTAAATATCCATCATCAGGAAGATGGAGTGATAACGTTGGCATATTCATAGTGTTGAATCATACAGCAGTAAAAATAGATGAACTAGAGCTGCACACATCAACATGAATGAATCTCACAAACATAATGAATGAAAAAGCATGACCAATACCTCTTACTACTTACATAAAGTTTGAAAATATTTATTCATTTAGTTATATTTATTCATTTACCTTTATATTCCATACACATATTCATTAATATATTTCCACTATTTATATATAAAAATACACAGTAAAAGTGTGTATCTACAAGTACAAATACAGTAAGAATATAAACCAGTAAGAATGAGAAAAAACAAATGAAACTGGGGTGGAGGCAGAAGAAAGGAGATGTAAACTTTCTTCGACCATAACTTCGACCAGGAAACTTCAACCATACTGGTCATGTTTTATTTCATAAACTGGTGATAAGTCTGTGAGTATTTATTCCATTTTTTTAAAAAACCTATGTGTATATTTCAAATATTTCACAATAAGTTAAGATTAAAAAGCCAAGTGACTGATTTTTACCTCTACTCGTAACCATTTTCCTTTGCAATGGAAGAGGCAGATTTTCCCACAGAAGGGTAATGAAACAAAGCACTCGGAGGTCATGTGCTACAAAACAGAAATGCATGATACTCTTATTACTCTTAGCAAAGAGCATATTGCTACACCATTAGAAAAACAGATTGCTGTGGCACTGGCAGACTTAACCGACATGTTATCAGACTTCCTGTGAGCCCTTCCCCTGCAGGAAGCACACTGCAATGGATGCAGCAAATACACAGGGTTATAAAACTTTTGTCTTGTTACTCATACATTTGTTGACATCAGTAGTTTACTCTCCCTACATGCACATAGCTCATATATCAGCATTGTTAACATTTCTAAAAACATTAGCCTAATATCATTATGATTCACTTAGGTACTGGCTCCATCAGTTACACATGAAGAGAGGTGTTGAATCTGACAAAAAGGAGAGCAGCATGGATGAAAAGTGAGGAGGGTGCACGAGCTGTCTGTAGGCCTATTCTTTTCATCTCTTCACATTTAGATGCAAAGATAACAGTTTTCTAAATTAAATGTTTTCTAAAGAAAACATTTTTCTAAACAAATTCTAAAAACAAAGAAATGTTATCAATACGAATATGTATGTCAGTGCCAGTTAAATACCAACAAATCACAGCTGTAAAGATGAAGTCTCCTCATCTTCCTCTTCCGCTGTAGTTTGAAGTTGGGGGTACCTGCCCATGGTCTCTTTCTGTTCAGGGTGTGTGTTTCTACTCTCCCCAAAGGCAATGTCTCACTTAGGTTACGAGTGCAGTAGGAAATATCGAGTCCTTTTCACCACCATAGGTTACAAGGACAACATCCATACAAATGAGTCACTGGAGTCAGCTAAGCTGGGGGTTTCAGATTTTTCAAAGATAGACTTAAAATTAAACCTCTGTAACACAGAACAAGATAAAGCTATAGGAATGTCTCAGTTCCAGACTGTACTTTGAACGCGGGTTTAAACTGATTCAGTGCATATTTTGGCGTGCCTAATCTACATAAGACACTAGATTCGGTAGTGTAAGGGATACAGAAAATTGGTAAGGTACAGTCTACGCCCTCAAGAAGCATACACTCTAGAAAGGCAAATAAGTACCCAGATAGCTAACATGCAAACTGAACATGAATGCCCTGAGGGGCCTGATGTGCTTTGTGGGTCAGAGGGAAGGGTTCACTTCCAGGGACGAGGGGGTAAGGGCAGAAGTGGCAGTAGGGTTTAGTGATTTGGAAAGCACAGCATATTCTGAAATATGACCATAATGTCCTAATGGAGGTAAGGAAACCATTTTAGAAACTTAAAGCACAATAAAACCTCTGCAGAGCTTGATTCAGAAAAAAATACTATAATTAAAGGATATGGAGCTTATTAATACAATTTGGACTGCAGAACCACATTTATCAGGTGGCACGTTCTCAGGTCCATAAAGAGCTCAAGGAGTGATGTCTGAGGAGGAAGATGAAGGCAGAATTGAGGAGGAAAGTTTTATTATCCTCCTAAATTCCAAGGTTTCTCCTTGCCTGAGGCAGAAGAGTCAGCTGGCTCTAGCAGACAGTCACAGGCAGCTGCACTGTGGCATCATCAACTGCATGTTATAAATAACACATCTACTGTATTGCTGAGCACTTACTACATGACAGGCACAGTGTCCTCAGGACAATCCTATAGGGTACACACTATTGCTATCTTCGTTTTACAATGAGGAAACCAGTGTTGTGTTTTTCTTTTAAAACTCTGAAGTCTGGAGCTCTTTACCTACTATTCTAGAGATTCCATTTCGGACTACTAAGAAATTGTTCATACTTACGCAACTTAGTAAATTACCCTTGTTTGTAATTTTAGGGCTAATTTTAGAAGTAGAAGAGGTTCTGCTATACCTTGCAATGGAAGTAGTCCTCTATCTTATGTAGAAGGTCGTTGAGCTTGTTCAGACCCTTACAAGGCACCTGGCAGTAGAGTGTCCCATCAGAGCAAATATTAGTTACTTTGACATTTGTGTACATGGCGTCAACCTATAACAGACAAAGGATACCTCGTGAATGCTTGAGAGCAGAATGCAGCTCTTACCTACCTAAAGGGTGTCTACCTAAACATCCCATTACAAGTCTCTGCATTTTAAAATCTTTAAGTTAGAGTATATGTAAGATGAAATGCAATTTATAGCTTAAATGTACAAAACTAATCTAGATTCTTTTCTTTTTAAAAGAAATGTCTAATATCATTTATGTCAAGCACAAAATAGACATTGTGCATACACTCCCACACTCCATTGTCTGAAAGGCCAAGACTATCTTTAATGTTGGTTTATTTTCTTATCATTTATTTAGAAAAAGAATTACATAAACCATGTTTTGCAACATTAAGAGAAGTGAAAATAAACTCTCACAAAATTAAATCCTTCATCAGCCTACTTTCTAACCCATGTCCTGAGGCCACATGAATTTGGGTAATTTTAAAAAACCATAATCAAAATTAATATTCAAATTTATCCATTTTTAGTCAAACCATAATAAAGACATTCACAGTGGTTCTACTTACTAAAACAGAAGTTTCCCATTGTTTCTATGAAGTCTTTAAAATGACCATTTTAAACATCTCATCCTATTCTCCTGAGTAGATATTCTATAATTTATTTAAAGGCTTCCTTCTTTTGGGGCATTTATGTTCTTCACATCAAAAAAATGTTAAAGCTAATAATAAACATCTTCATGGACCCAATTTTCCCTTCTTTTGTGTTATTTTTCCTTATTATCTTTACAAAATAATCTCATATAAAATCAATAGATGCTCTTTGTAGGAAATGGAAAATAAAAAATCCAGTTCCTAAGAAACAATTACTCTGAACATTTTGGTATTTTTTTCCCTTCTAGCCCCACTCCCTCCTTTTTCCCCCTCAATGTAGATGTAATCTGTCTCTATCAAAGCCTAAAATGTGTAATATTCTGGTGATTTTTCTCTCATACAAAATGTGTAACAAGCAACAACAGTGATCACAGTGGTACCTGCAGGTGAACCTCTAGTGACTTGTCACATATAGCCTTCAAGCAGGTGGCATTGATATTGATATCATCTTCTCCTGAGGTATCGTATAGAACAACAAGTGGAATGTCAGCTTTGTCAAGTATTTCCACTGCAAAGATCTTTCCACAAGTTAAAGACTCAACCACCTTCACTAGATCAGGGTCATCACTCAGGACTTCCAAGCCTGAAAAATATTGGATCTTTTAATTTCTACTTAATTAGCAAAATCATTAAAAGATGAATAGATGGATTGTGTCTGTTTTGACCATTATTAAAATTATAAGCCTACTGCAAAATTATTAAATTTTATATGAAAGCTTTGCTTTATAATCTTTATCTTACCTCTTAGGTTTTAAAAAAATATAATGTAAATGCCCTTTTGAATGATACACTAAGGCAGGCAATCTTAAAACAAGCAGAAAAATGGATGATCAATCAGAATTTCCACCTTGGGAGAAACAGTCTTCACTTTATACACGAACACATATTTAAAACCAAAAACCTAATACATATGAGAAGCCATCAATCATGTCTCCCAGTCATATGTTTGTAATGCACTTCCTACATATATACAATTATTTTTCTTATAAAATGAACATTTATTGGAAATTGAGACAACCATGTTATTTCTTTTTCACTGACCCTTAGGACACCAAAGAATCTTCTGATTTATCGAAGAGAGATTAGGTAGTGCTTAACATAACACAGGTATTAGGTGAATTTTGTTGTAGTCCAACTACTCTTTAAATTCTTAGAAAACTGTAGTTCCACATAACATATATGACAATTCTAAGTTAACGTATTAAATGAATTAAAACTAGCTCATATTTTCCCCAATGGTACTATAATGCCTATTTCCATATTTTCCTACTTTAAATCTACAAGCTAAAATTCAGACTCCTCCTGAGTTTTTTTCTTTTTCTTGTTCTGTTCTCCAGACATAGAACTTTGAACTTTTCTCAAACATTTAATTTCAACACCCTAAATCCTGTTCTATGCTCTTGATACATTCTTTCCAACACCAACTTCCAAAAGTTGTTAACAAGTTTTTAAAATTTCTTCAGGTTTATCTCACAGACAGATAAGAGCCAAACCCAGCTCCTGTGACATAAGAATTCATCCCACTGAGGAGGAGGCATTTTTTCAGAGTACTCATTTTCATGAAATAATTATGATCATTTTCTGCATTTGGCTCAAGTCCCCCTGGCATTGTGCATATTTCAATGCCTTTCCTTATCACGAACATGACCAATGTGTTCTCTGTCCTTTAAGTTTATCCCTACACGGCACTCTCATACATGTGGATTCCTCTGTTTCCTTTAGGAGGAAGGAAAAGAACAATGATACATCTACTATGCCAGAAACTGCAAGTGACCTGTGATCAAACTCATGTTTAGGCATATGAGGGTGCGTCAGTCACACCCTCACAGCATCACCACAGTCCATCTCAGCAGGAAAGGGGCTGAGAGTCACCTCATAACACGCTGAACAACGTATTGAAACTGATCAAATGTCATGAAACAGGGCCTCCATCAATTGTTACTAGGGCAGTTAGAACAAGAAAAATCCCTTTAAGATGGCTAATAGACATTTTATAAGAAATTATAATACATTTTATATATAACATAAAATATAAAACATTATAACATTTTATAATGGTATCTTATAAAGAACACATTCGACATGAATTTAAACCTTTCAAGAAGTAACATATTATAACACGAGATACTTAGTCCATTTTAGGATTCAACCATCCAAATATATAACCATCCAAATATACCTAAAAAAAAAAAAATAGGTAATAACCTATTGAAATGGAGAGAATTTTTTAAAAAGTTCCTCTTACCTGCAAGCTTACATTTTGTAGCTTGAAATGAGAGTGAACAAAACTTCGGGTTTAATTTGTATGCTTTGTTTTTTTCAACATTTTCACTAAAACCATAGTCAACATAGCATACCTAATGATTAAAAAAACACAATGTTTAGTTCTTTATCCTCTCTTTAACAAATCCATTTGATACACTTAATTGGCTCAATCTTATTCCATAATCAGCAAGCTGAGTGGCACAGTGGCACCTGGAAAAAGCTAGGGAGGTGCCCCTGACTTACCACAGAAGAGAAAGACTGGAGCTGAGACCAAGGAAACCAGAGCTCCTGGTTCCAGGTCCCAGTCTTCTACCTCACCCTACCCCTTCAAAGGGAAGAACAAGACTGCTCAGCCCCACCACCTTGCTGTTGCCAGTCTCTCAGCAGCCTATCTACCTGGTTCTGCCAACTCTGCTCCCCTTCCCTTCGGTACTTTCATTATAATGCCTGCATCAGCTTATTCTTTTTTGAGTTACACATTTCCACCTGTTCCCTGGACAGCAGTGTTTGTTTCTATGGCAGGCATCATCCTTGTGGTATCTATCAGATTCTAAATCCCCAAAGCAGCATTTGTGATGGTTGCTCTCAGCTACAGTGCTTCCAGGGACCGAGATGCTTCATCAATGACAGCAATGGTATCACTGCTGAACAGCATGGAATTCTAAACTGGAAAACAGGTGTACCTACTTTTTTCAAGGGTGTGAAGCTGGGTTAGGCCTTCTTTCAGCTCAGCAAAAGGCCCTAAGTCTGCTGAACAGAGGTCTGTGTTTGCAGAAACCTGCACAACTTTTCCTCACCATTAGCACAGATTGTTAAGAGCCTGGATATTATTTTTAAGAATATTTATAGAATCTTCAGTTTAAAAGGATTATATAAACACAAAGCCTTTTTTTGAGAAAATAAAATCTAGAAACATTAAGCTATGGTTTAGAATAACCAAGAATCTAAGGGAAAATGTTGAAAACCTAATATGCATCTCTAATTAAAGCAGATGATGGTTATTAAAAGAAACAAAGCAGACAAAACAACAACAAAAACCAGGGCAAAGTCTTGGCCTTAATACCAAGTAACATGAAGTAGGCTCCTTTCACTGCTTCCCTGAAAATAAAGTCCACAGGCCAGCTTCTTAGTACCTAGATCATGGTACTAAACACACGAAACAAAAACCCTCCCCAGCAGAGAATCTAAGGGAAAAAAGCAGAAGACACCACTAACTCCGTTTCCTGGCCATGTGATAATGTGATAAGTGGGCCTGTGGGGCCTGTCTACCTTGTATCAGAAAGATCATCTCTTAGAATCCACATCTGACTCAACACTGACTTAGGCCTAGATCGCTGGCAGGGCTGCATGTCAGGCAGCTGGCCATTTAAGTGCACAAGTCTATTTCTCCAATCCCAAATTAGCACCTGTTTTTGCTTCTCATAGGCCTCAGGAGTCAGGCAGCTCTCATTTCCTTTAATAGCTATTGCCACCTACAACTGAGATTCTGTTCTTCCAGGCCCAAAATGGAGATAACGTGGTCTGACAATAGGACATAGCATGTGAAATCATGACTCCTGGGAAATTCAGAACATATTCTTAGCACAAGAACAGATTAAAGAATAACTGCTCCAAAGCTTCAAAGTGTTTCTGAACTGTTTGTAGCTTCTTTTGTTGTTTTTAATCATACATGTTTGTATGGCAACTGCAGTTTATAAAACACTCGTCCATGCACTGTCCAGTGTTGACTCTCACCACACCCTGCCCTGTGTCCTTTGCTCTGTGAGGGCTCAGTAGCCTCTCTCTCTCTCTAATGTCCTGGGATCAGGGTCAGTAGTCACATAATCCTGGCATAAGGCCCCAGTCCATTCCTGGTTCTCTGGCACCATCAAGTGGCCAAAGGTCTCCCAGCACTACCTATCACCCAGCAGACTGCCCTGGGACAAGGGCCTGGGTCAGGCCAAACTGGCGCCAGCCTAAGCGGGTGACCACATCTCCTGTTTCTCCTACTCACCAAAGATCTGACAGGGAAAGCAAGGAGGGAATCAGTACTTACCACCAGACAAAGTTCAATTCAAGCAAAGCAAGACTGGTGCTAAGTAGCTGGGGTTTCTCCAAATAAAGGGAGAAATCGTCTTTGTCAGCTTCATGGGGATGTGGGGAACAAGTTCAGGCCTGGATTGCTACAATCACTGCTGTCCCAAGAGCTTGCTGCTGCACAAGATACCAAGCTACCCTTTTCATTCTTCGCATCCAGCCCGTAATTCTCAGCAGAAATGACAAGGCTGGTCATTCCCTTCGTCATGAGATGCTTTCTTTTTCTGGCTTCTGTGACACCACTCTCTTGGTTTTTCTTCTTTGGCCATCTTTATAGGCTTCTCTGCTCCCCTTATGCCTCCATGTAAATACTGAAGGGTTTCAGGACCTGGTCCCAGGCCCCTCCTCCTCTCTACGTGTATTCCCTCTCTAGGTGATCTCACCTCGCCCTGTGATTTCACACGGCACCTATATGCCGATGCTTCCCAACCTGACACATCTCCAGTCCTAACTGCTCCCTGAGCTCCAAACTCATCCATGTGACATCTGATAGCTATTCTCAAACCTAGCAGGTCCTATGAAATTCTCAATTGTTCTCCACAATGGTTTTTCTGACGTCCCAATTTCAACAAATGGCACCAATATCCAATTGCTCAAGCCCCAAACCCAGTAGCTATCTTGAATCTTCTCTTCTGCTTACCATCCACTTCCAACAAGTTAGTGTCCTGTCAGTTCTATCTCCAAATATATCCTGAATCTCTTCCACTACCACCATCTTCACTAATCCAGGTTACAAGGTAGCTGGCTATTACAACAGCCACCTAACCAGTATTACTTTCCTTCTGTGCCCTACAGTCCATTCCCAACAACAGTCCTAGAACGATTTCTGAAGCATCTAAATGAGATCACATCACTCTGCCTATCTCTTGCTTCAGAGTTATTTTCTATCATAGTGCCTTGGTTATTTCCTTCATTGGACTAAAATTGTTTTGCGTGTTTACTGTATGCTTGTCATTGCTCTTTTCTCACTAGAATGTAAGCTTCTTCAGAACAAGGACTTGTATGTTTTGTTCTTGGCTCCAGGAAAAAGTGAAAAAGTGTATCAGGCAGATACAACATGATGAGAGTATCTGATTTTACGGATAAGCAATCAGGGAAGTTAAATAACTTTCCCAAGGCCACGCAGCTAGAAATGGCAGAGCTGAGACTCAGTTCTATCTGACATGAGAGCTTGAATTCCCGAAGTAGAAGGAGGGAGGGAGGGAAGAAAGTGACTGCCCTATAGACTTTAGACTGGGAGATATCCTTGTGGAATATCTGCAATATTTATTGTAAATATTGTTCCACTGTTAATGTGTCACTAGGATTTACGTATGATTCTTCTCTTCATAAGAAATCTCTGTGCCTTAAAATAGCTTAGCTTTTGCTGAACTTCCTAAGGGCCAGGGGAGTGAAATGGCCAGGAAATAGTTTATCTAGGAACGTTTAGGGATAGTTATCTCCTATCAACTAGAGACCTAGAGGAATGGAGGGACTTGACCAAAGGCACACACCCAGATACAGGCAGACTCAGGACTAGTGTCCAAGTCCTGTGTTCTCCATTGGCCCAGTGATCATCGTGGTCCTTAGCTTCTTCCAGGTGTCAAACTTTAAGTATAATTTATACTGAATAAAAGATACCCGTTTACAATACAGTTTGATGGGCTTTGACCAATGTATATATCCATATAATCATCAAAATAATCAACATATAGACCATTTACACCACTCCAAAAGTTTCCTCTTGCCCTTTGCAATTAGCCCCCCTCCACCTCCTGTCCCAGGCAACCACTGATCTGATTTCTATCACTGTAGATGAATTTTACCTGCTCTTAGACATCATTTACACGAAATCATACACATTACTCTCTTGTGCCTGACTTCTTTTGCTCAGCACAAAATCTGTGAGGTTTGTCCATGAAACTGTTTATATCTGTAGTTAATTCCTTTGTATTGTTGAACAGTGTTCCACTATATGAATAAACTACAATTTGTTTTTATGATTCACCTGTTGGTGAACATTTGGGCTGTGTCCAGTTTGGGGCTATTAATAATGCTACAACACTCATGTATGTACAAGACACCTTGTGGGCCTTAGGGGTCATATGGTAAGTGTTCATAAGAAACTGGCAAACTATTTTCCAATTTTCAGATTTTTAAAGTCAGTCAAATTACTCAGAACTCGTGCCTCTGTAGATTCAGCTAGGACATTTCCTAAATGCCTCTGCAGATGGGAAAGGGTGGGTGGGTGGTTGGGTGAGCTTACTTCTGGAGAGGGTCAGGGCCTCTCCTATTGAGCAATCTGCTAAGAAACAGCAGTATCCCTTTCTGACCTCCTAACTCCCACTTGTAGCGGGGGGTTCAGTGGCCAGTAACTGATGTACTTAAGCCTGGGTTCAGGGACTGGTCATTTGCACTCAATGACACATATAGGATTACCAGCTGGCAGCTGATAGTGGCACACGGAATAAGGTTTTGTATTATGGAACAGAGCCTGCAGAAATAGAAACATATTTCCCTGCTTGCAAAATCTAGAGAAAACCAAAAGATCTTAGATACATTCCCCTCATAGTCTAAGAGTGCTCTGTATAAATACAAGGGACTATAGAAGTGGGGAACAAGGGCCACCCTTCTACACAGTGTCCTTCCCATCATGAAGGACAGAAATGAACCCAAGTCTTAAAAAGCATTTTCCTTTAGGGAAGGGAGACATCTTAACACTCGAGAAAGAAAAGACTTTTTCTCCCTCCAAATTCTCTATCAAGTAGCAGGCCCATGATTCAAAGGATAAATTCCAAATAGACATACAGCTTCCACCCAGATAGAAAGAAGTGACACATTAAAAATACACCAGTACAACTGACCACACAGCACATGGAGCTAATACATAATTTCTCTGTATGTTATTTGGGTGTTCCAAGGCCCTGAGACACTACCCTCAGGGAAACTGTCCTTCTTGGTCTCTGCATTGACAGTATGAAAAGGCAAAGGGCAGAGGCTGATATCCACGAATGGAGTCAAGCCCAGAAGAGTCTGCTGATGGAAGAGAGTGGCAAACGGGCCCACTGGCCTTTTCAAGAGGGTGGAGAAGGCTACGCCGGGAGCAGCTGTGGAGAAGGACCTGTGTCTTGGCTACAGAATAGGGAGAAGAAGAATTGTCTCCTTTGGTCTGTATGGCTTCCCTCACTCCAAAGTACTGGCCTTGATAAGAGGCCCACAGAGTTCTGGTCAGTATTCATTATACATCCCCTAGGAATAGGAAGTACCCTTCCCTGATTGGATAATGGGTTATGAATACTCCCATGGGGAATTTATTTTTCTTAATTAAAACTCTTGAGATAATATGACTACCACAAATTTAAAGGTTGACAGGGATAACCTTTTACAGATATTATCTTTTCAACTTCCTCTGAAAACTACATATAGTTATAGGATACAACATTTAAATTTGAAAAATGTAAAAAATATTTACATTTGGAAAATAATAAGGTATTTGTATCCATAATGCTATGACAAAGTAAACAGTGCTTGCCTTTATTTTGTTCTCTTCTGTTGAGATGACCTGTGCTCGTAACCAGGCGTCCTCCTCGGCATTTACGGCCAGCAACTGCCCAACATTCACAGCCTGGACTGGTATGACCTTAGGATTCTTACTGTAATATTCCTTCATCTCATCTTCCATTAATTCCTGAGCAGCAGAATAGTCTTTGCCCACATACCTGAATCAGTTAAAAGAAAACGCAAATGAAGTAACCTAGAAGAAGGAAAACAATAGGAATTTGTTTTTGTCCTTCTGTTTTCTCTGCTGCTGTCTTTGGTTCCAGCCTCGGACTTGCTTATATCAACAGGGAGGAGAACGTGTATTCAATGAAATACTTATCTCTTGAAAAAGATAAAGGGGCTGGGCACAGTGGCTCACATCTGTAATCCCAGCACTTTGGGAGGCCGAGGCGGGTAGATTACAAGGTCAGGAGTTTGAGACCAGCCTGGCCAATATGGTGAAATCCCATCTCTACTAAAAATACAAAAATTAGCTGGTGTGGAGGCAGGTGCCTGTAGTCCCAGCTACTTGGGAGGCTGAGACAGGAGATTTGCTTGAACCCGGGAGGTGGAGGTTGCAGGTTGCAGCGAGCCAAGATCACACCACTGTACTCCAGCCTGGACGATAGAGTGAGACTCCCTCTCACCCTCTCAGATAAGGGATAATGGAGATCGCACAAAACACACACCAAACAACACAGCAAACGTTTGGTCCAACATATCCCACAACAAAAAAACATGGAGCAATCCAGACAACGAGAGGGCATAACAGGAAGCAGTGATAGTGTCCTCAGGAAGGACAAAGCTGAGAAGAGTCAGGAAGGGGAGAGAGGAGGAGACATGGAAAATGGAGACACCAAGGGAGGCCTGGAGGCCAGAGAAGCGAGGGTCGACGCTGGATCTTGACTAAGGCTGCTGGAAATCTTTACAGATTACTAAGAAGAGAATCTAGAACACAGTTTTGCCCTGACAAGGGCTGGGTCAAGCTTTGAAACCGCAATGAAATTTTACTAGAGAAAAAACAAAGCTTTAAGTACACTAAACACAACAATGTGACACCTCCTCCAAACTTATTAAAGAATTTGAACACATTACAACAAAATGTTGACTTCTGATACCCTTAAAAGAGGTACCATATTCTAGTCAAATATCTCTAAAATTGTATGCTTGTTGAGAAACATTTATTTTTCAGGATTGTGTCCTTATTTCCTTCTACAATTTTCTATTGTTGACAAATGTGGTCACCTTGTTCCAGTTCATGTTATCAAAACAGGCTACTGTTTTCTTGCGCTTTAGTCCTCAGAGATGATTTCATCCAGGGTCTCCTTCTAGGGTGTAAAACCTGGCATATCAAGTTTGGGTCATGTAACAGAAGCTGTTCCAGTCATAGGATCAAGGCCTTTTTAGCTGGAAGGCTATACTCTTTTTTTTTTTTTTTTTTTTTGAGGCGGAATCTCGCTCTGTCGCCCGGACTGGAGTGCAGTGGCCAGATCTCAGCTCAATACAAGCTCCGCCTCCCGGGTTTACGCCATTCTCCTGCCTCAGCCTCCCGAGTAGCTGGGACTACAGGCGCCCGCCACCTCGCCCGGCTAGTTTTTGTATTTTTAGTAGAGACGGGGTTTCACCGTGTTAGCCAGGATGGTCTCGATCTCCTGACCTTGTGATCCGCCCGTCTCGGCCTCCCAAAGTGCTGGGATTACAGGCTTGAGCCACCGCGCCCAGCCAGAAGGCTATACTCTTAACAGCACCAGCATCACTTGGCCCAGGAGACGGGGGAGATGCCACAAGAATCTTGTTCTTTGTATTGTTCCAGGTTTTACCCAGGCTCCAAGTGGGCCTGTACAGCTCTAAGAAATGGTTCCTTTAGGACTATTTCTATGTATTCTTGGTAATTATCAGCAGGGCAGAAGATGCCATAGTCAAGCTATTCATTACGGGGGGGGGGGGGGGAGTGAAAAACACCTCAGAAAGTCCTACACAAAATGGAAACCATGTGCAATGGCTATTTTAAAATGAAATATTATGTGCATATTATTGGCTTCAGAAATAGCTGCAGAAGCTTTGCCATAGTCTTATAGTTTAAATTTAATTTTTTTTTTTTTTGAGACAGGGTTTCACTGCTATGCTACCTAGGTTGGACTCCTGGGCTCAAGCAATCCTCCCACCTCAGTCTGCTGAGTAGTTGGGAGGATGTGTATGTGCCACTGAGCCAGCTACCATCATTTAAATGTATTCAGCTTTGCAAATACTAAGGCATTGCCTGGAATGCAGTTGCACTCTTGGCTCTGAAGTCCTCCAGAAGGTCTGCAACTGCACCCAAGTGCCCATTTGCTGGGACCTAGAGTCTCACTGGGCCTTCCCCTAGCTCTGCTACATAGCCCTGGGTGCTCAACTGGCAGAGGCCTGGGCTGCAGCCCTGACATGGTGGTCTGCCAAACACAGGCTCCTGCCAGAGGGGAGGATGGTGATGAGAAATGGCTAGGCATCTGCAGGCAGCTTCTCTTCTCTTAAGCAGCCAGGAGAGAAGGAGGGCTGCACAGATGGGGGGAAGAGGGAGGGTGTTGGACGAGGCAGAGTGCAGGACTGACATTACAGGTGTATGAGAGTGAGTAATGACGAGAATGAGGTCATATATTATCCTCAAATTACCTGAGCAAGGGGGGAAAAGAATGATGGATAGGTCAGTTTAGGGATGCCCTAAATATGAAGTTTTACAAAGTTAATTTTTGAGACAAGGGATTCCCATATTTGAGATGAGGGTTCTGCCCCAGTACCCTCCAGGCGCTAATGAGCCAGAGATTCAGCTTCCAGTGCCTACTGCCTGCCTGGGTGAAGATGAGGGTACAGAACAGGGTTCAGTCTGGTGGAGGTCTGCAAAGTCTTGTGGGGAGGGCAGAAACCAATAACCTAGGGTCAGCCTAATGGCAGACATTACCCATCTTGCTTGCTGGTTGCCAGCCACTCTGCTGAACACATAAAATGCTGACACCAGGATTTAAATTCCTACTGGGAAAAGGTATTTAAATAATCTGAAGACCCTGGATACAATCATCCTGGAATAGATTAGAACCCTTCTACTAAAGTCCTAGAACTGATCCAGACCCCTGGCAAACCTTAGTGTGAACAACAGAAACCATGTGATTGGTATGGCCTGGTGCTTGGTCTCTGACTATGGCACCAACAATTACTGGTTAACAGATACCAAAGGATCCTGCCATGGAAGTTTCTTTATAGTATAGTCAAATGGAGAAAGGTGGCAACGTGGCCTTCAATATCTGTCCCTTTCCTTCAATACAATAGTGAAACATATTGGGACCTCTAACCCTCAGCAACCTATTTATATCTTCAGGCCACACACCTTAGAATAAAAGCTTTATCCTCTCTAAACTTTCTGGAGGTTCTTCTAGTTTGCGCATCTGAAGATACTAGGTTCACTTTATTATCTCCTCAGATTTCATTTGCTCAAATGGAAGAGCTTTAAATTTTTGAGCTCTTCTTTCATTGAAGGATTCTGATTATTTTTTGTGGTTCTTCTTTGGGCCTTTCCATTCCAGTTAGGGTCTCTGGAGGAGTGACAGCCCAAATCAAAGGACCATTTGGTTGAAGGAGCCCAGATTCTGTTTGCTTCAGCATTTTTCTGATCTGCCCACCCATGGCCACACCCTGGACTGGTGCCTCCAGTGGTTCAGCTACATAGGTTCCCATTCTTTTTCCCAAATGGAGACTGCAAATTATAGTCTTTCTATATTTTCCATGTATTCTGCATTTTCTCCAAAAGTCCAAGACAGGTGCCTGGAGCTGGACTGCTTTTTGTTATTCTAGTTACTGTTAGCTACTTAGGCAATGATGCCTCCTCTCAGGCAACAATACTGAAAGACTCAAACAACAGATCCCCTTTGGGTCCAAAGTCTAATCTGATGTATTATACAAGGAAAGCAGCTCTGAGCTATTTTTACTTTTAGGAAATACTACATAGTCCCGGATTAAATAGTATTATGTAGTGTGTGGGGCACTTGCTTTTTCTGCAAACTAGGTATTGCTTTTGACATAATGTAGTTCCCATCATGTTTTTGACATAAATCTTTTTTCAAGTTCATATTATCATTCCAATTTTTAAAGTTATTAGTAATCTTAGGATAGTTGTATATTTTGAACATTTAACAAATATTAATACATTATTAAGCCTCACTATAACTCTATAGAACTAAGAATATATTATTTTTCCTTTAACCCTCAGCATCCATGTGAAGAATAGTCAAGTGACAACAGTATATCAGAATCCTAAAGAATTAGAAAATGAAACTTGCCTGATAACCACTTCATTTGTGTTGCTCAGTTCAACCACCAACACAGATGGTGATGCTTCAGTTGGAATCATTAAAGGAGGAACTGCTATGTCCTCCATAAAGGTATTAGCGCTTTCAGCCATGTTTTCTTCTATCTGCAAATACTCTTGTTCAACCATAGCCTTGATATCATGATCACCATGTGCTTGCCCTGCATCCGTTTGGATTTTGTCAGTGGGCAATGGAAGTTTAGCATAGAGAATGGCCTTCTGAGGATTTCCAGAAATGTAGTCTATGGTGCATACATCAGAAAGTGAGGAAAGATTTTTTAAGGCATCCTCAGGGAATTTCACTTTGTACATTTCCTCAAATGCTTTTGGGAGTGCACTGGCCCAAAGGCCACTTGTGTATTTCACCAGCAGCTCTGCCACTTTTTCTTTAAAGTCTCCTGCCACAACTGTTGGACACCCTTTCAATGGTGGTGTTTGTTTGGGAGCAGGTAGTGGGGATGGAGGTACTTTCTCAGTGTCCAGTTCACTTCTCAAAAGCTGCTTTCTCTTAGCTGGATACAGAAGTAAATCTTGGCCACCGCTGCAAGGTTTCTCCACCTGAAATTTTTAAATAAAGCAAATGACAGATATTTCAGTGACTATAAACAACCCACAAGCACATTAATGTATTTTAAATTTGAGAGTCGTGCTATTTTCAAATTAATCAAGTGTACATTTTACTCTTTTCAATTGCTAGGAATTTAATGCATTATCTTCACCTGCAAATAACATGAGCCACATTTCAGAAATAAACAGGAAAATAAAAGAGTATTAAATTCACTTGTGCGGCATCGAGACTCCAGCTGCCCTAGAAAATCATGAGTGCTCTGCCCTGCAACGCGTACTCTCATTTAGTTGTCTCTGCCAAATCCAAAACAATAGCTTACAAAACTGACTGAAAATAAGTTGTGAAAAGGTATTAAAACTGTCAGGAATAAACCACTGGGAAGAAAACTAGAAAATATTTAGACAAAATAGGAGTGCCATCTCTCTTCTTCCTGCAATAGCCTGAGAAAACCCTTAGCTTTCCATTATTTAGAAAAAGATGCTCCAGAGATAAAGTACAGTTTTAAAACAACCACAGCAGAAAGTTGAGCTGCAAGTGTTGTCACCCTAACAAACAAATATTAAAAATACCTGGCACTTGTATATCATCCAATCTTGAATTTTTGTTTGCATGCCATTCCTGAGAGGCACAGCTTGATGACATATTTTTACGTAAGAGAAGAAAGAGAAGAGAAACTGATGTATGGTATCATTTTTCTCCCTGAGTTTTAAGCCTTTCTACTACTAGAGCAGGGGTCAGCTCTACTATTAGAGCATGGCCCAATGCAGTTCATGGCTCATGAGCTAAAGAATGATTTTTATATTTTCAAATGCTCAAAAAAAATCCAAAGAATTATTTCATAACTTGTAAAAATTATATGAAACTCAATATACATAAAGTTTTATTGGAACATAGTCATGCTCCTTTATTTACATATTCTCTCTGGCTGCTTTTGCTCTACAGTGGCACAGTTGAATAACTGTGATGGACTGCATCTGTCAGTTGCAGCTCTTGGCCTGCAGAGCCTACACATTTACCATGGACCTTTACAAAAGCAGTTTCTTGAACCCTGTACGAGACCATTAGACTGAGGTTAAAATTCCCTGCCTTCCAAAATGTTTCTATTTTGTCAGATCCTATTTTACCTACTCTTTAGCTGCAATTTAAATTCTTAGGGTAATAATTACAAGTTTACAGGAACCACGGTCCACCCAGAAAAACAGAATATTAAAGTATGCTGGTTAGGGAGTTTATTAGTAAAGAACACTGACTTTTTACGTCGCTCTCCTCTTCATTCCTTTGCCAATGTATGCTTAAATTTTGAGGACTGAGGAAAACTTCTACACCGGGAAAGCCTAAAGCATCACTGAAAGTAGAGGTCTTATGGCACCTCCTGTAATCTGTGATGGTCTCCTGCTGGCAGTCTGTGATCCCTCTAAATGGCATGTTATATGATTGGCACAGTTTATGTCCCTTATTTTAAGCCATAGGGACACAAACAGTTGGAGCATTCCTCATCTTTCTCTTGATGGTTAGTCTACTTCTCTAGAGACCCATGTTTTAAAATCTGAAATCTTAAAATGCCAATCTTTGCTGTGCTTTATGACACTCAATAAGATACAAGAATACAGATTAGGTATTCAGAGGTTTGAAACGCACACTTTTGGAGTCAATGGAAAAAGAAAACAGCATTATAAGTGAGTGATTAACTTGTCATATAGGATCCCAATTAGTGTGGTCAGTCATGCATCACTTAATGATGGGAATACATTCTCAGAAACGTGTCGTCCGTTTGTTGTGCAAACATCATAGCGTGTACTTACACAAACCTAAATGGTATAGTCTACTCCATTATACAGGTTCATTATTATCTTTTTTTCCTTCTAAAAAAAATGGGATAAATGTGCAGAACGTGGTTACACAGGTCTACATTTGCCATAGTGGTTTGCTACACCTATCAACCTGCCCTCTAACTTCCCTCCCCTCAACCACTACCCCCTAACAGGCCCTGGTATGTGTTGTTCCCCTCTCTGTATCCATGTGTTCTCAATGTTCAACTCCCACTTAGGAATGAGAACATGTGGTGTTTGGTTTTCTGCTCCCATGATAGTTTGCTGAGGATGATGGCTTCCAGTTTCATCCACGTCCCCGCAAAGGACATGATCTCATTCCTTTCTATTGCTGCACAGTATTCCATAGTGTGTATGCACCACATTTTCTTTATCCAGTCTATCACTGATGGGCATTTCAGTTGGTTCCATGTCTTTGCTATTGTAAAGAGCACTGCAATAAACATACTTTGTGGCCGGGCGCGGTGGCTCACGCCTGTAATCCCAGCACTTCGGGAGGCCAAGGCGGGCAGATCATGAGGTCAGGAGTTCAAGACCAGCCTGACCAACATAGTGAAACCTCATCTCCACTAAAAATGCAAAATATTAGCTGGGTGTGGTGGCAGGTGCCTGTAATCCCAACTACTTGGGAGGCTGATGCAAGAGAATCACTTGAACCCGGGAGGCGGAGGTTGCAGTGAGCCGAGATCATGCCATTGCATGCCAGCCCAGGTGACAGTGCGAGACTCTTTCTCAAAAAATATATATGTGTGTGTATGTGTGTGTGTGTCTTTATATAGTAGAATGATTTATATTCCTTTGGGTATATATCCAGTAATGGAATTGCTGAGTCAAATGTATTTCTGATTCTAGATCTTTGAGGAATCGCTGCCATAATGTCTTCCACAATGGTTGAACTAATTTTCATTCCTACCAACAGTGTAAAAGTGTTCCTATTTCTCCACAGTCTCACCAGCATTGTTTCCTGACTTTTTAATAATTGCCATTCTGACTGGCATGAGATGGTGTCTCATTATGGTTGGTTTTGATTAGCATTTCTCTGATGACCAGTGATGTTGAGCTTTTTTCATGTTTGTTGGCTGTGTAAATGTCTTCTTTTGAGAAGTGTCTGTTGATATCTTTTGCCCACTTTTTGATGGGGGTTTTTTTTTTCTTGAATGTATGTTTAAGTTCCTTGTAAATTTTAGATAATTATTAGACCTTTGTCAGATGGGTAGTTTGCAAAAATTTTCTCCCATTCGGTACGCTTCCTGTTCACTCTGATGACAGCTTCTTTGGCTGTGCAGAAGCTCTTTAGTTTAACACCATTTATGAATTTTGGCTTTTGTCGCAATTGCTTTTGGTGTTTTTGTCATGAAGTTTTTGCCCAGGCCTATGTCCTGAATGGTGTTGCATAGGTTTTCTTCTAGGGTTTTTAAGGTTTTGGGTTTTACATTTAAGTCTTTAATTCATCCTGAGTTATTTTTTGTATAAGGTGTAAGGAAGGGGTCCAGTTTCAGTTTTCTGAATATGGCTAGCCAGTTTTCCCAGCATCATTTACTGAATAGGAGATCCTTTCCCCATTGCTTTTGTCAGGTTTGTTGAAGATCAGATGGCTGTAGATGTGTGGTGTTATTTCTGAGGTCTCTGTTTTGCTCCATTGGTCTATATGTCTGTTTTGGTACCAGTACCATGTTGTTTTGGTTACTATACCCTTCTACTATAGTCTGAAGTCAGATAGTGTAATGCCTCCAGCTTTGCTCTTTTTGCTTAGGATCATCTTGGCTATATGGGGTCTTCTTTGTTTCCATATGAAATTTAAAAAGTTTTTTTCTAATTCTGTGAAGAATGTCAATGGTAGTTTGATGAGAATAGCACTGAATCTATAAATCACTTTGGGCAGTATGGCCATTTTCATGATATTGATTCTTCCTCTCCATGAGGATGGAATGTTTTTCCATTTGTTTGTGTCCTCTCTTATTTCCTCGAGCAGTGGTTTGTAGTTCTCTTTGAAGAGGTCCTTCATGTCCCTTGTTAGATGTATTCCCAGGTATTGTATTCTCTTTGTAGCGGTTGTGAACAGGAGTTCATTCATGATTTGGTTCTCTGCTTATCTATTGTTGGTGTAAAGGAATGCCTGTAATTTTTGCATGCTGATTTTGTATCCTAAGACTTTGCTGAAGTTGCTTATCAGTTCAAGAAGCTGTTGGGCTAAGATAATGGGCTTTTCTAAATATAAAATCATGTCATCTGCAAAGAGAGACAACTCAGCTCCTGCTCTTCCTATTTGAATACCCTTTCTTTCTTTCTTTTGCCTGATTGCCCTGGCCAGAACTTCCAATACATGTTGAAAAGGAGTGGTGAGAGAGGGCATCCTCATCTTGTACCAGTTTTCAAAGGGAATGCTTCTAGCTTTTGCACATTCAATATGATACTGGCCGTGATTTGTCATGAATAGTTCTTATTATTTTGAGATATGTTCCATCAATACGTAGTTTATTCAGAGTTTTTAACATGGAGGGATATTGAATTTTATCAAAGGCCTTTTCGGCATCTATTGAGATAATCATGTGGTTTTTGTCTTTGGTTCTGTTTATGTGATGGATTACATTTACTGATTTGCATATGTTGAACCAGGCTTGCATCCCAGGGATGAAGCTGACTTGATCATGGTGGATAAGTTTTTTGATGTACTGCTGGATTCAGTTTGCCAGTACTTTCTTGAGTATTTTTGCATTGATGTTCATCAGGGATATTGGACTGAAGTTTTTTTGTTGTTGTTGCATCTCTTCTCAGTTTTGGTATTAGGATGACGGTAGCTTCATAAAACGAGTTAGGGCAAAATCCCTCCTTTTCAATTGTTTGGAACAGTTTCAGAAAGAAGCATATCAGTTCCTCTTTGTATTTCTGGTAGAATTCAGCTGTGAATCCATCTGGACCTGGGTTTTTTTTTTTTGGTTGGTAGGCTATTAATTACTACCTCAATTTCAGAGCTCGTTATTGGTCTATTCGGGGATTTGACTTCTTCCTGGTTTAGTCTTGGTAGGGTGTGTGCATCTAGGAATTTATTCATTTCTTCTAGATTTTCTAGTTTATTTGTGTAGCAGTGTTTATACTATTCTCTGATGGTAGTCTGTATTTCTGTGGGGTCAGTGGTGATATCCCCTTTATCGTTTTTTATTGTGTCTATTTGATTCTTCTCTCTCCTCTTATTTGTCTATCTAGCAGTCTATCTATTTTGTTAATCTTTAAAAAAAAAAAAAACAGCTCCTGGATTCGTTGATTTTTTGAAGGGTTTTTCGTGTCTCCACCTCCTTCAATTCTTCTCTTAGTTATTTCTTGTCTTCTGCTAGCTTTTAGACTAGTTTGCTCTTGCCCGTCTAGAGCTCTTTTGTGATGTTAGGGTGTCAATTTGAGATCTTTCTAGTTTTCTGATGTGGGCATGCAGACTATACATTTCCCTCTTAACACTGCATTAGCTGTGTCTCAGAGATTCTGGTACATTGTCTCTTTGTTCTCAATGGTTTTAAAGAACTTCTTGATTTCTGTCTTAATTTCATTATTTACCCAGGAGTCATTCAGGAGCAGGTTGTTCAATTTCCATGAAATTTCCATAAAATGGTTTTGAGAGAGTTTCTTAATCCTGAGTTCTAATCTAATTGCACTGTGGTCTCTCTTTATTTGTGAGGGAGTCTCCCTCTGTCCCCCAGGCTGGAGTGCAGTGGCACGATCTCTGCTCATTGCAAGCTCTGCCTCCCCGGTGCATACCATTTCTCCTGCCTCAGCCTCGTGAGTAGCTAGGACTACAGGTGCCTGCCACCACACCCAGCTAATTTTCTGTATTTTTAGTAGACATGGGGTTTCACTGTGTTAGCCAGGATGATCTCCATCTCCTGACCTCGTGATCCACCCACCTTGGCCTTCCAAAGTGCTGGGATTACAGGCGTGAGCCACCACGCCCGGCTGAGACTTTTTTATAATTTCAGTTCTTTTGCATTTGCTGAAGAGCATTTTACTTCCAATCATGTGGTCAATTTCAGAATAAGTGCCATGTGGCACTGCAAAGAATGTATATTCTGTTGATTTGGGGTAGAGAGTTCTGTAAATGTCTATTAGGTCCACTTGATCCAGAGCTGAGTTCAAGTCCTGAATATCATTGTTAATTTTCTGTCTTGTTGGTCTAACATTGACAACGGGGTGTTAAAGTCTTCCATTATTATTGTGTGGGAATCTAAGTCTCTTTTTAGGTCTCTAAGAACTTGTTTCATGAACCTGCGGGCTCTGGTATTGCATACATATATATTTAGAATAGTTAGCTCTTCTTGTTGAATTGTTCCCTTTACCACTACGTAATGCCCTTCTTTGTCTTTATCTCTGTTGGTTTAAAGTCTGTTTTGTCAGAGACTAGGATTGCAACCCCTGCTTTTTTATTTTTTCGCTTTCCATTTGCTTGATAAATTTTCCTCCATCCCTTTATTTTGAGCCTGTGTGTGTCTCTGCATGTAAGATGGGTCTCCAGAATATAGCACACGGATGGGTCTTGACTCCATATCCAATTTCCCAGTCTGTGTCTTTTGATTGGAGCATTCAGCCCATTTACATTTAAGATTAGTATTGTTATGTGTGAATCTGAGCCTGTCATCATGATGCTATTTGGTTATTTTGCACATTAGTTGAGGAGTTTCTTCATAGTGTCATTGGTCTCTATATTTTGGTATATTTTTGCAGTGGCTGGTATCAGTTTTTCCTCTCCATATTTAGTGCTTCTTTCAGGAGCTCTTGCAGGTCCTGCCCTGGTGGTAACGAAATCCCTCAGCATTTGCTTGTCTGGGAAGGATTTTATTTCTCCTTTGCTTATGGAGTTTAGTTTGGCTGGATATGAAATTCTGGGTTGAACCTCTAACCTTTTATCAAGGTTCTTAGCTTCTTTGTGTTGGGTTAGAACATGCTCCTTTAGCTCAGCATAGTTTTTTATTACCCATCATCTAAAGCCTACTTCTGCCAATTTGTCCATCTGATCCTCCACCCAGTTCTGCGCCCTTGATGGAGAGATGCTGTGATCATTTGGAGGAGAAGAGACACTTTAGCTTTTTGGGTTTTCAGCATTTTTTCATTGATTCTCATCTTGGTGAGTTTGTCTAGTTTTAGTCTTTGAGGTTGCTGACCCTTGGATGGGTTTTTTGTGGGGGCCTTTTTTGTTGTTGATGCAGTTGCTGTCACTTTCTGCTTGTTTGTTTTTCTTTCAATAGTCAGGTCCCTCTTTTGTAGGGCTGCTGCAGTTTGCTGGGGGTTCACTTCAGGTACTATTCATCTGATTTGCTCCTGCGCCTGGGGATGTCACTCAAAGAGGCTGGAGAACAGCGAAGATGGGTGCCTGCTCCTTCTTCAGGGACCTCTGACCTCAAGGGCACCAACCTGATGCCAGTAGGATTGCTCCTGTATAGGGTGTCTGACAACCCTTGTTGGAGGGTCTCACCCAGTTGGGTGGCACAGGGAGCAGGACCCGTTCAACGAAGCCCTTGTTCCTTGGTGAAGAGGGTGTGCTTCGCTGGGGGGAAACCCATTTGTCTTGGCTGCCTGGATTCCTCCGAACTACCAGGAGGAGAGGCTAAGTCTGCTGGTCTGTAGAGACTGCGGCCACCCCTCCCACTAGGGGCTCAGGCCCAGGAAGATCTGAATCCTATCCCTGAGCCTCTGGCTGGAGTTACTGGAGATCCTGCAGGGAAGCCCCACCCAATGAGGAAGGATGGGTCAGTTTAGGCCTGAAGAGGAACTCTGACCGAAGACTGCCCCAGCCACTGTGTTGGGCTGTGGGGACAAGTCTTGGGACCAAGCCATCCAGCCTTCCTGGCTCCAGCAGGGGAAAATCGCAGCCTGGAGCTATAGAAATGGGGGCCCTCCTTCCCCTGCCCAGGGAGCTTAGCATGTTAGGCAGTTTTGAGTCCCAGTGTTGGCTGTTGCCCCTCCCTCAAGGAGCTCCAGTAGCTTAGACAGCAGGCAGCTGCAGTCAGTGCTGGTCGCCCTTCCCCTCAGGAGTTTGGTAGGCTTAAGCAGATTCCAGCTGAGAGGCTGTAAGAATCTGCATGATCTGGCGTTGGGACGGTAGGCCCCAGTGGTGTGAGTTCATGGGTGGGATCTTCCGATCTGTGGGTTGCATAGTTCTATGGAAAAAGCACATTTTCCCCTGGCTGGGTAGCACACTCACTCACTGCCTCCCTTGGCTGGGGGCAGAGGGTTCCCCTTCCCCATGTAGCTCTCAGATGGGCAGCCATACCATACTGTTCTTGCTTCTCTCTGTGAGTCACACCAGCCTTCTAGTCTACTTTGATGAGAGAACCTGGATACCCTGGCTGCCAATGAAGGATTCACACACTTATTATGGTTTTTTGATGGGAGCCTCCAAAAGCCGCTGCTTCTAGTCAGCTATCTTGCCCCCCGCCCCCACCCCCAGCTCCATTATAATCTTATGGGACCACCATCATGTATACATACAGTCCGTCATTGACCAAAATGTTGTTATGCAGCACTTGACTAATTTTAGATTTAGATGTGGTGGTTCTCTGCTGCCAAACCCAGAGGAGCCCGTAGAGCCCACCTTAAAACTTTTCTTCAGTTTTCACATATCAATCTCAACACTTTCTCTGAAGTGGGTGGTAGAAACTAATTTCAGTGGACAATAAACCATCTTATCTAAAATAACCTCCTAAGCCCCATCCCCTCACTGTCCACATAGCTTCTTCTAACCCAAAAGAGGGTTCTTCGGCTTTATTATCTTTTTCTTTCCAAGGAGTGTATTGAGAATCTGGGATACTTCAATGTTTAGTCTCCCCTCTCCCAGTCCCAAAACTGCCACTCCATCTGTGCCTTAGATGTGATTAGTGCCAATTACCTAATAACATACCTATCAAACCTATAACAATGAGCTCTGACATGACCAGCACAAGTTCTTCCAAATAGGAATTGCTGTCTTAACTGAAGTTAGGGACATTATGTCCACTTTAGTCCAGGGCAAGAGCAGAATTCCCATTTTTCCAGCTTTTATTCCAGAAGAATACTTAAAGATCATCTGGAGGTACTAAGCTTCCAGGGCTGTGTCTGCAGCATTTAAGTCAAACTTTGCCAGTCAGCCTATAAAGTGAATTTTTGACCAAAAAGCCTGAATTTACCCAAAGTACAAACCATAGCCAAATAATCATCTGAATTAGAAGACAGATTTTTTTCCCTCAGCAGTTTTATGTCATTTTTATTGTTTAAAGTACATAACCATATCCCACTCTAATGACTGGTTCCTTGAATTGTAAGCACTTTCCAGTCTTTAATAGCTTCTTCTTTTATCTCAAAACGGTTGCTTATGTGCCTACATTCCACTTGTTCTCCAATGATTTGGCTTCCATACATTCAAATGAACATTTACTAAGATTAAAACATAGGCCTAACAAGGAACCGAACCTGACTCTACCTGGAGTTGATTCAGATATCCTTCAACCCTTCAGGCAAATATTCACAGATAAATTTAGTGATATGGAAGATATGCCTGGTCCACATACTTCATTCCAATCTTTGGGGTTTCGTTTCTTTTTCTCTCTTTTGTTTAAGGCTGGATCTTGTTCTGTTGCCCAGGCTAGAGTGCAGTGGCACAATCTCGACTCACTGCAACCTCCACCTCCTGGGCTCAAGCAATCCTCCTGCCTCAGCCTTCTAAGTAGTTGGGATTACAAGCATGAGCCACCATGCCAGGCTAGCTGAGGGGTTTCTCAATTCAAAGGCAACAATTCATGAAACTCCTTTTAAAGTTAAAAAAAATACAATTTAAAGCAAATATAATTCTTTTTCAGTTATGAGTATGGAAAACACAAACATGTTTTCCTATTTTCTCATTCAACAACAATCATCAACACAGAAGACTTTTGTGACCAAATGAGTGGGAGTCCCCCCACTCCAATCAAGCAATCAATTCTGCATTGGATATCAGCTGAATTCCACCAATTCAATTCTGACACTATCTACCCGGAGACAGCGTCAGATCCCACAGGTTGAGGGCTCAGTCCCACAAGACTGTCTCCTCTTCAGACACCAGTTACAAGCCTGGGGCTCTGGAACTTCTAACCAACTGGATCAAGCTGGGGTTCCCAAGGGCCTCTCTTTAGTTTTAATTTGCTACAGTGGCTCACAGAAATCAGGGAAACATGTTCACTGGTTTACTATAAAGGATATGGCTGGGTGCAGCAGCTTATACTTATAATCCCAGCACTTTGGGAGCCTGGGGCAGGAGGATCACTCACTTGACGCTAATAGTTGAAGACCAGCCTGGGTAACATAGTGAGAATCTCCACAAAAAAATTTTAAAAATTAGCTGGATGTGACAGTGTGCACCTATAATCCCAGCACTTTGGAAGGCTAGGGTGGGAGGACTGCTCGAGCCCAGGATGTCCAGGCTCCAGTGAGTTATGATGGTGCCACTGCACTCCAGCCTAAGGGACAGAGCAAAACCGGTCTCTAAAAAAATACACGTGTGTGTGTGGCAGATATATGTATAAATTAAAGGATATTACAAAAAATACCAATGAAGAGATGCTTAGTGTGAGGTATGCCGGAAGGGGTATGGAGCTTCCATGCCCTCTCTGCTACCCTACAGGAAGCTCTATATGTTCTACTATCTGGAAGCTTTCTTTCTGCTTTGGGTTTTTATGGAGGCATCACTCCACAGGCATGACTGATTAAGTCATTGGCCACTGGTGATGATCAACCTAATCTTTAGGCCCTCTACCCTTCCCAGAGGTTGGTTGGGGCTGAAAGTCCCAATCCTCTAATCAAGCCTTGGTCTTTCCGGTGACCGGCCCCATCCTAAAGCTACTAGGGGTTGCCAGTCATCACTCATTAGTTTAAACAAAAAAAAGACATTACTCTGGAGAGTCATTTTGGATTTTAGGAATGGTATGCCAGAGAACAGGGAAGGCCAAATATATATTTTACAATATCACCCAGCTCAAACTCTCTAAATTTTCATACGAATAGAAATTTGCTTTTCCTGGGCATTCTACTGTGATCACCATCTGTCATCTACAAAAAGTGCCACCTCTTTTTAATTTTCTGGCAAATGGGTTTAGGAAAGCGACCTACTACTATATCTATCCCACAAGAACCTTGCTAAAGATAAAGAATTGCTATAATGTGAGTTACAGTGTGGTGTCCATTATTTACTGGGCTCTGGTGCATCTGACAAGACTTACAAGTTCATCTCCTGCATCATCTCCCAAGACAGAACAGCCGTCTTATGGTCTTCACAAATGACCAAGGCAAGCCAACATCTACTTGAAACATGGCTTTTATTATTTCCTTAGTGTGATAATCTACTGCTAACCACTTCAGGTAGATCTCTCAAAAGGGAACTTTTACGGCATCTAGTTCCTTTAGTCCACTTGATTCAGGCACATACCTGAGGAGGGAGTCAGAAGGCTTCCTCTACTGTGGGGGAAGACTCAGGACCATACTCCTATCCTTGTCCTTCATGTTTTCTTTGTTTTGTGGCTCTGTATTTTTTTCTTTGGTTCTGAATGTCCACCCAAAAAATCCATCAGTTCAATGACTGGGAACTAGCATGACTTGTAACTTCACAGAACATGTGTACACTCCCACCCCCACCTCCAACAGGAGAGACAGGGAACATAAAAGATGAACTCTCTACACCATGCAGTCAAGCCCCTTCCTCTGCTGATCATCAGAAGATGCTGTACCTAATATGCCTTAAACTTTCTATTCTTGTAAGTTCATTATAATCAGTTTGATTTCTGCCACATTTGGAATCACAATTTGAATGAGGCACTTCCCTCACACCACTCTGGGTTTCTGTAAGTTTGGAGCAGTTATACTAGGCTTGGCAGATGTGAGGCTGTGATACCGTGAAATATATATTTGGTTTTCCTTCCCAGTTTCCTAAATACTATTCCTAAAATCCTTGGAATCTCCAAAGAGCTTATCTTTTTGTATGCTAATACTGACTGAGAGCTTCAGGGTGGGGCTGCTTACCAGAAAGACCAAGGCAGGATTAGAGGGTTGAAACTTTTGGCCCCACCATTCAACTTCCAGGGAGGGAAGAGGCAGGAAGGGAAGGTCAAGCTGATCACCAATGGTCAATGGTTTAATCAATCATGCCTGTATAATGAAGCCTCCACAAAAACCCAAGAGGACAGGTTTGGAGAGCTGCCTGGAGGGTGGCAGGCCCATGGAGGGCATAGAGGCTCCATGCTGCTTCCTCCACTTACGCATTTCTTCATCTGTATTCTCTGTAATATCCTTTGAAATAAACCAGTAAATAGAACTGTTTGCCTGAGCTCTGCAAGCCACTCCAGCAAATTAATCAAACCCAAAGAGGAGGTTTTGGGAACCCCAATTTTAAGCTGGTCAGTCTGAAGTTCTGGAGGCCTGGATCTGCGCAACTAGTGTATGCGCAGAGGAGCAGCAATTTTGGGGACTGAGACTTTACCCTGTGGGATCTGATGCCATCTCCAGGTAGACAGTGTTGGTATTAAATTAGAGGGCACCCAGCTGGTGTCCGCTGCTTGGTTTGTGGGGAAAATGCCCACACTTGGTCACAGAAGTCTTCTGTGTTGATTGTTGTGGTGTGAGAACAGAGGAAAAACATGGTTTGAGTGTTTTTCCGAAACAGGCCCCAAAACTTAAAATATGAATTTCTTCAGGAGACTGTTTGTTCAGACAAATGAAAGTCTTCATCCTACATGCCTAGAAACTTGCTTCCTCTTAACTCTAAGGGTCTTTAATTCTTTCTTTCTAGTTTTACCTGTGCTGTAAACTTAAAAATTCTTGAAGCCAAACTCCTTTGCGTCTATGAAGACTTACCTGCTAATTCTTTAGCATGGGCCTCTGAGGTAAGCTTACTCTTTCTTCTGAAATTAGAATATTCTTTAGGGTTCTATAACAGAATTGGTATTGTCCAATTAAATCAAGCTTTCCAAACCATTTGTATGGGCACAGTTTTGTTTCCACAGAGTAGTAGTCCTTTTTGTTGAAGCTTTAAATTAAGTTCTAAATTTCATTTTATATGGTCACCACCCAATACAAACCTGAGACAGTACAGCAAAATCACATTTACCTAGAGACCTCCTTTCTAGCACTCCAAGCATTAATAATAGTTATGAGCTCGAAACAAACCAAAAACAACAAAGAAAAACAAAACAAAAAATAATCCCATTTAAAAACTTGACTTCAGTAGTGAATAAAAGATCCCTGAGTGCCTAGCAACAACTAAAACATCGAAGTCACTGCCCAGAAGCTTGCACCCTACGATCAGCCAGTTCACAGAAAGGTTGACCAGCTGATGACTTAAGAAGTGGCCTTTTTATGCTAAAGGTGACGAGTGCTGGAAAAGTCAGACAACTGAGAAAAGAGATAGGGAAATGGTCCCCAATGGCATCACTGTGTCACAATGCAGATGCACTGATCAGGACAGATATGAAGTATGTAAGGGCAGCCGGTGTGGTGTACCTTGTATGCAGGAGCTAAACCCATTCAATCCACTATTCAATTCCCTATCACTTACAACCACAACCATCTCTGCCAGAATGTACTGAGGCTAGTGATGATAAGTCCAAGATATTCAGAAATGGTTACAGTTTTTCAGTCAATTCTCTTTGAGAAAGTTAAGGTTTTGTAACATATTCCACAAAGACTTAATCAAAGGTAAAGGTAAAAAGATCCTTGTAGAGGGTAACCCTTGACTGCTGACAAACCATCTACTCAGAGAAACTCTTCTCCACCATCGTAGATGAGTCATTTAATAGAATCATGTACTTCAAGGTCAACACTTCCACTTACTCCACCCCTTTAACTAGGAAAGACCTTTCACCAACGCTGTCTTTAGACACACATTGCAATTATTTATATTAGGATAAATTTCAAGTCATCTTCCTTTAGCATGGCCTGAGGGTAGGCCTCTTGCTCATGTTCCTTCAGGAAGATAATGGAGTCTTCTCCTAGTTGAACATGTGCAGAACTTTTTGGAATAGCTATTGGCCAGTGGCTGTGGCTTTCCATGTGCATTGGACACGTTCCTTGCTCTCATTATTCCTTGCTCTCATTACCTCTGGCAGGAGTTGGGGCAGGTGCAGGGAGGGTAGGGGGACTGGAATTCATTTGTGGACTGTTAAAACGTCAGGAACTCTCTTTGGCTTGGAGTTTATTTTGACTTCATTTCCTCCACTGCTCTTTATTTCTTTTCAGGTTAAAGTTTTGTGTTTCCCTCCTTAGCTTTTCCTCTGTTTGTATTCAGCTCCTTTGTAGAGCTTGCTGGGCATGTCCCTGATTGAGCAGTGGGTTTTGGCCTGCTTTAGGCTGGGGTGCCTCTCAAAAATTAAGAGCAGTTGCCTTTTACTAAAGACCTATTATGTTTCTGATGCCACATTAATAGCTGCTTTATATATTTTATATAATTCTCACAACCACCCTATGACATGGGTAGAATTAGTGACATTTTAGAGCAGGTTTTGGCACTGAGAGGATGGTCTGTATGCTGAAAGGTATACAGCTAAGAAATGACAAGGTAAAAATCTACCTCAAAGCCCAAACTCCTAGTGTACTATGGGGCCTTATGGGTAGTTTCTGTTTCAAGTTCCAGAACAGCAACTTCTCATTATTCCTCAACTTCGCTATTCTGATTTTACAACAGTGTTATTTTATCTTTTTTCTACTCAGATGTTCACTGAATTTAAATTTAAAAATTGTTCCAATCATGTGTTCATTACATATTTCTTTTCACTGGTGAAAAAATGGAAATAAATTAGATTCCACTTAAAAAATATTATGATTATACTTCCAAGTCTTCAGTTTACCTCTTCACTTCTGCTTCTGCTGGCATTGCTATTTAGAATATATTCAATACATAGAGTATATTCAATACCATTAAGCCTGAGGATATTGATTGTTGTTTATGTTCCAGTTCCTTAGAAATCCAAGTTGTTTGTTTTTACCCCAGAAGGTCCAGGCTTTTTAAAAAGGCAATTCATTTCACATGGGCTAAAAGGTGCTTTATTATGTCATACAACTAATTACCATAATTAAAGTTAAGTTAGATTCCTGAACATCTCAAAATATAAAAACATCTCTATGTAAGTGACAGAAACTCTTGTCTCCTTTGATATTAGAGAAACTGCTGTACTGATGCAACTCAGAATTTTAAGAATTTTTAAGAGTCTGCAGGATTAGATACGAAATAACTTAAAGCTCAGTGATTTCTAACGAATAGGAAAATGATATATAATAAAAACAGATTAAGAGTAAAACATCCTTGTAGAAGCTATGAATAATTAGTGTAATTAAGCAGTTTTTCCTCATTCACAACATTTGATGTTCTATAATTTTGTTGTTCACAAAATGTTATGTTTTATAATTAAGGCTTGGTTTGCCTCCAGCCCAACTTAGAATGTTTCCCAGCTACCTGCTGGTTGCCTATCAGTAGGTTTTGGGGCTACTGACAGAAATTCTCCTTAGCTGAGTGTATCTAGTTCTGTCCACCAGTGAGCCCCTCAGCTAACAGCTTCAGGCAAGATGTGGGAGAAAGATATTGTGGCTAATGTAAGAATGGAGAGGTTTCTTTATCAGTTTCAGAGAGTAGAAATTTTCAACAAAATCTCTGGTGTTCAGCAGTCATTGTTGCAAGATTTGGAATTTAAGACAGGTCTCATGCTGTCACCCAGGCTGGAGTGCAGTGGTGCCATCATAGCTCTGCAACCTTGAATTTCTGGGCTCAAGCAATCCTCCCACCTCAGCCTCCTGAGTAGATGGAACTACAAGCATGCATCACCATACCCAGCTCATTTTTTTAAATTTATTTTTTGTAGAGATAGAGCCTTGATATGTTGCCCAGGCTGGTCTCAAACTTCTCACCTCAAGCAATTCTCCTGCCTTGACCTCCCAAAGTGCTGGGATTATAGGCATGAGCCAATGTGCCCAACCAAGATTTGTAATTTTTCTAGAAATCAAAGTTAGCCAGAGGCCATGGATCCTGGGTGACCTCAAGGCTGAGACCTGCTGTTTCCACCAAATGATGACTCAGTGAAGTGACCTGACCTCTGCTTGCCTCATCAGCTTCTTCATGAGCAACTCTCTTCTTAGTGAATTTCTTTCAGATTCCTGAAAATACTATGCTTTTCTATCCCAGGGCTTTGGTGCAATCTGTTTCTTTTGTCTGAGGTGCTTTTCTCCTCCCTCTTTACCTAACTCACACTAACCCATCTGTCAGGTTTTAGTTTAACAGCCACCTCCTCTGGAAGCTTTACTTGACTCATCAGACTATGTAGAGTTTCCTGTTTAGACATTGCCTCAGCATCCTGTACTTCTCCTTCATAACCACTGCAGGCTTATCATTATTTGTTCAACGTTTATTTTCCCCATTGAACAGAAAGTTCCATAAGGGCAAGGACCATGTCTGTCTTGTTTACTGTTTTATCCCTAACACCCAGGTCAGTGGCTAGCACACAGAAGCATTTTATAAATACTAGTCAAATACAACAGTTAAACAGGAGCACTATTAACAAGACCACTGCTCTAGAACAGCCAAGAGGTGTTGCTGTCCTCCTAGGACCCAATGGGAACTCTTAGAGTGCAGTGTCCTTGATCTGTAGGCTTACTGTCTTGGAATCTTTGCTTTTTCAAGACAGCTTCTGCACAATTTCCACTTCCTTCACAAGTTGTCTAGGAATACCTTGGAGCTGGCTCATCATTGTGAATAACTCTGTGTTCTCCCTAGCTTTGAAAACTCTCAGTACACATTTTGCTACTGGACAGACCCAAAAGGTTAAGGACAACAGATTCAAAGCATCCTTCCACCTGCATCAAAATGTTTTCCAATATCCATGTGAAGTGGCTTACAGCATACTAATTAGAACCTCCCTGAAGATAAAATTTCAAAGCTGCTATTTGGTTCCTAAAGCTGATGCTGTGTATTCTGATATTCAAATGGAAATTCCTGTAAGCAGTACTCTGGATGGTAGAATGATGGGTGATTTTTATTTCTTTTATAACTTTATTTTTCAATATTTTAATATAGAATATTTTATGATTGGAGGAAAAAACGCTTAAAAAAAAATAAATGCACTGCACTTAGATTTCTCCTTCAGTTACATGACAAGCCATGCAGAGAGACAAGTCATATAGAGAGATACCCATTACCAACTTCTGTCTTATCCTGAACTTTGTGCACTGCCTTTAGACTATCTAATCTTGCTTGTAGTAACATCTGTCCTAGGCATAGTATCAGTGCTTCTGCTTTGCAACAAGGTGAAAAAAAGGAGTTATAAGAAGAGGAAAAATAACCATTGGGTAAGTGTTTAAAGCTGTTTAAAAATAACCATGGTTTAACTGTCTAAAACTGTTTAATGACAGTCTGTTAAAAAATATTCAGAGGTTAAACAGTTTTGAAAGGTATCAATAGACATCAATATGATTAGTGTTTTCTGGCATCCCACTTCACTAAGCAAATTACCATAACCTAATACTTGGTATTGATTACATCTGAACAAAGGTAATAGACACAGTATATAGATAGGAAAGTTATATTGTGTTTCTGCTTCTGACCCTCATTGCTTGGATGGAATAGAGTGATACACTGCCCAATAGGCTTGGGGGCCAAAATATATGTTAAAGAAATAAAAGCCCTCTACCAAAGCATACATAATCCTCATGCATATTTAATTCTACAAGCCTAGAAGCATCGAGTAGCTGTTAATGCGACCATTTAAAACAGTTATATTTTAAATATATTTTATGTAAGCAAAAACATTAAGAAACATCTAAAAGTTAGTTATTTTGGTGTAAGAATCCAGCTGTCTCTATCTCTGGCTGACCAAATATCTTTAATAAACTATGCTGATCTATAATCTTATAGTCACAGACTCTGAAGTAGGAATAGAAATGGAAATTGATAAACCATTTTTAATTTTTTTCTTTTTTCTAATTTCCAAATTTCTCTCTAAGGATGGCTTGTAAAAATTTTAATGTAAACACTATATAATTTCAAAATAAAAATTAAGAACTCTATACATAATTAGTCAAAATAACTAAAATTTNCACAGACTCTGAAGTAGGAATAGAAATGGAAATTGATAAACCATTTTTAATTTTTTTCTTTTTTCTAATTTCCAAATTTCTCTCTAAGGATGGCTTGTAAAAATTTTAATGTAAACACTATATAATTTCAAAATAAAAATTAAGAACTCTATACATAATTAGTCAAAATAACTAAAATTTGCTCAGCTAAAAGTCTTTAAAAATGCTCAAGAGCAAGCAAATAAAATTTGAGGCTAATAAAACAATTCTTCCCAATAAGTTCAGGTTATTAAAATGGCAGTTATCAGTGTTTACTGGTAACAGTTTAATCATTATAAAATGGTTTACATATTATCACATATTAAATGCATTTTTAAAATGACATAAAACAAAATACATAAAAATAGCAATTACAATGTAGGAGAGCCTTCAACTTTGACATACTTCTATAAATAAGAACTGACATACGTTAATCTTAAGACTTAAAGATTAATGAGGTAACATATGTAAAGTGCTTTGTGTTCCGGGGATAAAAGTGATATGACTAATAACTCAAGATCTCAAAGTTGGGCAGGGAGGAGGTATCAGAAGGGAGGAATAAGGAAAAACGTACCGTGCAAATATGAGGCCAGTGTTCAAACTGTTGTAAAATTCCTTGATTAAGGTCTTCTTTATATAACTCTTTGTAAAAATGTGGAAGCTTAGATATCCAAATGCCATTTTTATGCTTGTTTAGTATTTCCTTTATGCGGTTTTGAACCTCATCCATTTTATAAGTGTAAGAGGCAGGAGGCGTGACATTGGGTTTTTCAACAGTCTGATTTAAATTATCTTTAAATTAAAAAAATAATAGAATTAACCAAAATGCTTAACATTTTAGATTATCCCCATTACCTAATATTTGCATCTTCAGGTTTTGCTATAGTGTGGGCTTGTGGTAGCCAAAGGACTTAGAAGGGAGCAGGATTAGGCAGAGCAGCACGATGACAACCTCATTCTAAGTTTTAACCCTGAATCACCAGCAGTGTTTCTTGTAGGTCAAGAAACACCCAAAGAAGGAACCTAGTCCCTTTATTTTGCAAGGATGCTTCATAGTTTAAACATCAAGATGATCTTGCTATGTAAAGAATAATTAAATTATTTAACCACCTGTTTTCTACCTGCTGAGGAAGATTACATTTTATATATTAGTTTACAGGCAATACTGAATTTAAAGCTATATTCCACAGAACATAGGAATAATGCCTTAACAGATCAAATAACTTTTTGATCTTATACAAGTTTTGTACCAGATAAAAAACTGCCTGAGTTTGAATATTATGATCAATATGCACCTTTATTAATGGAAAACAAATAATTTAGCAATACACAAAAGTTAAAAAATTGATCCATCTACAATAATCATCATCCTAGCCTCAGTTTATAAATATAAATAAAAGGTTTGGAACCCACAGATCACTTTTATTTCCCCAATATCAATCATTTATCTTTCATAAGTGTGTATTTACAAAGTTTTGGCTTTATAGCTCTTTTACATTTCATTTGTACTTAAAACTTAGAATGTGAGAGTAGTATCCCCAGACAATAAAGAAATCTGAGTGTTTACTATAGCTGACAGTCGTGAAATTTTAAGAACTATGAAATTTATTCCAAATCTCTAGGAAATTACACTGAGATACAGATCTGAGTATATTAAATATTACCATCTACATGCAAAATATCTGCATATTTTAATCAGATAGTATCTCTGCTGGGATTCAGTAATTTTTATTTTAATTTGCAGGTAGAGACAGTGTGATTTGGGGATGCTGCCTCTGAGAATGCCAGGAAGCCCAGAGTGAGCTATTCCTTGAAGACACTTGGATGCTGACTCTGCTCTTCCACCAAAGGGCAAGATCTGGCCTTGCTAAGTCTTAGATTGGCACACAGAAAAGAAGGTTCCAGGATATCCACATATATTTCCTATTAAGGGTATAGCTAATTTATTTAAGTTCTTCCCAAATAATGATATAAAAGGACTTGGAAGGAGGAAAAGATTAAGTTTCTCATAACTGGCCAGACCCTCCCATAATGAGAGTGTGTCAGCAGCTGACCCACAGTTGTGTCTGCAAACGCACTTGCTCTGTGGGGCCACTGGGGCCATCTAAGTCCCTGCACCTTTTGTTAAACAAATTAAAGTAGTAATGGAGCTGTCAATCATGTAGGAGAGGTTGTGTACACGTGTGCATATCAGCTCTGCCGGGTGAAATGCAATCCTCCTGAAGTAAGTCCTCTTGTTTCTGTAGAAATAGTTTATACTAATTTAAGCTTCTAAAAGGATATTCAACTTTACCATGTAGTCATGTTTCAGAAAATGCCTATGTAAAATAATTCATGTAAACAAAATCATATTGTTCAATTAACTTCCATTAAGAAATACTGGAGATGTGTTCTTATAAAAAAAAAAAAAAAAAGGATTTCAACTAAGAATCACACTTAAACCAGCAAATAATGTAAAATCACACTTACATTTCACACACCATAAGCACTGATACGAAAACACTGTCTCCCTGGGTGGGTCTATGAGCAGGGGATTTACACATTCGTTGGAGAAGAAAAGGTAACCAGTGGTTGCATTTCTAACCTTCATATTCTTTGACTTATACTATGTCTCCTATTGTTTTCTTAACAGCCCGCCTGGATTCTATAACCCAAATAATTATTTATATTCATATTTAGATGATTAGTGGTAACTGCACACAGTTTAGGGTGCTAGCTTTTAAGTGGTGGAGTATCTGAAACTCTTTTATAAATTTAAGTACCATATTTATGCACTTTTGATCTACAGCAGATGTTTCCTTTGTGTGAGGCCTCAGTCTCCAAAGTCTCAGGGGTGCACCCCCTAAGAGGTGAGAGGGTAAGGGACACAAGCATCTTTGCAGGCCACACATGGAGGTGACACAGAGTAGGGCTAGGGCGAGGAAGGCCTCAAGTCAGTGTAATAACGATATCTTTGGGAGGCACCATTTTCTCTTAAGATCACTTCGATTCATGATGTAAAGAAATTAGGAAAAAGGGGAGGAAAGATATATTCCAAACAGCAGAAGGTGACAGCAAATGTAAAAAGCCACCACCAGACATTTCTTGGCTCCAGAAGCCAATACGTATCTCAAAAATGTTTAGAAAACATACCACTCATTTCCTTAGTAGAGGTTCTTGAGAGATGAATCTGCAAAGGTGGCTGAAGGGACGCCTTTGGGCTAAACCTAAGGTATTTTAAAAAAAAAATAGTAAAATAAATGTAAATAGCAAAGTCTATACCAAGTTTTAAACTCTATACTTTTCACTTAAAGTCTCAGTGGCATTTAACAGCAAAACAAGTCATTCAAATAATTTAAAATCAGAAAAAATAAAAATAAAACCTGGCATCATCTTTCATGTTTCATATTCACTCAGAGAAAAGTATGTTAAAAGCTAAATTTAAACTAGGTCTTTGAAAGCCTCTTTCAAAACTTGGATGTCAGAATTCCAATTAATCACTTATAAAAAACTGGTAAAACAGAATAAAGAAGACCATGCAAAAATAAACAGTTGGAAACAAAGAGCATTTTGGAATACAACCAAAAAATGAAGGACTTGCATCACCAGATATTGAAATGTATTATGAAGTTACAATACTTAAATGAGCTGTACAGATAAGTAAAATGGTAGAGAACTTAGAAATTTGCATTATATCTTGGAACATAATGAAAGTGGCATTTCAAAACAGACAGGTGAGGGACTGATCAAATAGCTATTTGAAAAAAAGAAACAGATCCCTACCTCATACCCTCACTAAAAATAAATTTTATATAAATTATACTGGATATATGTAGGAAGATTTTTCCAAATATGAAGACAAAGAAATAAACCCCACACATACCATTTATATTCATGTCTGTTTCCCACTAGACTCTAAGTGTCTTAATTGTTTGTGTTCCCAAGTGCCTGGGGCAGTGCTTGATACATGCAAGGCAAATGAATACTGTAAGAATGACTGAATGAATCATGACTGAATGAATAAATGACTACAACCTGTCCAGCAGTGGGTACGGGACTATAGTGGGTGATAGTGACACGGTACATATAGCTGCCAGTTTTTGAATAGTATGGAACAGTCTAAAAATTAGATCAATTCCTTGAAATAAAGCACATTTTCTTATAATATTTTAATTCTAAAAGAAATGACTAGATTCTAGGCTACAATAAAAGCTTACTTGGTATATGCAATTATAAGACCATCCTATTTGTGTATTAAATATATCTGTGTAATAGCAGAAGATGCCAAAAACATTTCCAACTCCTACTTTTGCAGAACTGGTAGGGAGACAGTCCTACTTCCTGCACACCAGCCCAAAACATGTAAACTGGAAGCTTCCCCTGCTTTAAGTAAGCACTGAAGGCTTCAGTAGAGGGTAGAGGGATATGAGCAAAGAGTGAGAGTACACAGAAACTATGGAAGGGACTGCTATGGTTCAATCATCACCATGTCTACCGGAGAGGAAAGAAAAAAAGTGTATATAGCAAAAGAAAGCTCTTCAAAGGAAATTGCTGGGATGCATGAAAAACAAACATAATAAAATAAGATGACAGAGGTCTAAGCAGTTTTATAACACTAAGAATAAAATATATTGTTTCTTAAAAAACAAAGAGTTAGACTGGTCCAGAAAAAACCTTCCAAATCTAAACATATGTTGTTTATTAGAGACATATTTATAGTCCATAAATATTTAAGACATACTATGTGCCAGACATTGTGTCAGACAGTAACTGTCAATGATCAGCAAGATAAACATGCCCTATTCTCTGGGACTATACAGTATAGTTGAGAAATGGAGCATGGTAAGCAGCTACTGAGATACCTTCAAAGATTCTTCCCTCCAGGTATTCACAGCCTTGTGTAATTCCTTCCCCTTGAGTAACCTGCTTCTAATCAATAGAAGACTTGAAGGCTGAAGGGATCACAAATAACTAGATTACAAAAGACTGTAGTTTCAACTTTGCTAGTATAATCTCTCCTTTGTGGCTTTGATGAAGCAAATGGCCATGCTGGGAAGAACCATGTGGCAAGAAACCGAAGATGGCCTTTGGCTAACAGTCACGTAGGGACTAACGAACAACCCAGAAGGAAGTGCATTGTGCCAATAACCATGTGAGTAGGATTGAAAGCAGATTCGTCTTTAATTGAGCCTTCAGGTAAGACCCCAGCCATGGCTGACACCTTGACAGCAGCCTCATGAGAGACCCTGAAGCAGAAGACCCAGGTTGACCATGTCTTCCTTCCTGACCCACAGAAACTATGAGGTAAGAAAATATGTCTTGTTGTAAGCTAATAACTTTGTGGTAATCTGTTACACAGCAATAGATAATTAATGCATTGACAAAATCTAAGAACAAAGTCTACTAAGTGTTATGATAAGGGCAGTAGGTGTAATAAAAGCACACAATGGAACTAATAAACCAAATTAGGAGATAGAGGAGGAAGTAGAGAGTAAAGGTTATTAGCACTTATTATGAAGTTGTAATAATGTGAATAGCTTGGTACTACTGCAGAATAGAGAGGTAATCAATTATTCTGAATGGCAAGTCCAGGAACTGAATCATATGTTTATAAGGCCTTAGTACTGGTAAAGATAGAATTACAAACCAGCAGAGAAAGAAAGGATTGTGTAATAACTGATACAGGACATCTGGCTAACAATAAAAAAGGACTCCAACTCTCACACTGTACAATAAAATAACTTCTGGATGAATTAAAGACTAAAATGTAAAAAAATGAAGCCACAGTTACAAAAGAAAACAGAAGACATTTTACATAATATTGGGTGGAAATGCTTTTCTAAGCATAATACCTAAAAGTAGAAGCCACATAGTAAAAGACTGATAGCTGTAAGCATGCAACATTTTAAAGTTTTTGTATACAAAAAATACAATAATTAAACGAACTGAGGGAATACTGTCAAGATATCACAAAGGGCCAACTTCTTTAATTTATAAACCACTTTTAGATGTTAAAAGAAAAGAGCCAACAGAAAAATCACGCAAAGGACAAAGACATGAAATTCACATAAGACCTATAATGGGCTAATAAATACTATGACAAAAATGTAACTTCCTTAAGAATCAAAATCAAGGAAATAAAAATTAAAAGTTTTTTTTCACTTTTCAAAGTAGCAAAGCAAAAAACAGATGCCCAAAGTTGGCAGGCATACAAGAAAATAATCACACTCATACTCTTCTAGAAGAAAACAAATTATTATAATCTGTTTAGAGCATAATTTAATAGGAGCCTTAATATATATACCCTCTTACCCACACATTTTATCTCTATTAATTTATTCTACAGGAAATTAGCCATGCCATTTTTCTAGAACTTTTCAATTTGTTAACAGGCAGGCATGAGTTCTTAACTGGAATTCTTGAGAACGAGCTTTGAGGGCTCATGAATCTACTGACTGGTATGAGATGATGTATGCATATGTATATGTACATGTGTGAACTTTTCTGAGAAGATCATTTATAGCTTTCATCAGCTTTTCAAGAGGTTGGGTGACCTCAAAAACTTTACGTGTCCTTTATAACAGGTTTAACTGCTTATTACTACATTAATATTTCATAAGTAGATATAAATGTTTTTGCTATTGCTCCAGTTTGATATTTCGATTTTATAACTACAAATGTTACCCTAACATCTGCCACTGGGTGGTATTTAGATTTCTCTTAAAAGGTATCTTTCAAATTGTACTATGTGCTTAAAAAAAGACTTGATTAAAATGTTGTACAACATCTCAAGCAATCTTTAATTAAAATATGTATTTTTTTTTTTTTTTTTTTTTTAAGAGACAGGGTCTTACTCTGTTACCCAGGCTTGAGTGCAGTGGTGTGATTACAACTCAATGTACCCTGGAACTCTCGGGTTCAAGTGATCTTCCCACCTCAATCTCTCAAGCATCTGAGACTACAGGTGCACACCACTATGTCCAAGTAACTTTTTTTTTTTTTAAGAGATGAGGTCTCACCATGTTGCCCAGGCTGTTCTTGTACTCCTGGGCTCAAGTGATTCTCCTGCCTCAGCCTCCTAAAGTGTTGGAATTACAGGCAGGAGCCATGGTGCCTGGCCTGCTGTCAATTTGAAAACTTTGTATTCTGAAATACCAATAAATTCACGGGAAATTTCAAAAAGTGTACTTAGAGGTCCCATGTACCCTTCACTGTTTCCCCTAATAGTAAAATCTTGCATAGTATATATCAAAACCAGAATACTGGCAATGGTACAATTCAGAGCTTATTCAGATTTTCAGTTGCATATAGATGTGTGTGTGTAGTTCTGTGTAATTTACCACATGTACGGATTCAGGTGCCCACCAGTACAATCAACATATAGAACCATCCCATGGCTAAAAGGGTTCCTCTTGCTCTCCCTTTATAGCCATACCCATCCCTTAAATCACCCAAATCCTTAACCTCTGGCAACCACTAATCTGTCATCTATCTTTATAATTTTATCATTTCAAGAATGTTATATAAATAAAATCACACAGTATGTCGCTTTTTGAGATTGGCTTCTTTCATTCAGCATGATTCCCTTGAGATCCATCAGAGTTGCTGTGTGTATCAATAGTTCATTACTCCTTTTTACTGTGGAGACATATTCTGTGATAATGAATGTACTACAGTTTGTTGAACCATTCACTTACCAAAGGATGTCTGGGTTGTTTCTATTTTTTGGCTAATATAAATAAAGTTACAGTGAACATTTGTGGACAGGTTTTTGTGTAAACATAAGTTTTCATTTATCTGAGATAAATGTCCAGCAGCACAACTGCTGGGTCATATTATAGTTGCATGCTTTTAGTTGACAAGTAAAAATTGTATATATTTATGGTATGCAACATGATGTGATGTTTTGATATGTGTACACTGTGGAATGGCTAAATCAAGCTGCTTACTTAACACATGCATTACTGCACATGCTTACTTTTGTGGTAAAACACTTAAAATCTACTCTCTTAGCAATTTGCAAGTACACAATATATTAACTACAGTCACCATGAAATACAACAGATGTACTGAACATATTTCTCCTAACTGAAATTGTGTACATCCACAACCCCCATCCTAACCCCATTTCCCTACCTTTGGTAACTGCCATTTTACTGTTTCTATGAGTTCGACTTTTTTAGATTCCACATATAAGGTCATGTGGTTTTTCTTTCTGTGCCCAGCTTATTTCACTTAACATAATGTCTTCCAGGTTCATCTATGTTGTTGCAAATGACAGGATTTCCTCCTTTATGAAGGCTGAACAGTAAGTATTCCATTCAGTAGATATAATGCATATTCTTTATCCATTCATTCATTAATGGACACTTCAGTTGATTCCATGCCTTGGCTATTGTGAATGTTGCTGCAATGAACATGGGCAAGCAGATATCTCCTCAAGTGATACACTGATTTCATAGCCTTTGAATATATACCCAGTAGTGGGATTACTGATAGTTCTTTTTAAGTTTTTGAGAAATCTCCATACTGTTTTCCATAATAGCTGTACTAACTTACATTTACCTCAGCAGTGTATTGGGGTTCCCTTTTTCTCCACATCCTTACCAACACTTGTTATTTTCTGTGTTTTGATAGTGGCCATACTATTGGGTGTGAGGTGGTATCTCACTGTGATTTTAATTTACATTTCCCTGATGATTCGTGATGTTGAGCATTTTTCCATGTACTTGTTGATCATTTGTATGTCTTCTTTTGAGAAATCTCTGTTCAGGTCCTTTGCTTGTTTTTAAAATTAGGTTGTTTTCTTGCTACTGAGTTGAGTTCCCTATAGTTTGAATATTAAGCCCTTATCAGGCATATGGTTTGCAAATATTTTCTCCCATTCCATAGCTTGTCTTTTCACTCTGTTGACTGTTTCTTCGGTGGTGCAGAAATTTTTTAGTTTGAAGTAATCCTGTTTGTCTATTTTTGCTTTTGTTGCCTGTCCTTTTAGAGTCACATCCAAAAAAATCATTCAAAATGTATTGCTGAAATGTAGGCACACAACCAGAGAAGACAATGATACTTCTGTCACATACATACTGGATTCAACAAGTACTTTGGGTCAAGATCTGCGTTTTAACTATGTATTTTCTAGACCTTATCAAAATTATAACTAATTATATATAACATTAAATGTATACCATTATAAAATATTTTACGGTTACTCTTATTAAAAATTCTGTAATATAAAAATAGTACCACTGGATCTACCTAACTTTTTAAAAAAGTTAAAAATTCTCCTAAATTATTCTAGTATCTGGGGGATAAGTTCTCGGGGGTGGATACAATTATCTTTCAAAAACAGAATTTTTGAACACCGATTTAAAGGAATATAATACAACAAAATTTGTTTTGAAAAGGCACAGGTAGGATAGAAGAATGTGATCTTGATGCATCCACATCAGGGGTCAGCAATCTTTTTCTGTAAAGCGTCCACCAGTGCACTTTTGCTTTGTAGGCCATCTAGTCTCTGTACGACTACTCACTTCTGCCACTATTTTGCAAAAGCACCCAGAGGCATATGCAAACAAAGCAAAATGGCCATGTTCATATAAAATTTAATTTACCAAAACAGGCAGTGGGCCTGATGTGGCCCATGGATTGTAGTTTGCCATCCTCTGAGCTACCTTATAAAACTATAGTTTTGAGCCAGAAAGGAACTTTGAGATCATCTAGTTTAACACTTTCATTGGACAAATGAACAAACCAGAGACCCAAGGATGAAATAACTTATTTTACCTGACTAGTGAATGGCAGCACCCAATCTAAGACTTATAGGTTGTCTTTTACTGCCAGTCTGGTATTCTGCTGCACAGATGTCTGGCGCTACTAAATAATTATGGGCATGATACTTGCAGCACAGTGGAGTGTGTAAAACTCCATCAGATTTTACTTAAACCCACAAAATTGATTGTTAAAAACAAGTTTTCTGAAAAAGTTATAAGTTATACTGAAATAGTATCTCAAAACAATTTGTGAGAGCTTTTAAATGAACTTTACAAGGAGAGACTGACAACAATGCAGATAAAATACAGAACAGAGATGCATTTAGAGAACGATGTTCAGGCAGCTAGGAAAAGCGAACTTAACTGGTAATAACACATGTCTCTACTATATGTGAACTTAGATAAAATAGAAAGCATTTCCTTTTTAACCTGAAAATACATTTGTAACACTTTTTACCTCAGATTCACCAAACTTCTGTTAGTCAAAGGCCAAATACCTGTTGTTCGTGGACATGGTCACATGCCTTTGCACTGGAGTGTCTTTGAATGCTTCATTTCCGAGAGTTGTGTGTAGCATATAAGGAGACATTTCAGCCTCAGGCTTAACTCCAGCAGAATTTCCTTTATCTCTTAATGGTGCTGGATTAGGTTTTTTGCCAACAGAAAAATTTGAAGCAAATCCTGGTTGTCTGAGGGTTGCTTTTGGTTTTCCTATGAAGTTAGGCATACATAATGAAATTAATTAGCATCCCCAAACCCCACTTTCATTATGACATTCCCCTGACCAGATGTTTTCTGTGGGTGTCTATTCTCAGAACAGTTTGTAAGAACATGAAGAGGCTGCCACTAGAGGGTTGGTCAACAGGAAAAGAATAGATTGGTGAGTATTTGGCAGATAAGGTTCTTCATCCATTAGACTGGCCAGTAACTTCTGCTTCTCACCAATTGAACACTTCAGTGGTAGCCACCTCATTTTCTCGCAAATATAGCACACTCAGCTGTATCTTGGTCCTTCCATCTCTTCTCCATAAATCCAAATTCTACCCATTGTTTGAGGTCTGGGCTCAAGTCTCCCTTTTGCCATTTTCATTCAAAATGATTGCTCCCTTGTCCTAAATGTTCACTGTGGCATTTAGTCATCTACTGTTTTGTATCATTATTGAACCACTTCATGGGAATTTAGTTTTAGAACTGATCGTAAGCTCCTTGAGATAAGTGTTCGGTAAACACAGGCTGAGTTGTCTATAACATTTTTGTGTACTACATAATTCATATATTCCTGAAACTAGAGGTTTTCTACCAGAAGACATAACTTGTCAAATAAGACATAAAATCATAGGTTCTTGGTGCATCCAACATTCTGGACAAGACATTCCCTGAAATAAGCTCAAAAAAAAAATAAAACTACATATTACCATAACAAGCTCAATTACAATCTGTTCTGAGTTATTTCCCACTGTGTAATTACTTCACTTAGTAAGTCATGCTCATCACATTCACTTAAGAATTTCAAATGGAAATGCTATCTTCAGGATTTTTCCCCTGACATATGTATGTTAACAGATACAGGTATTTATCATAATACAAACAATATTTCCATAATTCCCTATGACAATGTATTCATAGACAGCCTTAAAAATGTTAGCATATAAAAAGCTCCTACCTTCTAGAAAAAATGGCATGGTTTTCTTCACTCTCATCTGACAATTAACTTGACGCCCGGTTTTCCTTTTAGAACTCCTTTGACGAGCCACAAGCTGAGCAATTCTTGCAGTTTCTGTGCAGGCCATGGCATAGCAGGTAATCTATTCATTAGAGGCAGGGGGAGAGGAGAAACATTTCTTAGGTTCCGTGTTGCCTAGAGGCCAATTCTTAAAAGTGGATCTTAGTGAGCCTACATACCCCAAGTCAAGCGGTATGCAAATATTCATGTGTCTCGCTCCTTGATAACACTAGAAGAAAACTACATTTTCTGGAGGAGGAATCGAGCATAGTCTACTACACTGAATCATCTTTCCCACACTGAAAATTTCATATATTTTTTAAATAGGTATTAAGCATCTACAGTGTACTAGGTACAAATTACCAAATGAACCAAAAGCAACTATGATCAAACATATAATAGCATATAATCTGTGAGGTACATTTCATTCACACTTTACACATGGGAATGCAGAGGCTCGGGAAAGTTAAGCAACCTTCCAAGTCACATGGCGAGGCTCTTTGAGTCCAAAGTATGTACTCATAACTACTATGTTGAATACAAGATTACTAAATCCTTCTCTTGCCTCTGTGATGGATATACTGGTGACTCCGGGCAAATCTAAGTATTCTCAGCTGTAACACAGGGGTGTTTTAGACCTGGTGTTTTCAAACTGTGTTCATGGGAGCCATAGAGTTCCATGGAGACGCCTCAAGGGGCTGCCACTGGCAGGGGCATGAGAGCAAGGCAGGGCAAGCAGGCTTCCACATCTCTGAAAACACTGCAGCTCAGCTCTGTATCTTTAAAAAAAAAACTGGTATGATACGATATTGAAAAAAGATTTGAAGATAGAGACTACTGGGACAAGATGATCTCTACAGACCTGTGTAGTTTTCAAGTCTTTGACTCTAATTTGAAATAAAAAACAGGAAAACAATGAGGCTTTATATCACAAGCTAAAATATGCTCCTATTCTTTGGCCCGGTATTTCTATTTCTGAGACTGTAGTACAAGTATATAATTTGAAAAAACAAATGTGACCTACCCAAGTATATGCAATGAGGGTATTTTAATAGTCAAAATCTGGAAACGTTTAAAATGTCCAAAACAGGGGAACAAAGAGTTGAGTAAATTACAGTATAGTAACTCTATGAAGCATTAATTTATTAATTCATTTAGCTATTCATTCGTTCATGCATTCAACACAGATTTATTAAGGCCTTCATCCTTAAGAAACTTATGAAGGAAAAAGAGAGAAGCAAGAAATTAAACAGAAAACAATGTGTCAAGTGTCATAATGGATGTATTACAAGGTGCAAGTAGACAGAAAGGAGGGCTTAAGTCTGTCTGGAAGGATCAGGGATGCCAAAGCATATTTTAGTATTCATATAATATTTAATTAATTTATATCTTCTCCTTAGGAAAATTATTAACTATAAGGTGAACTTCCCCTTTGACCACTTTCCTGCTCCTGGTTCCCTTGTACTCCACCACTGCCTCCTCATCCCCCATACAGAGAAACCATTAAGAGAAATACATAGATCACTCCAGAGCTGATCTATGTATTTACACATGTAGAAATATACCCAGGAAACTATAGTGTATGAGGGGGTATGGGTGTTTTTGTTTCTCTTTTAGTTGGTGGTCTGTCTACATCTACTATGCTGTACAACGGGTAAGTACCAAGAAGCAAAGCTGCTAGGTCACAGTGGAAGAGCAATGACAGATCAACTGGCTACCACTAAATGGCCCATTCTATAAACTGCTTTCTTCCAGAGAGGCAGAAGGATTTAAAATGGTATAATGATATGATCATATTGGTGTGAAGGAAAGGAAAAGAACAGAAGAGAAGAGAGAACAGCAAGAAGGCCCTGGTAGTTACGAAAAGTGATGACGGATCAGCTCCGGACTGACTAGGTCCAGATAGCAGGAATCAACATGATGAGAATTTATTTATTTATTTATTTATTTTATTTTATTTTATTTTTTTGAGACAGAGTCTCGCTCTGTCGCCCAGGCTGGAGTGCAGTGGCCGGATCTCAGCTCACTGCAAGCTCCGCCTCCCAGGTTCCCGCCATTCTCCTGCCTCAGCCTCCTGAGTAGCTGGGACTACAGGCGCCTGCCACCTCGCCCCGGCTAGTTTTTTGTATTTTTTAGTAGAGACGGGGTTTCACCGTGTTAGCCAGGATGGTCTCGATCTCCTGACCTCGTGATCCGCCTGTCTCGGCCTCCCAAAGTGCTGGGATTACAGGCTTGAGCCACCGCGCCTGGCCCATGATGAGAATTTAAAACTGCCTATTAGATTTGGTGATCATGAGGTCATTAGTGACTTTGGCAAAAACATTTGTAACAGGTTTGTAATGGGCAGGTGTGATATTTATGCACTTAAGGCCTCCAGTACAACTATTTTGTTTAGATGTTGACAATGGGTAAATAATTTTTAATTTTGTGTGGTTAAAATCTTATTTTCAAAATGAAAAGAATTTGAGGAATAAGACAAAAGACATAAGAACGTAGGCCGTGATTTAGATGCTGTTTTCTCTGTCACTACCAATTGCAAACAACTAAGCTAGTACTTTCACTTAGAATTCTATCACAGGTGGGAGGTTGGAAGTGCCAGACAGGCAATTATGAATTGGTTTGATTCTTCTGACACGCACAATTACCTGCTTACCTCTCCAGATCTACTAGTCTCTATCCTGACCACTGCTGGCACACTTCTCAGATAGGCTTCTAGTGTAGGGAAACCTAGCTGTTTGAAGGGGATCCAGTCTCCAGTCAAGGATCTGTACTCTCCTTGGAGCCGGGGTAATGCTACTCCATTCTTATGAGACTGCAGAACAGCTCGCAGCATCTTTGAAACCAGATCTCCTTCCAGCATCTTTGCCTATAAGAACACAGTAGAAGGTTACTATAATGTGGCTCATTAGTCTGTGAATTCAAATAGATTTTCAGAGCTGAAACTTGTTACTTTATACATTATTACTGCATACTTTCTGTGCAATTACAATATGGGGAAACAATTGCCATGGTAGAGAAAAGCACAAATACTGTAAGAATGCAGAGGAAAGTCAGAAGGCACAAGACCAGCCTGAAGAGGGAAGATATCAGGGAATGTTCCCAGATTCAGGTGGGGAAGCCTGAATGGAGTCCCGAAGAGCAAGATGGAATCACTCAACAAGGAGGAAGAGGGGTGGGCTGTGGGGCTGGGAGCGGTATTAGCCCAAGGAAGGGAACAGGATGTGCGAGTGCACAGAGGTGAGAGAGAAGCACATGGTGTGTTACAAAAATTCCAGACAGTTAGGTGGCTGGACATGACTGAACAAAGACTCCAGGCTGAGGGCTGAGAGGGCCAGGGAGGGGCAGACCCTGAGACTACTATATTATGCTCATGTTTGCATTTCTGCCAAAGGTAACATGGGGACTTAGGGACATTTTAAATAGGGGAACAAAATGATCAGCTCTGTATTTTACAAAGATCACTGTTCAGCAGTGGAGAAGATAAATGGGAAGGAGAAAGATTAACAAGTTGTCAGAATACTCGGAAATGTGGAGGACCACAAAACAGGGCTTTAGGAATAAACAAAAAAAATCAAATTGAGAGGTAATTAGGAGGTGGAAACAGCAGGAATTGGTTAATCGATTTGGATGAGGAGGTGGACTCTAACGTTTCTAGCTTAGAAGTAAGGTAGAGAGTAATGACCCACGTTGAGGTGGGATAAAGGCAGGTTTGCAAGAGAGGAAGAGGCCAATGCATTTTGGACACGGAGAGGTTGGAATGCTTACAGAACAGCCAGGTAGATATATTCACTAGGAAACTAGGTCTAAGCTGGTCATAGATTTGTTGCTCTTTGACTTATATGGGGTATTTGACATCCAGGGAGTAAAAAATAAGGTTACAGATGGACCTCTGTAGAAGGCTATCATTCAATAAATGGATAGAGGAAGACAAATCTATAAAAGGTTAAGGAAAAGGGACCAGAGAGATGGAAGAAAAAGAAGCAGAGTCATAGTGCGATACGAATAAAAGGAGGAAAGAATCATTTCCTTTGGACTAATGATTACATCTAGTTGTAGTTTTGCACAGAAAAAAATAGACAAATTCAGGAGATACATTCAGAGAATAAGTAGCCTGGAAAAAATGTCTTACCCTTTTATTAAAGGAAAGAGGAAGGCAAACCATGGGCAGTTTGTTACTTTTCCTTCAACAGTGATGTTCAATAGAACTTTCTGTGATGATGGAAATGTTTTATATTACTGTAATGTCCACAATGTCCACATATGGCTCTGAGCACTTAAAATATGGCCAGGATGACGGAGGAACTAAAATTTTACTTTAAATTAAATGTGGCCACTGGCTACCATACTGGATAGCAGAGAATTCTAGACAAATAGCCATTTTCTTTCTCTGGCTTAGAAAACACAAAAGAAGAATGACATGCAGTTCTATCAATTCCATCATTTGTCTATCTTAAAAAGACGACAAAATATCAGCCTGTTTGTCCCGCTATTAATTATAAACAATATTGAAGTGACAGCAAGGTTTAAAAGCAAACAAAATCTATATAGTCATGTGCCACTTAACAGTGTTTTAGTCAACAACGGACTGCATATATAAAAAAGGTTCTATAAGATTACAATGGAGCTGAGAAATTCCTATAGCCTAGTAATATCTTGATAATCCTGGGCTTGTATAGGCCGAGGCTAATGTGTGTGTTTTTGTCTTAGTTTTTAATTTAAAAAGTTTAAAAAGTAAAAGAGGCCAGATGCAGTGGCGCACACCTGCAGTCCCAACGCTTTGGGAGGCCAAGGTGGGCAGAATCACTTGAGCCCAGGAGTTTGAGACCAGCCTGGGCAACATGGTGAAACCCCATCTCTACAAAAAACATAAAAATTACCTGGGTGTGGCAGCGTATGGCTATAGTCCCAGCTACTCAGGAGGCTGTGGTGGATCACTTGAGCCCAGGAGGTCAAGACTGCAATGAGCCAAGATCACACCACTGCACTCCAGCCCGGGTGACAGAATGAGACTGTGTCAAAAAAATGAAAAGAAATAAAAAGAAATGAAAACCTTTAACAAATTTAGTGTTGCCTAAGTGTACAGTGTTTATAAGTCTACAGTAGTGTACAGTAATGTCCTAGGCCTTCACATTCATTCACCATTCACTCACTGACTCATCCAGAGCAACTTCCAGTCCTGCAAGTTCCATTTATAGCAAATGACCTGTATAAGTATGCCATTTTTTGTTTTATATACCATATTTTTACTGTACCTTTCCTACGTTTAGATACACAAATACTTATCATTGTGTTAACAGTTGCCTAAAGCATTCAGTACAGTAACATGCTGTACAGGTTTGTAGCCTGGGAGCAACAGGCTATAGCACATAGCCCAGTTGTGTGGTAGGCTCTACTGTCTAGGTTTGTGAGTCCACTCTACAATGTTTGCACAACAATGAAACTGTCTAACAATGCATTCCTCAGAGCATACCCCTGTCGTTAGGCAATATATGACTGTATGCATTATGTACTTTCCATTACTAAACATTAACTTTTTTCAAATTATTATCACCAGGACCAACGACATTTAATTAATACTATAACCTACAAAAACCCTATACTAGATCTATATTCTTATTAACAGATGATAGATGCACACACAGGTGTGTGTGTGTGTGTGTGTGTGTGGGTATAGTCATGTGTCACTTAACAACAGGGATACATTCCGAGAAATGTGTCATTAGGCAATGAAGTTATTGTGCAAACATTATTGAGTGCACTTGCAAACCTAGATGGCATAGCCTAGTACACACCTAGGCTATATGGTATAACCTATTGCTCCCAGGCTACAAACCTGTACAGCATGCTACTATACTGAATACTGTAGGCACTTTTAACACAATGGTAAGTACTGTATGTCTAAACATACCTAAGCACAGGTAAGGTACAGAAAAATACAGTATTATAATCTTACAGGCATATGATTATGCAGTCCATTGTTAACCAAAACATTGTTATTGGCACAAGACTAAATATCAAAATCTTCCTTTAGGAATAGTTAACCTAAAATAAAATTAACTCATTTTATATGTAGCATTTCTTGAGTTGTGAAAAATATACACACCTATGTAATCATACCACAATCAAGATACAGACATTCCCATCATCCAAAAAAATTCCCTCATGTGGAGTACATAATATATGTAAAAGTAAAATGTACAAAAATAGTACAAAGAATGAGAGAGAAGTCAGAACTATACCAATGGAAGGTTCTTACACTATACATGAGGCAGTACAGTCATTTGAAAGCTGACTATGATAAAGATGGATATTGTAAACCTTATGGCAACCACTAAATTTTTTATTTTTTTTGAGACAGAGTCTCGCTCCATTGTCCAGGCTGGAGTGCAGTGGCACGATCTTGGCTCACTGCAACCTCTGCCTCCCAGGTTCACACCACTGTCCTGCCTCAGCCTCCCGAGTAGCTGGGACTACAGGCACCCGCCACCACGCCCGGCTAATTCTTTGTATTTTCAATAGTGATGGGGTTTCACCGTGTTAGCCAGGATGGTCTCGAACTCCTGACCTCGTGATCCACCCACCCTGGCCTCCCAAAGTGCTGGGATTACAGGTGTGAGCCACTGTGCCTGGCCTAAAAATTTTTTAAAAGGTATAATAATATGCCAGTAGTAAAGATAAAATATAGTAAGACAATACTTCAGCAAGCAGAAGTTAAAAAAAAATTAAACAGGAAAACGGGGAAAAAAAGGGCAGAGAAAACAGAAAACATCCAGCAAAATGGGAGATTTAAAGCCAATCATACCAATAATTATATTAACTGTTAAGTCACTGAAATAGCCCTATAAAACATTAGGGGTTGGTAGAGTGGATAAAAAAGCAAGACTTACTTACATACTACCTTCAAGAAACCCACTTTAAATATGAATGCATAGGTTAAAAGTAAAAAGATAGAAAAAGATGTACCATGCAAACACTATGACTATATAAATATCAGAATAAGGAATCTTATCAGGGATAAAGAGAGACATTACATAATGATTAAGGAGCAAATTCATCAAAAAGATAAAACAATCCTAAGCATAGGTGCACCAAACATCAGAGCTTCCAAACATACAAAATCTGATTGCTGAAAAAACTTATCCACAATTTCACAATTATCATTGGACACTTCAAAACCCCTTTCTCATCAATAGATAGAACCAGTAGACACCCCCCCCCCCAAAAAAAAACTCAGTAAGAATATAAAAGAGCTGGCCAAGTGTGGTGGCTCATACCTGTAATCCCAGTACTTTGGGAGGCCAAGGTGGGCAGATCACCTGAGGTCAGGAGTTCAAGACCAGTCTGGCCAACATGGTGAAACCCTACCTCTACTGAAAAATACAAAAAAACTCAGTTGGATGTGGTGGCTCATGCCTGTAATCCCAGTTACTCGGGAGGCTGAGGCAGAAGAATTGCTTGGACCCAGGCGGTAGATGTTGCAGTGAGCCAAAATCATGCCACTGCACTCCAGCCTAAACAACAGAGTGACTCCATCTCAAAAAAAAAAAGAAAGAAAGAAAAAGAAAAAAGAATATAAAAGAGCTAAACACTATCAACCAAAGTGACCTAATGATATTGACAGAACACTCCACTCCAAAGATAGCAGAATATACATTCTTTTCAAGAGCACATGTGATGTTCACCAAAATAAAATATATTCTTGAACTTAAAATGATATTCAAACAACTTAAAATAACTCATATTATAAAAAGTATATTCTGTGGACAGAACAAAATTAAATTAGGTATCATTAACAGAAAGACATGTGGACAATCTTCATGCAAATTTAACAAGATACTTCTAAATAACCAAGGGTCAAAGAGAAAGGCTACCCCCAAAATTAGAAAAATATTTTAAATAAATGAAGACACAATATGTAAAATTTTGCTGGATGCAGTAAAAGTATTAGAGGAAGATTTATAGCATTACATGTTTCTGTTAGAAAGAAGGAAAGTGGTAAATCAATGATCTATTCTCCTACTTTGAGAACAAAAAGAGAGAAATTTATATCAAAAGTAAGCAGAAGAAAGGAAATAAAGGTGAGAACAGAAATCAATTCTGAAATGATGAAACAGATCAATAATGAAGTTTAAAAACAGGAGAGAAAAGAATCATGACACTAAAACTAGTTCTTTCAAACCATCAATAAAATTGATAAACTCCTAGAAAGATAGAAAAAAAAGAAGGCACAAATTATTACAATGCGATTGAAAAAGGGGCCATCAATACAGATCCTACAGACACTAAAAAGAGAACATGATAAAACAGTTATGCCAATAAGTTTGTAGCTTAGATGAAATGGATAAATTTATTGAAAGACACAAATGTCAAAGCTTACTGAAGAGGAAATAAATAACCCTCAAATATCCCAAATAGCTATTAGAGAATTTGAATTTACTGTTAAAAATCTTCACACAAAGAAAACCTGAAGCCCACGTTGCTTTGCTGGCAAATTCTACCAAACATTTATAGAAGAACCAATACTACTCTTACAGACTCTTCCAGAAAACAGAGGGAAGAGAACATTTCTGAACTCATTTTATGAGGCAAGCATTATGCTGATACCAAAACTATACAAAGACACTACATGAAAAGTATAGACCATATCCCTCATGAATATAAATACAAAAATTCTTAACAAAACATTAGCAAATAAAATCCAACAATTAGGGAAAAGGATAAGACATAATAATCAGTTAAAGTTTATTCCAGGAATACAAGTATGGTTCAATATTCATTAAGTCAATAAATATAACTTACTACATCAACAGATTAAAGGAAATTAAACCACACAATCATACCAATAGGTGAAAAAAAGACCGCTGACAAAATAAAAAATCCATTTATGATCAAAACTCTCAGAATATTAGAATAAAAAGGGAAGTCCTTAACCTGATAAAGACCATCTGTGAAAAAACCCACATTAACATCATTACTCACAGCTAAAGAGTACTGTCTCCCTAAGACTGGGAACAGGGCAAGAATGTCCATACTCAGCACTCCCACTCATTATCACAGTGGAGGTCCTAGTCAGTGCAATAAGGCTGATTTCAAGACTTACTATAAAGCTGTATTAGTCAAAATAGTGTAATTATTATCAAAAGGACAATCATATAGATCAATAGAACAGAATATGTAATCCAGAAATAAACCCATATATGGTAAACTGATTTTTTTTTTTTGAGACAGGGTCTTGCTCTGTCACCCAGGTTGGAGTACAGTGGCACAATCTTGGCTCACTGTAACCTCTGCCTCTTGGGTTCAAGCGATTCTTGTGCCTCAGCCTCCCGAGTGGCTGGGATTACAGGCATGTGCCACCACGCCTGGCTAATATTTTTGTATTTTTGGCAGAGACAGGGTTTTGCCATGTTGGCTAGGCTGGTCTCAAACTCCTGACCTCAAGTGATCCACCTACCTCAGCCTCCCAAAGTTCTCGAATTACAGGTGTAAGCCACCACCTCTGGTCTAGTAAACTGATTTTCAACAAAGATGCTAAGGAAATTCTCCTGACTCAGCCTCCCAAATAAATGGGATTACAGGCACCCATCACCATGCCTGGCTAATTTTTGTATTTTTAGTAGGGATGGGGTTTCACCATGTTGGCCAGGCTGGTCTTGAACTCCTGACCTCGTGATAAGCCTGCCTCGGCCTCCCAAAGTGCTGAGATTACAGGCGTGAGCCACCGCGCCCGACCTTTCATCCCCCTTTTAATGCACATATTATCACAGTTAAAATCTACTTTAAAATATTTCAATAGTAAAGTTGCTAACACCTGGCCGTTGATATATTTTGATTGGGTTTTGGGGAAAGGCAGGGAACCACAGAAGATTGTGCCTGAGCCTCCTCTTACTTGTGTTCCCTAAGTTTAGTGCCACTGCTCACTCATTTTCCTGGGATAAGCCCTTTCTCCTGGGCCTCAGTCTCCTTATCTGTAAGATGAGCTAGGTCAGTATTAGTTCTCAATCTTCCCCCAAGGAATATAATACATAAAGATGGAAGGCGGATGTCTACAATTCCTTCACTTTTCACCACCTCCACGGCAGTTGCCCTAGTCCATGCCAGCAACATCTCTTTCCTGGAGCAGAGCAGCTGGTCTCTTAGCTGGTCTCTCTGCTTCTACTTCACCTCCTAGAATCTATTCTCCACATATCAGCCTGAGTGACCTTTTCATATAATATATACTATTATATCATGTCACTGAAAACCCTCTAATGCTTCCTTGGCTTACAGTTCTTACAGAACTATATAACTATATCTTACAGAATATAACTATATCTTACAGAACTGTAAGCCAAGTTCTTACAGAGCCAAAAATGGCCCTACATAACCTGCAACCCCCACTTCTCTGACTTCAGTTCTCTTCTCTTTATTTTCACTCACCCACCCTGGGCTTCATGCTTTTCCTTAAACATGCCTGAGATGGCCTCACAACAGGGCTTTTGCACTTGCCATTCTCTCTACCTGGGACATACTGACTCCAAGGGGACATGTGGCTCACAGCCTCACCTCCTTCAGCTACAGTATTTGCTCAACTGTCACCGCCACAGTAAGGCCTTCTCTGGCCACCCTATTCAAAATCAAAACTGAGATGCCAGTTTCCCTGATTTTCTCCTTAGCACTTATCACCATCCAATATTCTTCTTCATTTAATGTTTTTGTCTTTCTCCCCAACTTGAATGCGAGCTCCATGAAAGCAAGGATTTGTATCTGTTTTGTTCATTGCTGAATCCCTAGTGCCTAGCCCACAAGAGCTCAATACATACCTGTTGAAAGAATGAGTGAGAAATTCTCCATCTACCTAACACCACTCCTTTTCTCTCCTACTCACTAAAATACAGCACAACATACATGAGCTATTAAAGGCATAACTCTGAATCCAATTTAAGTTACTAACAAATTTTCTGCAAATATTAACAATTCTTATAAACTGAATGAGACAGCCAATCGCAACACCAAACTGTAGTTGAGAATCATCAAGCAGATTATTTCTGAGCCTGTCCACTCTGAGCCAGATTAGCCCCAGTCAGGGCCACAGCATGATTGCAAGGAGCCCCCACATCCTGACAAGCAGCAGGCATGGCTTGAATATTAGTAAATGTCTCACACGTACCTATAGTCCTGTTTTTCAAAGAGTGTACACACATTGCTGAGATCCACAAACACAAACTGATATTAAATTCACAACAGCTTTTGGTAGTTATATATTTAATTGACCAATGGATACTGCAAATACAACTACTAGTGTATGAGGTTTCACGAAATTTTTCTAAAGCTACAAAAAATGGCCTCATACTTGAGGAGACTGAGAATCAACGCTTGCCCACATGGTTGCAATCTGTAAATTAAGTTCCCTCCCCCTGTCTGCCTATTTAAAGTATGCTATCTTTCATGGAAGACTATAACTCTCTATTTGCAAACAACATTTTGAAGGGAAAGGGAATCCCTTGGAGTATAAGACTGTGGGTCTCAAAGCTGGTGAGAAGCAGTTAAATGCAGTAAAACCTGGAAGGCTAAATGTGATTGTATTCAAATGCACGACTTGCCAGTCAGATTTAAATTCCCACATTAGCAACATCGCTTTAGGCAGTGAACGAAAAAGAAAGTGTAAGCTTTAAAAAAGTCATCATCATTTTCTAATCTATATCACTCTGCAAATGCTCTGAGTTTTGTTACTTGGCTCATGATGACTTTTTTTTGAAACTTTCGGAAGATGGCAATTATACTCTCAAGGTATGTAAGAGTACTTTATTCTAACTATGAAAATAAAGTTTAATATCTCAGACATCACCCATTAGAAGCATAAAATAAAGCATATCATGGGAATTTCAACTATTAGTGTCCCAAAGGCAAACTTTTAGGCCAGAATAACTTAAGTTTGAAAGTTTTTTCTAAAGTGGCTTCTTAACTTTTTAAAGTTGCCATTTTGAAATCTTTCAGCTCTCTTCCTCTTCCCCCTCATTTCTGTTCTCTAAAAGTACTGTGATAAATAAGTTTTGGAGAATTCACGTTATTGTTATTTTGTGAATCTAAGAATGTTATGCAAGCCCAGGTGACCACAAGTGAGGCTATGTTGGGAGAAATGAAGTTGTCCATCTTCTGTTTTAGACCACGGCGTCTCAGGTGAAAATTCCCAAGAGCGTCCCTAGCCAATATGGTGGCTGCTTGAGCTAAACAAGACTCCTACGCAGCACAGTAAAATAAAACCGGGTCTGGGGAATTATTAACTCACAGCACTTTTGATTTCAAAAACTGGCCAAAGTCAGCTAGCAAAGACCCTCAGTCAAGGAGAAACTGGCCATGACAGATTGCACTTGATCTTTACTTCCCTTCTCTCACTGTTTTTCTCCTCCCAGCCTCTCTGAATAAAAGCATCAAAAGTAGAGTTATATGTGTTTAGCACAATGCTTGGCAGTCAGCAGTTACTAAATAAAAAGATTTTCCTAGAAGCATGGTGTGAATGGGAAACAATCTGTAAATATATGCATTCAACGGTTAAGAGTGCAATGACACAAGCATTGGTATATTGAAGAAACATTTTGTACGGCATTAAATTTGAAATATCAGCATTTGCCCAGATCTTCTTACTTGCCTCATTAACACACTTACGAACTGGCAGGCTTGGTAAGAACGCCAGGGAATCTCCTCCAAGATTTCTTACCTAACTTGTAGGCAGAAAGTCACATACTGCTTTGGCAAGGGTCTAGGAGCAGCTTCCCTGCCACCACAATCCCACCATGTCCCTGGACCCTGCCTGGTTAGGAAAGCAGCGTGGGACAGTGGGCCCAGCTCTGAATGGGGAACTGTGGGAAGCATAGAATGCTACTGGGCACCTTATCACTATCTCCTCCAAACTCTTCAGTTTAAAATAAGGAAACTGAGGCCCAAGGGAATTGTTCCAGCTCTCACATACCTTTATGGCCAGAATCAAAAGAACCCAGTTTCTGGTTTCCAAACTAGGACTTTCTTTCAGACAGTTGCTCCTGATGGATGGAGTTGGCTTCTGAGAGTAAATTTTGACTTAGGAAACACTGACAGCAACCTTGGGGCATGTTTAATGACTAGCCCTTAAGTGGCATGAAACAGGGAACTGTCACGTTCTGATTTAAGAGTGTGGCACCCAAATCCAGAAAAACTGCTAACTGTTGCACTTAACATCTTTTTTTTTTTTTTTTTTTTTTTTTTTTTTTTGCAATGGAGTCTCACTCTGTCACCAGGCTGGAGTCCAGAGGCTCAATCTCCGCTCACTGCAACCTCTGCCTCCCGGGTTCAGGTGATTCTCCTGCCTCAGCCTCCCGAGTAGCTGGGAGTATCTTTTGTATGCTTTCGTGCTTCCCTTTTTTTCTTCGCTTATACCCAATTAATCTCAAGTATCCAAGATGCTAATAATGCACATGAAGTGGGGTGGGAAGTTGGGGAAAGTGATGACAATCTTTAGGGAAACAAAATTTAAATAATTTAAGTGGGCTAAAATAATTATCACTCTACTTCAAAACCACATTTTGTAAATTCATAGCTTTTCTCTTTACTATACTTGAAAATGACCCAAGAAAGTCCTATTCTGAAGAATCTGGTTTTGATTGATCCTCCCTGGCTCAGTCATTTGCGTGTTATCTGCTTCCTCTAGCTACTGGTGTCAAAGGCCTTTAGCTGAGCTAGTCTGACTTCCATCTTATGCTTTCTAAATTTCTTCTTGCTCAACTATTTCCAACTGTATTCATTTTCCTCACTACATTTTTCATGTCATGAATTTAAGTTGTCGAGTGGCACTAAATCTTAAAACAAATAAGAATTATTAGGGTAAACTGAAAACACCAAGTAATCTCTCTTAGCTTCTTTTACTTAGAAGTTCAATTTTGAAGTATTTGGATATCTCTTTAGTGCATATACTTCCAATCACTAGCTGCCCTTCTTCTTGAAGACACTATTTTAGCAACAGCAGGACCTTAAAGTCCCATAATGTCTGTGCTGAAACATTGTAGGCATCCTCTAGGCTAACCCAAGCTCCTTAGCTTACAAATCAATACACTCAGCCTCAGAGGGAAGATTTTTTCCTAAGATCTTTACCCAATAAAGGATTTCTCATCTTGCAACACTTTAAAATGCTCTTTTCTTCCTAATCATAGTCTGTTACCACCTCAATTACTCCTTCACCAACTAGTTTTTAAAGGAAAAAAGATGATTAATGCCCTCAGGTGATGGAATGCTTCCTTAAGAGTTTTTCCAGGGAGTTATCTTTTTTATTCTTGTGATTTCAAGTTCCAAATTATCCATGCATTTTAACTGCATACCATGAATGTATGTAAGCAAGGGATTTCCATAAGTCTACATACTACAGGAAAAAACCCTGATAATAAAGTGGCTTAGTAAGGAGTTTGTGTCTTAATCCTAGTTCTGCTACTGATTACCCGTGACAAGTCACTTCAGGTCTCTTTTTTTCACAAGGAAGAAAGGTGGCAAGAGCCATGATTCTCAACTTTCCTTGGATTCATTGAAGGCTGAACTAAGGTCCAAATATCTAACGAAAACCGAGTTTGCTTACTCATGACAAAGCTGCACAGGCTAAAATGTCAAGCTTACTTTGAAGTCACACTGGGTAGCTTGCACTGATCAAGTTCCGATTGGCATATATACGTCTTCAACTAAAAACTGCAAAATTAATTACTTTTAGTTTGAAAGACAAAACTGTAAACATATTTGGCTTACAGGGAAATGACAAGAATGAAGCTTTCAAAAGTACAGAGCTGGGAGTGGAGGGAGGAAGAAGCAGGTTTGGCACAAAGAAACAACGGTTCACATAAATATAAAATTTCACCAAGGAACTCCTCTGAAAGTGTCCAGATGCAAAGCCCTCTACGTCAAATCTCATTTCTTGAAACAGCACTTGACAAAGACAAATTAGGCACTCAGAGCTGGATTATAAGGTATTTTTTCTTTATATTCACATTAAGCATCCAACTAGATTATATTGCACAGACTTAAAGGAGGGGTTCTTCAAGGAGTTTAAAATCTGTTGATGCAAAATACAATAGTTCATTCAGTCATGTTCAACCTGTACACTTAAAAGGGCATTAGCAGGGGATTACATTTCATTTTCAATCCACAGAGACTGAAATCCGAAGGCACTGCCAACTGCCGCCTCACAGTCTCACCGTGTAACTACCAAAGAGGGAGGTGTGTGCCACCAAACGGCCCTGGATTGGGGCACAGGAGATGTGAGTTCTAATCCAGCTGGCCTCAGGGGCAATTCCCTATACCCCAGAACAGTACTTTGCACTGATGCTCAATGAATGTCAGCTGACTGGAAATGCAAAAGTATCCACCATGTGCCAATTCATATTATACAGGAAACATAAAGATCTTTGTGTCCCTGCCCTCAAAAAACTAAAATCCAATTATGTAAAACATGGACAGTTTGTTGGGAGGAAGAGAGTGAATACTGCTTGGCAATTATTATGAGGCAAAGGATATACAGTGGTTATCTTGAAAAAGCCTTGCAAAGTAAGCCAAATATTTCTATTTGACACACAGAAAACCAAGCTCAGAGAAAGCATGTAATTTGTTCAAGATCACACAATTTGTAAAATGAGAAGCCCAGATTTCAATTCAGGTCTGCAAAGTTCACATTATTTGCAGTACGCAACACACTCACACATATCAAGGCAGCCCAGGAAGAGATAGGGATTTGGGTCTAAGTTTTACTTCTCCTACTAAGCTGTTGCATATCTCCCTAGAGAGAACATTTCTCTGCATTTTTTTTCGCCTGCACGATTGGAGAGCAGAGAGGTGTTGGTAGGAGGGTTCATGAACTGGATCTGTGGTTTTTGGTTTGGTTTGGTTGGGCGGTTATCAGAAATCTTTTGGGCCAGGACTTGTCCTAAAGTGGTTTTTTCCCTTCCCTGCTCTTAGAAATTATTTGAGAATGGTACCTTTAGCTATTAATGGAACTATATTATACCTCTCAAGTGAATGGGAGCAGAAAGATGCGCCGCTTCCAAGCTCCCTCCTAGCAAGCTGAGGCTGACAGTGTGACCCTGCTGGGGGATGCTGCTGAAAGTTGAGACAACTTATTCACGGATCCATGTTTCCCTCCCAGCTGGGTGCTCTGCACCCACTGGGTGCTCCTGGTTTGAGAGAAATGGGGATGTGTGCCCTGCATTACTTGAGCGGCCTGCCTGGGGCTCGTCTCCAAATTACAGAGACCTTTAAGAGAAGTTCGCGGTGTAAAATACTTGGGTTCAAATAGGGGAGCGCGGACATCCGTCGCTGGGGGCGGCGGCTGCGGCCTGTCGCTCCGGTAGCGGGAACCACTTCCTGGTCCGCATCTCCCGCCCGCGTCCACACCCCGTTGCTGCATTTCCCCCACGGCACAGAGCTTTAGAGGCAGCAGGAGGCTTCCTCCGACTCCCGCGTGAACGCCCGGCCCGGCCCGGAGCGGGGTCCCTTCCGAGATTTAAAACACAACGCTCTGGAACTCCAACTCCCCCGGCACCCAGCCCGGTTCCCAGGCGTCGTGGCCGGGGCAATCCCCTGCGGCTGCAGGGAAGAGGCCCCGAGCCTGTTGGAGCCTCTGGCCCCGGCCGCGGTCCCACCGGTGACCCAGGTGCGCCGCGCCCGCCCGAAATCTCGTCCGACGTCGCCCGGCACCTGTCGCGCCCGGAGCCCGCAGGACCTGCGCTCACCTCGTTCCGGGGGCCCACGGCCCGTCCCCGCGCCTCTGGGCCCAGCTCCCGCTTCCGTCTCCGCCAAGGGCCCCGCCGCGGCCGCCGCCCACTTTCGGTTTCCCCGCACCGCAGGAGCCGCCCCGCGGCTCGGGAATCACCTCAAGCCCCCGCCCCGCCCTGCTCGGCCCCGCCCCACTTCGCCCCGCCCCGCTTCGAGGGCAGCCTGGCCTCGGCTCTGCGCACGCGCGGACGCCTCGGTCGCGTCGGCCCACGCCGGCGTCCGCGCGTGGGAAAGGAAACCGACGCCGCCTAGCGGTTTCTGCGCGTGCCCACGCACCGGCCGGCGGCGGAAGACGCCTGCGGGGCGGGTGCGGAAGCGCCTCCTGGTGGACAACGCAGGTACGCGCTGGCCGAGCGAGCCGGGACCCAGCAGGGGGCGTGGGCGGCTCCTCCTATGGGGCTCACCCTCCTTCCAAACAGTTCAACTCCTGCACATTATTTTCTTTCACATCTGGGGCAGTTACTTTTTATTGCCCTAGACACACACTCTATCCGCCCATATCCTTCAGGCCTTTCTCAAGCATCACCCTTTCAATGACGGTGGGCACAGTCTCTTAACATGTCAACCTCCTTCCTTGACTTTCCCTATCCCCATTCTCAGCCTTATTTCTCCTTAGCACCTATCTAGCACACTTTTACTTAGGCTTTTATTGTCTGCTGTCCTTCTAAAATTAAAGCTCTGTGAGCACAAGGATTTTTGTTTGGTTCCTTGACCTATTCCCAGAGCCTAGAATAGTGCCTAGCACACGATCAGCGATAAATATCTGTCAAATTTATTCATTCATTCTAAAGTCATTGAACACCTAATAAGTGAATACTTATTTCTTCTGCACATTAACTCCACCAACACTTATTGGGCACCTGCTTTGCATTCCTTCAGCCAACATTGAACGCTTCTCTGCACCATCGGATATGCATTTACTGGGAACCTGCTGTTTATTCAACCGGTATTTTATTACAGCTTGACTGCATTGTATAAGACATACAATAAACTGAACGTTTAAAATGTACAGTTTGATAAATTTATATATATATATATATATAT